>NC_024328.1:20592291-20598353 GCF_000523025.1 Cynoglossus semilaevis
CAAATTCCAAAAGGTTCAGATACTTTTTCATACCACTGTATATCTCCTCTTTGGCCTTCCTCTTTGTCTCCTATCTGGTAGCTCCATCTGTAACATTATTTTACCAATGTATCCACTGTCCCTCCTCTGCACATGTCCAAACCATCTCAATCTGGCTTCTCCAGCTTTTTCTCCAAACCTTCCTGTCTGTGTTGTCCCTCTAATGACCTCATTCCTGATTCTGTCCATTCTTGTCACCCCTAAAGAGAATCTTAGCATGTTTAGCTCTCCCACCTCCAGCTCCGCCTCCTGTCTTCAGCCTATTGCTACTGTCTCTAAACCAGGGGTGCCCAAACTGTTCCATGAAGGGCCGCTGTGGCTGCAGGTTTTTGTTCCAACCAAGCAGTAGCACACCTGAGTTGACAGGTTTAATCACCTGGCCTTAGTCTTCAGACAGCTGATTGGTCAAACTATGTGCTCTTCGTTGGTTGGAACAAAAACCTGCAGCCACACGGCCCTTTGAGGAACAGTTTGGGCATGCCTGCTCTAAACCATACATCATGGTCTCACCACCGTTCTGTAAACCTTTCCCTTCACCTTAGCTGACACTCTTCTATCACAGATCACTCCTGACACTTTTGTCCCGCTGTTCCATCCTGCCTGTACTCTATTGTTTACCTGTCTTCCACAGTCTCCTCTGCTCTGAACAGTTGATCCTAAGTACCTAAACTCCTGCACCTTCACCACCTCTGCTCCTGCTCCTAACCTCACTATTTCACTGTTCTGCCTTTCGTTTACACACATGTACTCTGTCTTGCTACGACTGACTTTAATTCCTCTTTTATATTTTTATTCTTTTAAAGTTTGCCAATTTGAATTTCAAAATAGTGTGAAACAAAATTTTATACTTGAAAAAACAAGAGAACTGCAAGAAGTTTTAGTGTAAAAGATACAGTGTGCTTATTTTAAATCACACACTCATCACCAGGAGGGGACCATGCCTTTAGAAGAACTGTTGGCCATTTACCGCTATGAGGCCTCAGCAGGTTCCAGTATAGACAGCTCCTCTGGAGACATTACTGATGAGCTGCCTGACATGACTTTGGACAAGGTAAATTTATAGTTTTCTATTTTTTTTGCAAAAAATCACATCACGTGGCACATACTCTACAGAGGAGTTGTACAGCCTGAGCATGTAGTTTTGTATTGTGTGTTTATATCTCACACGCGGTTGGTAAGACCATAGTCTGAATGCAATATTCTTCTCATTAAGGAGGAAATTGCAAAAGATCTGTTGTCTGGAGACTATGAGGAGGAGACCCAGTCGTCAGCTGATGACCTGACACCATCGGTCACTTCCCATGAGACCACGGATTTCTTTCCAAGAACACTTCGATGTAAGTGTTAAAAGTACTTTTGTAAAAATTCAGTATTCAAATGATCACATCAAATATAATACATTTACTTTAGAGATAATTTTAGTTGGTGATTGCATGTAATTGACATGTAGTCAGGTGTAATAAAATAAGACTGTTATCCCAGATTGCATGTCTAGTTCATCAGCAGCTCATCACTTGGACCTTAGTATCTGTGTAAGTATTGTAAGTTTGTTGACGTATTTCTATTTTGATAATTTTTAACAGCCAATGCTATATCTGACGGTGATAAAGAGTCAGAGTACGATGACGATGGTCCAAGTCCAGAAGACTCTAGAAAGGTAAAAGAGGTATTTTATTTTAACATTCAGAAATTTCATCCGTAAAACCTAATCATTTTAAATACACTGAAGGGTGACAATTGACAACAATATACAAATTGGATTGCAAAACTATAAAACTATGCATTACTTTACTCTTTGGTAAAATTTGATTGTTATTTAATAACAGGAAATAATGGTTGGAACACAGTATCAAGCAGAGGTTCCCTCAAGCCTCTGTCACTACAAGGATGGAGAGAAGGGTGAATTACTCTGTTATTAACTCCCACTTTATATTTGTGTCTGATATGTCAAAGATGAACCAGCTGACTTGTATCACCTTGTATTTTTTTTGTGTGCAGCGTATGAAGAAGAGGACGAGTTATTGTGGAGCCCAGGAATGATGCCAGAAAACAAAGTTAGGAGTTTCCTGTCGGACGTTTTGTCAATAACAGCAGATGAAAAGATGTCGTGTGACAAACCAGGCACATATGTACGGGACAACGAGCAGGTCAGTGTCTTTTCATGAAACCTGTAATAAACTTTAATAAAAGAAAAATGAATACATACTACATAGGTAACAGACAGGTATAGCTACCAAGCTTTAGAAACATTGCTTCCATTCAGTTCTGATTGTGTTTGAAATGTACAACAGATTTATTTAATCCCTGTTTGCCTGGAGCCATGTGCATTCTCTGAAAGATGGCCAGTAGTTTTAAATTGTTGACTGACAACAGTCCAGTTTTGACCACTCCACTCTTTTCATATAGGCTTTGCACGAGCTTTTGAAGTGTAACTACAACAGCCGCGAAGCACTAGAGAGATACTGCAGTCACATCAAGTCTTTGAAAGGTAAGTTAAGAAAACATGCTGTAGAAAAACTTAATGTCAGTTTTTTTTATTTTTGAGAAATCTAAAAATTAATGTTTTGTAATTTCATAAACTCTTCTTTAACATGACATTGTCTTTAAATACAAACAGTTCTATACAATTTTACTGTTTTAAGTTGATGAACAATTTTTTCTGTTTTTTTTTTGTTTGTTTTGTTTTTGCATTATTTCAATTTGTAATTCGATCTTCCTTCTGTAAACTTTACACATATGAAAATACAGGCTGGTGGTCTGCCTGCTGGGCTTTGCTGCTTGACGCCACCACTGCCTTTGTGCTGGTGTGCTCATCTGAACACCTCCCTGGGCCCCACTAGTGCCTGAGTGTCATTAGTGGTGCCAACTTACCTCAAGGGTGATTTCCTTGGTATGGCCACGGGGTGGGAATTAGGGCTGCGACAGGGGAATTGGGGTCATCCTTATACTTACCTTCAGGGTAAGGGAAGGGGCTGAGGTAAGGGATGGTGTGGAATGGGGTGTCTTACTGGACTATGGCTTTTCCCGATTAGCTGGTTGTTTCTTATGAATTTACTATCTTATTGTAAGACATATCTTCAGTAGTGGATCTTGGGGTCATCGAGTGTTTCGGCCATGTAGGTGCAATGGGTCGAGTGCTGCTTAGGAGCACTCGGTGTTATTAACCAGTCTCAAATTAATAACACAACCAGTCTCATTAAAGTTATCTTTAATTATTATTTTAACCTACTAATATAGCAATAATGTATTACTTGAAGTATTACAAATATACTAAAATCAATAGTATTCAATAACAATTGAATATCAGAAGGATTTTGAGAGTTCTTGGCAAATTGGGTGGCTTCAATGAATAAAGTAACACAGACAAACACAGTTTACAAAAATAATCAAATTTATTTATACAATGCTGTCAAGTTAATGACGGTGATTGAACTCATAAACAATGATCATCATAACAAAACAAAGCGTGTGTGTAGGTGTGTGTGTACACTTATGTGCGTGTCTACACGAGTGGTCGTGTACAAGACAGAGAGAGAGAGAGATGTTGCCTCTTAGCTACCAAGCAAGCGACTGAGCCCTTGAGGCGTGTTCACATACGCGACTGCGCAGTGGAAAAAGAACTGCGAGGTAGAAGGGACAGCAACAGGAAACACGTGAGGCGTGTATGCGCTCACGGAGGTGTGAATGGGTGTTGTGTACGCGCACCAAGATGCGCTCAGGTACAATGAAACAGTGCTTGTGATGTTATCAAAGTATAGGGGGGAAGGGAGGCGTACCGCGTGGTCTACTCCAGACAAAGGACTTTGTCGGAGTTTTCCTGATCCCAATACTGATAACGTTACAAGTTAACACTGAAATACTGACGGTGTACAAGAGTATAAGACCGAGTCAGGAGGTTAGAAAAGAAGTGGCAGCCTTACAATAGTGAATGTCTGCTCGTATTTAGAGTGTAGTGGAAAGTCCGCACTTCTTGGGTCCTTGCCAGAGTTGGGGGCATCCGTCTGGTTCCACTGTGTGCAGAGAGTCCTCTTGGTTCCGAAAGTCGCTTTGGGAGGAAAAGTCTCTGACTGTCGATCACGATTACTGTTAGAAGGAATCCTGTTGCTTCTATGCTTTTTAATAACTGCTTTGGTCGCAGCGCTACGTTACTTGAGTAACTTAATTACTGGTTAACTCGGTGAAGAAAAAGACTCTACTAGTGCTACTAGTGCATTTATCACCGTGGGCAATGGTGTCTACAAAAGCGCGTTGGTTCTTATTCTTCTGAGACGAGCAGGTTTCTCTTTTCATCGGGGTCCTGCGGTGCGAAAGTCCTGAACAGAGAGAATGAAATTGGGGCTGGCCCCCCAATTTAAAGGTTGCGGAGGTTACTGATTGTAACCTAAGTGGATTTACCGGAAGCAGTGGAATTATGGGAGTTAGAGTCCTTAAAAGGACTGTGGTAGTACCTACAACATCTTGAGGTCTTCAAAGTACTTGGCTCCTAAGGTTCTAATGGGGCCAGGGATATAGAAGGAGTCCATGGCATAGTCGATGAGTTGACGAGGGACAGATCCGTATGCGTTGGCAAGGTCCAGCTATACCACATGCAGGTCACCTTTTTCGCCTTTTGCTCTCTGGATCTGCTCCCAGATGACTGCACAGTGTTCCACACACCCTGGGAATCCTGGTACACCTGCTTTCTGGCAGCTGGTGTCAATGTACCTGTTGCTGGTTAGATAGTTGGTCAGCCTCTTGGCCAATACGGAGAAAAAAAGATCTTCGACATTCAGGAGCGCGATGCTCCTGAACTGACTGATGGAATAAATCATCTGAAACATTAGAAGATCCAATGTTCATCCAACTAAAGTTTTATAGTATAATTTACTGTTTCCTTACTCAGTAAGTCAGTATTTCTTTTATTCATAAAAGAAATACTCAAATCTAATTGCTGTATATGTAAAAATTGTTAAAAATGATAAAGCTTTGTGAATAAATTCTCCTAATCCTTCACTTTCAGACTTAAGATTTTAAGACATGACAAGATCATATTGGATTCAACTGACTTGTTGGTTTATCTTCACAAAGTTTATTGAGTGGTTGTGCAATATATAGATGTTTTTTCTGGTTTTATTTTAGGAAAATTGCCCCCGTGGTCAGAAGAGGAATGTAAAAACTTTGAACATGCACTACAGATTTATGACAAAAATTTTCACCTCATACAGAAACACAAAGTGAGTCTTTTTACATTATTTTTTCCAAAATATTTACATCCAGTTTTACTTCTAATGTTATTTTATTTTTTATTTTTTTCCTTTGCCTAGGTCACAACGCGTACTGTAGCAGAATGTGTGGCTTTTTATTATATGTGGAAAAAGTCAGAACGCTTTGACCTGTTTGTGCAGCAGAATCGGTTTGGAAAGAAAAAATACAGCAGCTATCCAGGAGTAACGTAAGAGGCACAATAGCTGTCTGTGTTATTACAAATATGTTAAGCCTTTGGTAAAAAGCAAAGAAATTGCACAAGAATGGCACTGATGTTTAAATATGTCCTGTGGTAAATAGTGACCTGATGGACCGGCTGGTGGATGAAGCCGAGGGTCTCGCAGTAGACAGTTTGTCCTCCGTGTGTTCAGGAGCAGGTGGAGGTGGAAGACTTGAACCCCCCACAGAGCAGCAGCTCAGCCTGCTCAACTCCATCACTGCTAGTGATCTCACAGGTCAGTACCTCAGGTTAATTGTAAATAAGTGTTAACTTCCTTTTTTAAATGATCATCTTCTTAATCTGTTTGTCACCAAATTTATAACTTGCATGCGTGTGTCCGTCTCAACTTCGATTGTACAGCGATCGCAGTTCAAACTGCTCTTATACACAAGAACCCATTTTATTTTAGTATTGCATTCTTGACTTTATTTTGAAAGTCAAGCCAGCCACTTGGGTACACGAAGCCATGTTTATAGTGCCGGTCCCAAGCCTGGATAAATGGTGAGGGTTGCGTCAGGAACGGCATCTGGCGTAAAACGTTTAGCTAAATCAAATATGC
>NC_024328.1:20600681-20616174 GCF_000523025.1 Cynoglossus semilaevis
GGAGAAAAGGCTAGAGAAGCCAGATTGAGATGGTTTGGACATGTGCAGAGGAGGGACAGTCATTGGTAGAAGAATGTTAGAGATGGAGCTACCAGGTAGGAGAAAGAGAGGAAGGCCAAAGAAGAGATATATGGATGCAGTGAGGGAGGACATGCAGATAGTTGGAGTCAGAGTAGAAGATACAGAGAACAGGGAGAGATGGAAATCAATGATCTGCTGTGGCAACCCCTGAAAAAAAGGGACAAAGCCGAAAGAAAAAGAAGACTTTAATTTGAAAGTCGTAAACTGAAGAGAGAACTTGTGGCTGGGTGTAGATCACAGCATATGTTTCATAAGCACTCGTTTAGGAGTAGAATTTTGAGCTGAAGAACACTTAATTTTTTGTATATTCTGTCAGTTTGGATTGGCCAAAACTTTGTTGTATGTGGGTCACATTTTCCATGAGTTACCGAAACACATCTACATTAACATCACTACATTGCTATTTAATGTAGCCCCAGTTTTTAACTTGTCTGGTTAAAGTGTGTTGTAAAACTAATGAACAATGGCTGCATTTCATCAGTTCAGTTCTCATTTTTTTTCTCAACTTTAACTGACTGTGTTGTGTCCCTGCAGCTTTGAGTAACACTGTAGCCACAGTGTGCAGTCCTGCAGAGGTCAGCTGCCTCGACGCATACAGTTTTCCTCCTCTGGAAAGCCTCCACCGCGGACCCCTCAACCACGAAGAATCCCTTGGCTTCCCTTCCCATGGCGGGGATCCTGCCAGCCTCAACATGCTTGACGCTGGCTTCTACCACTCTGACCTGGGCCAGCTGGGCGGAGTGTGTGTCAACAAAGACTGCGAGCGACCGTCCAAGAGACTCAAGATGGCGCTGCCCAATGCCTTTATTAATGACGTGGACTTTGAAGCACGGCGGACGACGACACACCATCGAATAACCGGTACAAAAATGGCCGTCTCCCTCACAGACTTTGGGAGCTTGTCCAGCGGAGAGCCTAAGGGCTTTCTGGGAGCACACGCACGGCACCACACACAGCACACTGCAGCACTTCAATCAGAGTGATCTTCCTCATCATTTTCCCTCGTTCTTCACTTTTGAAACCATTTCTCTCTTGTACATAAGACTGACCTCAGTGGAGAATTTGATTGTTTCTAAATTCTATTATATATATGTGTGTGTATATATGTGTGTATATATGTGTGTGTATATATACAGTATGTGTGTGTGTATATATATATATACGTATATACATATACATGTGTGTTTATATGCACGTGTGTGTGTATATATATACGTATATACATATACATGTGTGTTTATATGCACGTGTGTGTGTATATATGTGTGTATATGTATGTATGTGCATATATGTATGTGTACGTATGTAAATATGTGTATATATGTATGTGTACGTATGTAAATATGTGTATATATGTATATGGATACTTTGTTTTCATTTTGTGTGTAATATGACATCAGTGATGTCTACCCTGAAGAACTACAATCTTGATTTCTCTCAAGAGTTTATATAGCCATTTATTTTATTTTGGTAATATTGCAATCTTCAGTTGTGGATCATCCATGCACAGTGGGGCCCAGGGGCTGTAGAGGAATTGAGAGGAATCCTCCTCTTTACGCACACACACACACACACATTTCAATGCTCCAGTGTGTTGTCCTGCCATTCTTATAGCTGCCAAAATCGGCTTTGCTTTCTGCCTCAAATTTTAGTATTTGGTCTACTGTTCTCTTTTGTTGAAGTGGTACTTTTTTCCAAATTTGTTTACAGGTACTTTTCAGTGACCAATTAAAGTGTTTTTAAGATCAGGAACCTGGTTAGACATTGTCTTAAGAACAACAATGACACAGAGATGAGTTTAAAGGCCAGGATATTAAAGGTAGATCAAATAAAGCTGCCTTTTTTTACATTCTTCTGTTTAAGCTAATCTGTTTACTTTTAAACTGTTCAAAGGGGCCAAAACTTTTGAATGCTTGTTACAGTTTTTAAGCCCTTTTCAGGAAGTGTTCTGCCCATAATTAATATTTTTTATTTTTAAAAGGGTGGAAAAAAACAGCGCCATCATCTGGCTTCTCAGAATAAGCCAGATGATGAATAGAAGAATCTATATTTTTAATTATGATTATTTTTGGGGGGCAGGTCACAGTGAAGCTTTTCTCCTTTTTCATATCTCTTCAGCTCATGCTTTCACTGTAAATGTTCACAATGTTTTTCCGTCATAATTAAGTAGCATAATTTTCTGACCACTTCTGATCTTGGGAGAGTCAGCCAGCAGTATTATGTGGTAATTTAAAGCTACTCCGATTTTGTGTTGAACACCTGCCTGATTTGTACTAAGAAAAGAATCCCTGGCATACTCTGGACTGCAATTCCTAGGAGGTCGGTGGCAAGTTGAGCTGTCGTTCCTTTATTGTGAATTGTAAACATTTAGCAGTTGACTGTCTATGGATTGGATGCAGTAGTGTTTTCTTGATTTATCTAGTGTTTTCTTGATTTAACTATGCATCATGCTACAAATAATCATTATGTTTCAAGGCTTTCTCATGTTGTCATGTTTTTAAATGTAGTTAATCCCACGCCCATTATTACAAAAATACAGAGAGGAATTCTGTCACTGAAATCCTCTTGAAGTGATTTACGTCCCCTGCCCTGCATCTAAGAAGATATTCACCTTTCATGTAAATATTTAGCAAATAGCCTTTAAAAAGTCTATTATCTGACCTCTTACACTTGTGAATCTGTCTTGAAACAAAGGTTTTGGTTTGATTCCTTGTCAAAAAGGCAATAATTTGTAGATATGTGTACAGGTTTTTCATTTTTGTTTTCAGTTCTGCATTTTACTGGTTGACATGTTTGGATTTCTCTCCCCTTTCTTTGGATAAATAAAATAACTTCACATAAGGATGCTGAAACCACGCATGCCAACTGTAGCCAGATCAAGTGTAATCCGCAAACGGCTGTTCGCACCCACTCCCAGGACGTATTGATGTTCTTTAGTGTTGCTGTCTTGCGTTGAAACGAGCAGCCACATGTGAAAGACACTCAACTCTCTTTTTTAATGCAATGTGAATAATGCAGTAGGTCCCCTGAGCTCCAGCTTTAGCAGTGCAGTAATATTTATTTTACTTGTGGTTTGTACAAAAATTCAGAAGTGTCAGAATGTTGAGGCCATTAAATAGATGTAGATTTTTTTTCAATACCCTTGAACTCTAAGAAAATTTGATATTTTATTGATACATCTGGTCTGACACGTGTGCGAGCAGGCGCTAAACAAATGTATTTTGTATTGTGTTTTGAAGTTTACGAAGGAAGAAAGATATAGGAGTTTTGAAACCGAAACCTGAGTTATTTGACAAAAAACACACCTTTGTGAATAAAACACCTACAAAACCTAAAGATGTATATTCAGAAGTATAGACAATCAAAAACTTCACTATGAGAACTGTCCAAGAAACTATCTTTATTGTTTATAAGAATTGTACATAGTCATTGAGGTTTTTTTCTTTTGTTAAACATTATTTTGTATTTTCTGTTGTATTTTAATACCTTGTGTACAGATCCAGAAATAAAGCTCTGGAAAATGTTCAGAAATGATTGTATCTTCCTTGCTTTCAAAGGACGTGCAGAAAGTTCTTAAAACATTCTGCATTTGAAGTTGTAATATTAACCTTATTAACCAATTATTTACAGTGAGTGTTTTCTTATCATTTTGGAACACACTATTTAGGGTTCTCTCTAGCACTTTCAGCTTTATTTACAAAGAAAAAAAACAACAGGCTGAGATGGTTCAGAAAAGCTGCGGGGATTTATGTAATAAAGAATTTGGAGATGGTTAAGTAACTTGAATTTGGACTTAGTAGGAATTGTTGACACTCAAAGACCAAGGCAAAAAAGTAAACCTTGTTCACAGATGATTGAGTCAAACATTAGTAGAACTTGTTTACTGATCAATCAAGTGTACAAAAATATGTACAAAAAAAATGTTTTGCCATTAACATCAATTTACTGTCCATGGTCTAAGTCCCTACGTTCGCTTGTGCATTTAGCAGACAACCTCCATTCCTTTAAGTCTCAGTTTTTATCTTCTTAAAGGGACAGGCACACTGAGAAAGTCTTCAGCCAGGAGCACTTCTACATCGCAGTCCTGCAGACCTTCTTCAGCCTGTCTCTTCAGCTCTGTTACATCGTCCTTGTCTCCTTCCTTCTGCTGGGAGCTTGGTTTGTACCGCTGACTGAAGTGGTATAGCACCAACCGCTTTGCACTGCACACCCGTGCCACTGCTGCTGCCATCTGTGGCGTGCTGTGTCCGTGGTCCACTGCTTTGTCTTTGTGCTGGTTTGCCAGTGTTGCTTCATGAACCAGAACATCAGCTCCATGGCACACATCAAAAATCTTTGTTCCCAGAATTGAGCTGCAGTCTCCTAAAATACAGACTTTCCTTCCTGGAATAGTGTCCTCCAGCACATCACTGGGCTGTACCACTAGACCACTGTCCAAGGTCACAGACTCTCCAGCTTTCAAACACCCATACAGTGGACCAGGTTTAAGACCTACAGGACAAGGAAGGTATGCCAAAATATCGATACTGTGACCCATCACAATATTTCTAGTACATTTTTATATCATAACAAATATCAATATATTGCTACAGTTTTTCAGGTGTCCTATCCGGTCCAATTGTTTTGTTATCAACGATTTTACATCACAGCCCAGAGAATATGTTGATCAACTGCCTTATCAACATTAAAAGCGTATAATTTGTGACTCAAATTATTCATTTGAATCTACTATATTGACACAAACATATGAACCTAGATAGAAACACAGTGGCAATAACTGAGTAATTGGAGCGAAAATTTACATTTCTTTATATTTTGGTGTTAGTAACTAACAGCTTTGCTAACCTCACTTTGACTGTCCCATAGAAACAATACTGTGATCCAGGACATTTATTTTAGGATTGGAAAATATCTGTTTTCTTCCAAAAAAATACATTAAATAATAGCAACGATAATTATTAAAAGACACAAATTGACTTTACCTAGTTCTTTAAGTCGTTCAGTTCTCAGTCTCCCAGGTCGATCATGTTCCTGGATGCAAAACCCAAAGGAGGGGATGCGGTGAAACAGCCTGAAAGCTTTAACTACAAACACTTTGTCTTTAAAGAGAAGGTAGGAGTCAGTGGAGACATCGAGAGTAATTGTCCTGCCTGATCGCTCCTGGGGGTGCAGCGGACCACTGTCTGTTGTCATCTGCATGGAGACAGACATCGTTACCAAAGACAACACGAAATAGCACATGCATAATGTGCAAAAAAAACTTATAATCATTGGAGCAAATGGAATTTCTTCCATCATAAACAAGCAAAGTCTGGGCTTCATTCAGTTACACTGTGTTTGTGGCTAAGTAATAGCAGTATTAATGACTAGACAGTAGGGGGAGTTATGTGCACAGACCTCCAGGCTGAGCTGTCCTTCTGCGGGACTCTGGTCTGATGTGGGCTCCAGCTCGTGCACTGCAGTCACAAACACACATTACGGTCAGTGACATAGCAGAAAATGTTTTTTAATGTATCCATCCATCCATCCATCCAGCCATTTTCATCCGCTTATCCGTTACCGGGTCACGGGGGCAGCAGTCGCCACCCAAATCACACTGCACCGTACCAAACCTTCCTGCGGGTGGTGAGTCCACTGGAAGGTACCAACCGCCCTAACCAGAATTCGATCTTACCCAGGAGGTGAACCCTGGGGTTCCACACCAATGACAGAGACATTGCCACGATCTTGAATTTATGTTTTTTGATTTTTTCCCCCCACAAAAGTCATAGTATGTTCGGTTAATGATTGACATGTCAACATATATTTTTTTATTTATCATGGAGAACTTTTGTTTCTTGTGGTGGTTCAACATTTTTTACATTTTATTTGCACGTGTTCAGAACTGTGGTTTCACCTGCATAAGGAAAAAGCAGTTGTGAACCAGTAAGACCAAGCGTCACCCTTAGAAAGTGTCGAAGACCACGGGGCCCGTAGATGTCTACACAGTTGAGTGCCTGCTGAGGGTCAGGGTTGGTATTGAGACTCACGGTGCAAAGGAGACCAGGGAGTCCAAACAGGTGGTCACCGTGTAAGTGGGAGATGAAAATCTTTGAAATACAACCTGGACAAAAAAAGTCCACATTAGCATTCTCATGTGCTTGCATATCGACTATGGCTCATCAAATGATTGGTTGACTTAGGTAGAAAGGTCAGTTTTATTATTTATGTGTTGAAATTATCTGAATGTCAAAGCAATAGTGATGGGAAGACCGACTCTTTTTATTGATAAGTAAAAGTAATGTAAAATGAACGAGTCGTGAACGAATCTTGAACTAATCATTTCATTCGTTTTATAGAAGGTGGCGCTTTAGCCCTATCGTGAGCGTTGTAAAGAATGCTGCGGTTCTGCGACATTAAATACTGAAGGCAACATGGTTTGCTTCCGCTGACAAAGTCTACAAAGTACACAAAATGCCATAAGCAATTAAAACCATGCGAAAAGCTAAGAAATAAAAACACACCACAATGTGAAAACGAATGAGAGCAAAAGAGACCCGAGCTCTGAAATGAAACTCACTGAAATTCACAGAGAGTGATTCGTTCATAGTGATTAGTTCACAGCGAAAGATTAGTTTATGGCTAAAGATTAGTTCACAGCGAAATATTAGTTCACAGCGAAAGATTAGTTCACAGAGAATGATTCGTTCACAGCAAAAGAATCGTTCACACCGAAAGATTAGTTCACAGAAATTGATTCGTTCACAGCGAAGGATTAGTTTACGGCGAAAAATTAGTTCACCGCGAAAGATTAGTTTACAGAGAACGATTCGTTCACAGCGAAAGATTAGTTCACGGCGAAAGATTAGTTCACAGCGGAAGATTAGTTCAAAGAGAGTGATTCGTTTGCAATGAAAGATTAGTTTACAGTGAAAGATTAGTTCGCAAAGTGATTTGTTCGCAGTGAGTGATTAGTTCGCAGAGTGTGATTTGTGAGTTCAATATGAACAAACATTTCATATGACTCGGGAGTCACGATTCACGAATCTTTCATATGACTCAGGAGTCACGAGTCATCTTGAACGAATCACTCGCGAACGACACATCACTACAAAGCAATAATCACGCGACTGAATCAGTCTGTTAAGAATAATTTCTAAACCTCCCTAGAACAAATTGACTACAGATGCAACAAAAGACAACACGCCCACTCTGTTAGGAATACGTCGTCTGCGATTCGGATTTGACGAAGTGAAATGACGGGCTGTTCCTGGCAGCACCAACACTGACCGACTCTGAGCTGACTTTTCATCAGCTGGGTCTGGGTTCCTTCTCCGCAGTCAAACAACCAGCAGTCACCTTCTGCCCGCAGCACCAGAGCCGAGGCACCGCGGTGAGGAGACGGGTAGGCCGCGCCCGTCCCGAGGAAAGTTAAATCCATGGTCATCCTCAACAAAATCACAGGTAAGAGGTAAAACGTATAAAACCTTTAGACTAAAGTTCGAATCACACCAGCTTTCACAGTGGAGCCATACTGCCAGTAAACGCAGACGCACATTGATGACGTAAGATGCTCCGAGTTCGTCCTTTAGTTTGTTTTTTCAGTAATTTACGTAAATTTTACGGGGAATTGCTAATATACACAGAAAATATGAATATATACATTTAATTAAAAATGGCAAATATGAGTTCATTTTGCCTAAAGAGACCAAATATTTCCAAAAAGGTCAATTTTTTTTAAAGTAAGTTATTAAGCTTCAGGGTCGGCAACTCATTGCTCCAGATAAGAGCCGAATGTGACTCTTTCATTCATGTTTTTTAATTTAATTTAATTCTTCTGTTGTGACTCGCTGTGTGGAAAATAAACATTGAGTATTTAATTAATATTATTCTTCATTTTAGTTATTTTTTTCAGTTACAATTATAAATTTGAAGATTATGGTAATCTTGTAACGTTTGAATATTTATATATATTTTTTGTCGCTCAAAATAGGCATTATTTCCGCTGATATGCGATACCTGGCACATACATGGCACCAACCTTCTTCTTTTCCTTTCGGCTTTTTTCGAATCATTGATTTCCATCTCTCCCTGTTCTCTGCATCTTCTACTCTGACTCCAACTATCTGCATGTCCTCCATCACTGCATCCATATATCTCCTCTTTGTCTCCTACCTGGCTCTCCAGCTCTAACATTCTTCATTCTTCTTCCAATGTATACTCTGTCCCTCCTCCGCACATGTCAAAACCATCTCAGTCTTGCTTCTCTAGCTTTTTCTCCAAACTCTCCTAATGACCTCATTCCTGATCCTGTCCATCCTTGTCACTCCTGAAAATAATCTTAGCATCGTTGACACTGCCACCTCCAGCTCCGTCTCCTATCTTTTGCCTATTGCTAGTGTCTCTAAACTAAACCATACATCATGTTCTCACCACCGTCCTGTAAACCTTTCCCTTAACCTTAGCTCACACTCTTCTACCACAGATCACTCCTGACACTTTTCTCAGCCGGTAGATGGTCGATTTGTTTTAATAGCAAAACGTCAAACAAAACCCGTACAAAATCTCGTACAATAATAATAATAATAATATAATAATACATTTTATTTAAAAGCACCTTTCAAGTCACCCAAGGACACTGTACATAAAACAAAACAAAAAACAGAACAAAAAAAACACATACGCCCGGAGAGCAGCGGCAACATACATGCCAGCGTCCACTCTCAGTGGCCAAGATGAAAAACAACTGAAAAACGATAGGGAAGGAGAAGGAGGGAAAAAAGACAACTCCAAACTAGGCTCCGTAGGGGGGGAGTATTAACTACAACAGTAGTTAATACGCAAATCCTGTCAAGAATAACTTCTAACTTCTCGAGAATAACTTCTAAAGTATCATTAGTTGTTTACGCTTATATACCTGTGTGGGGGGAGTGGTTTCCGATTTCCCGGGTGTGTGTTTAAATCTTGTAGGCCAATGGAAGAGAGAGGCTAGGCCTCTTGTGGCCAATCATATTATTGTACTTGTATCATGTGATGCCTGCAGTCGCAACTATGTGGCACTGCTGTTCCATGATTCAGCAGTGTTGGAAGAACCTTTTGTTGCTGAGTGGGGGGTTACCACAAGGGTAGTGGACCGAGCCATGAAGTCCAACCACAGGTGGTCATGTAGATCAAAAGGAATGGATGGCTTCGGGGTTCCCTGTGAGAAGGTAGATTGGGAGATCTCCCATTGTTCCCAGGAAGTAGAAAGTTGGTGTGAAGATCTCACATTGTTCTCAGGGAGTAAAAGTGTTTTAGAAAGTTGGTGTGAAGAGAATTTGGAGAAATTCTCTTTGAATGTGTGGGACTATGTGACTGTGTGTGCTCGGGAGAGCCTTTTGGTGTCTTAGCAGCTTCCTGCTGCAGACCCAACCAAATGTGAAAACCACTGAAATCTAACACTATCCTTAATCAACCTCACCTGCTGCACATCCTTCCCTTCTTGATTTCTCTGTCTCACCAATCTATACAATTCCTTTTCTCCTTCCTTTGTGTCCAAACTCTCGTGCAACTCCTCATATGCCTTTTGTTTGGCCTTGGCCACTTCCCTCTTCACCTCCCTTGTCCTCTCTTTGTACTCGAGTCTGTTCTCTTCTGTTTTGTCACTGTCCCATCTCTTCTTCGCTAATCTCTTTCTCTGCACACTCTCCTGGACCTCATCATTCCACCACAAGGTCTCATTGTCTTCCTTTCTCTGTCCAGCGGACATACCTAGCACCTTCCTACCTGTCTCCTTAATCCCTGCATCTGTAGTCTCGCAATCATCTAGGAATTTCTCAACATGGCCCAGAACTGGCCGTACTTCGTTCCTGAGGTCTTCACATTTCTTTTTGCTTAATTTCCACCACTTAATCTTCTGCTCTATCTTCACTCTTCCTTTTTTTCAACTCCATCGTCATTTTGCACACTACCATCCGATGTTGTTTGGCTACACTCTCACCTGCCACCACCTTACAGTCTCTAATCTCCCTCAGATTACATCTTCTACATAGAATATAATCTATCTGTGTGGACCTGCCTCCACTCTGTGTTTCTTTTTCTTTTGGAAATAGGTGTTTACCACAGCCATTTCCATTCTCTTGCCAAAATCTACCACTGCCTGTCCTTCCAAATTTATATCCCTAACGCCAAACCCATCAATCTCTCATCTCCTCTGTTCCCTTCCCCTACATGACTATTAAAGCCTGCTCCAATCACCACTCTCTCTCCCCTGGGGATGCTCTCTATCACCCTATCCAGCTCTTTCCAGAACTTTTTCATTCAAGACTTTTTTTTCTTCCAACTCACAGTCTACCTGTGGGGCATAACCACTGACAACATTCATCATCAGTCCTTCTATTTCTACCTTCAGACACATCAACCTGTCTGACTCTTGTTTCACCTCCACCAAATTTATTGCATATTCTTCTCTTCCCATTTGAACCATGATAAAACAGTTGTAGCCTCCTCCAACGTTTCTAGCCTTGCTGCCCTTCCATCTGGTCTCCTGCACAGTCAAAATGTCTACTCTTCTTCTCTCCATCATATCAGTTCTCTACTTTTACCTGTAATTGTACCTACATTCAGAGTTCCAAACTTCAGACCAACACTTCTATTCTTCCTCTTTTCTCTTTTTTCTCCAAATCAATCGCCATCCTCTTCTTCTTTGTCTTCGACCAACAATAAAATGGAAATCGTTTCAGTGATACGCATTTGGCAAAAGGTTTTACACCGGATGCCCTAAATGACCATTTATCCGGGCTTGAGACTGGCACTAGTATCACTATAGTAGCACAGGCTTGTGTACCCTAGTGTACCCTGGTGGCTATTTTAATAAAAAAACAAGTTAGACTATCTAAAAAATTGCTAAAAAATAAAAATTCCAAGAAATGCCCCAAAATATGCTGCCAAGTAAATAATTTGTGCTAAAAACTCTTTATACCTGAAAATGTCAAAATATCTCCAAAATCAACCAGGACTATAGTCTTATAAAAAAAAGCTAATAAATAAAAAGTCCGAGAAATGCCTCAAAATATGACCTATGTGATTTTCAAATAATCGGGACCAACTGATGTTCCACTCTTCATCCTCTTCAGGGCTTTTCATACTTCATCCTTTCTAACCTGATCTCCCTTTTTCCTAATAGTCTCTGGCTCCTCATTTCTACTTTCCCTTTCATTTTCCTCATTCAACAGCTCCTCAAAGTATTCCTTCCATCTTCTCAGCACACTTTCCTCACCTGTGATTACATTTCCATCTCTGTCCTTAATCAACCTCACCTGCTGCAAATCCTTCCCAGTTTGATTTGTCTCGCCAAAGTATGCTGCCAATTGAATAATTTGTGCTAAAACCACCCAAAACAAGCATTAAATACATACCTATGAACTGTTTCTAAAAAATGAAAACCTTCCCATTTGCCTAAATGCATATTTGTCATTTTGCATTTAAAGCAAATTAGTGCATTTTATTCATTTATGAGAAATCTTTAATGTTAGTGACTTAAAAAAAATTAATAACGTATAGACAAGCGACATCAATAGATATACTTTTTTTTATTATGAAAGCAAGAGAATTCAAAACCAGAAATTGTATGAAGAGTAATATATAAACATAAAAGATAATCTTCTGAATCATCTCAAGCAGTAAAACTTCTGTATTTATACAGTATTTATGTTGAATGCATTGGCAAAAACTTCTTTGACATCGATAGACTTCTTTATTAGACTAAACTCGAGTCTATTATTAAGTGTGGCTGTTTCATTACTATAAATAAATTAGGTGAATTTCCTGGACTGGCATTATTCTATGTAAAATAATTATCCATTCACTATTTTTCTTAAGACATTATTAATCTTTATGAGTAGATTTTAAGATTAGGAAAAAATAAACTTTTTTGAGGTATTGAACTTTATTAACAATTGAAAAGAAAAACCTTAATAATTAAATCATGTGTCATTAAATGTTTAGTAGGCAACAAAAATAAAAATGACTCTTCTGAGTTAGACTGCTTTAGGAGTGTACAGACATGAAAAGGACAGAATGACATTTTTACCTTACCTGTAAAAGAAAAGACAAGAAAAGGATTTCCCTTGACTAAAAAAAACAAACAAAAAGAACAAACTTCTCATTATTTAACATGTTAAAACATCTCAGGCTTTATGGTTAAAAAAATAATTGTGTTATTTTAGTAACACCTGCCTTTGATTGTTCAAATAATTTCTCCAAATAAATTGTTAGTGCAGAGGCGGCAACTCAGAAGTACAAAAAGTCAATACACAAGGCATTCACACTAACTAAATGATAATGTATTCAAAGATCTGTAATTAGAGACATGTTGAAAGACAAACAGAGAGACACTAGTTTGTTCTGGGTGGTTCTACTGGTCGTTGTGGGGGCTGAAACTGACAGCTGGCCAGTCATAGGTGTCGGGCATGAAGGAGTCATAGTTGGTGTTCCACACAGTGGCTTGGACAAGGGCATTCTTGTCCAAAGGCTCAGGATAGCGGAACGCCATGCCCTTGGCATAGACAAACTCCACCACCTGAAGTTAAAAAGACAAAGTTATTGTTTAGGACTAAGACAGATGTGTGACTCTTTGTAACTGTAGTTAAAGATGCACTTATACAGTTATTATATTAATATAATAATTAAAATAAAGGCATATGACAGCTAAAGGATGTTAACTGTCATCTGTGTCAGCATCTTCGTTTGGGCTTAGTAACAGAAGCCTGAGAAGATGATCAGAGTGTTTAGGAGGCATCATAGGGCATTAAATTAGGGTAAACTTTCACCAAGAGCACAATCTTTACAGCAACATACTGCAGTGGCGGACAGTGGGGCAGTGGTGGCTTAGTGGTTAAAGAGTTAGGTTCTAACCCACTAGCTGCCAAGTTACCACTGAGATGCTTTGAGCATGGCACCGTCCGCACACACTGCTCCCTGGGCGCTTAAAGCAGCCCACTGTTCACTTTGGTAATGAGTTAAAAGCAGAGGTCACATTTCGTTGTGTGCAGTGGTGTGCTGTGTCACAAGGACAAGTAGTCATTCACATTCATTCATTCACAAGGGGAGATGCTGAGAGATGCTAAGATGCATGATCCGATCAGTGAGGAACAGAAGAACATGCTCAGTGCTCTAGCTCAGAGGTGTTATACTCATTTTGACCAGGGGCCTTGAGGGGCCATTTTAAATGGAAGACTGTATAGATCAGGGGTCCCCAACACCCGGTCTGTGGACTAGTACCAGGCCACAGTGAGACACACTGAAAAAATGCACAACTTTTAATAGTTTACTTCATTCAAATACAATCCTGTCATATCCATTTACTTTCATTATTTAAAGATATCCTGGCAATATTTTTAAAAAGTGTCATTCAGACTCTGATACAAACAGAATAGTCTAGTTGATGTTTTCTTTTGAAAATTTAATGATCCTTCAATGCTCAGCATCTTGCTACCGGTCTGCAGTAGCGGATGGTACTGGCTGACCAGTCCTTGGAACTAAAAAGGTCAGGCACCGCTGGTATAGCTGAAACTATTCCATAACAGACTAATACATGTTTCTGCAATTACTTATTATTTGATTGATTATAAAAACTTTTAATTTCTTAGATTAAGAAACTCTGCTGCATGGACTTTACTAAATTCTTTTTAAGCTCCTGCTGGCCACAGAAAATGGCTTGGAGGGCCAAGAGTTTGACACCTTTGCTCTAGGTAAACAAAGCTACCAGCAATGTCTTTTAGTTTATATTTTACTGTATTTTTACTGTTTATTTTTTTTAGGTTAAAGCCACACACCTGTCTATATAAGACCTTACAGCTCACAGTGTATGGTGTGCTGGAGAAATATGGTAAAACAATATGTAAGGGCCAATTCAGAATAACAGGCAAAAACAGGCCAGGCTGACGTGGGAATAACAGGAAGACCCAGGAATAACAGGAAGACTGGAGATAGGCACAGGCAAGAACAGGTCAAGATGACCTGGGTAAATGAACATGTTTATCCGATTACTAGCCAAATGTTATGTAACACCACGTTTGTCTATGTCTATAAGAAGAATCAGCATGTATCAGAAGGTGGGATTTGTTGGTGAATGTTCAGATGAGATTCGTTGTTGGACCTGCCATGGTCAGAAACCTTTGATACAATAAATCCCCAGAGATGGAGAAGTGTGTCCTGATCTGCCTCATTTGTAGACATCTCTTTCTACAATATAATTGGTGACGCCGACGTGATTGCTTGGGCCTGCAGGACCAGGGCGGCTATGTTCCCTCACTGGACCAGCTGTGCAAAGTGCGCAACAGGTAGGAACTTTTCCTCCTATTAATGCACATGCTTGTCCATTGCTGGCATCCTGCCTCATCTGGTAAGCACAGGTCCTTGCCAAAAATTGAACAAAAGGCAGTAGGGACGTTGCTCTCACTGGCTCGTTAGACTCTGCATGCAGGAACAGCTGCTAAATTAATATAAACTTTGCGTTGTGTACCTGTATAGAATTTGAAATATTGGATTAGGCAACAGCTGTGAAAACTGGCCAGAATGCTAAACTCTCAGTAGGCTCTGACTGTAGATTGCAGTAGTAGACTGTATATGGTGTCTCACTGGACAGAGTGATGTGTGAAAATGAGATATAACACAATGGTGTGTGTGTGTGTGTGAGAGAGAGAGCCGGCTTGCCGAAACCCCTGGCAGTGTAAAAGAGATAAGCGATAAAAAAGAGACGTGTGGTGAATTAAAAGCTAAACTGGAATTGGGTCTTCCAACGAAGTTGGAATCGACGTATGGAGTGACACATGCTTTAGTATGCAAAAGCTATGTAGGACACGCGTACATGTTGACAGTACAAACTTAGGCTGATCACCTTTGGGATTACAGGGTCAACCCCGGATTTTATGATAATACGTGAATAGGGAATTCACTAGAAAGACCTTCTGAAGAAGCCAAGGAAAAAGTGAGAGAAAACACACATACGAGTAAAACAAAAACTAAGTGCTGGCAACTCAGAGGTCTAAGTAAGGCTCACATAAAGGTTATTCCAGTCGGCAAAGGAGAAGTATAGGGGTTATTTAGCTTATGCGCACATGTATAACAATATCCATCCATCCATCCATCCATCTTCAACCGCTTATCCGGGGCCGGGTCGCGGGGGCAACAGTCTGAGCAGGGACACCCAGACTTCCCTCTCCCCCGACACTTCCTCTAGCTCTTCTGGGGGGACCCCAAGGCGTTCCCAGGCCAGCCGAGCGACGTAGTCGCTCCAGCGTGTCCTAGGTCTTCCCCTGGGTCTCTTCCCAGAGGGACGGCACCCGAGCACCTCCCGAGGGAGGCGTCCGGGGGGCATGCGATGTAAATGCCCAAGCCACCTCAGCTGACTCCTCTCGATGTGGAGGAGCAGCGGCTCTACTTCGAGCTCCTC
>NC_024328.1:20619072-20623989 GCF_000523025.1 Cynoglossus semilaevis
GCCACCAGGCGCTCGCCTGCGAGCCCCAACCCCGGGCCTGGCTCCAGAGTGGGGCCCCGGTGACGCCAATCCGGGCGACGTGAACCTCTTTGATTTAATTATTTTCTTCATCACAAAGGGGGGGTTGAACCGCTATTTGTCTGATCCGTCGCCTAGGACCTGTTTGCCTTGGGAGACCCTACCAGGGGCGTTAAGCCCCCGACAACATAGCTCCTAGGTTCATTCGGATACTCAAACCCCTCCACCACGTTAAGGTTGCGATTCAAGGAGAGGATATAACAATATATAAACTCATATTATAACTGATTATATGTGCAACATGTAAAGCAACATTGGTGACAAACAATGAAAGTGCTACGTTTGTAACTCTGGGACACCCCAGAACGTGATTAAAGTAGGTGGATATAGAACAATTAATATTTGGCTACTCTGTGGAAAAAGGCTTGTAATCGGTGTTGGAAAAAAAAGTGTAAAATTCTGTGGTATAAGTCTTAAAAATGTATCTATTTGACTGGTCTCCCCAACTGATCTCTCTTTCTCTCTCCCTCTCTCTCTTCCCCTGACTCAACTGACTAGGACTTTGTGTTTGAATGAGTGCCTAAATGTTCGTGTGTGTGTGACATCTATTTCAACAGAGCTGAAGATTTAAAAGTGAAGATTTGTTTTTTTTTCTATGTCTGATATCTGTGGCTGATATTTGTGTTTGATATTTGTGGCTGATATCTGTGGCTGATATTTGATTCTGATATCTGTTTTAACAAAGCTGAAGTTTTAAAAGTTAAGATTTGTTTTTATGTGTTTAAATAATAAGCTTACAGGGTTCAGTGTAAGAATAAGTTCATGGTAGTGCATTAATTTAATTGTGCCTTTGAAACTGCATCGTAATTGGGTTTTTAAGACGTTGTTGAAGTTGTGTAGTAAGAAAAGCTGTTGGGTGTGGTCAGCCAGAGGATGTGTCTGTGGAATCGCCATTTTGAAGTTGGGCGTAGTTGTGCAAAGCAATCGTCATTTAAAATAAACGCCATTTTGAAAACACCACTCCCACTAGGAAGAGCTTAGGGGCGTGCCTTCAGGGGGGTAAACATTAGCCGAAGTAGCCTAGTAACCAGCCATTAGCAACTTACCGAGGTAGCCTAGCAACTACCAATTAGCTGCAGGCCTAAATAGCATAGTAGCAATTAAAACTAACTAACCAATTAAAACTGTATTAAATAGCAAAGATTAGCATAGCATAATTGGTTTAAATAGTGCTAAGCTACATAGCATTAATGCTAAACTAATTAGCATTAGCCAGCAGATATTAGCATTAGCATTCTGATTAAGGAAATTACAGATTTAGCATACGATAGCATCACAAAACAAGCTAATCCAGCTCAGTCAGGTAATAGCATACCTGCTAAGTAATTAATAGGAAACATCAGTATAATATCACAATCTGAACACAACATAGTAACATAACAATGGCTGGACGACCCACTGAGATAAATTCCCAGAACATATCAAAGAAATCCCAAGATTTTCTGAAAAATGGGCAAAATGTACAGCAAGCATGACCACGCCCTGGCCTATGGATGGCACATTTGATGTAGAGATGTGTGAGATCATGGGAATAAGAATCAAAGATTACAAGCCAAAGGATAAAAGTAAGAAAATACAAAGTAAAGCAGAGCGAGTTGAAAATTCTAAATTTGTTCAAAAATTAAGGCCAAAAACACTGGAAAAAACTCAGAGAAAGTGTAATAAATAGTCAAATGAGACAAGATGACGGTCAGCTAACTGCAGGGATCTCTCCCAGCTTAGCTTAAATTCACAGGAGATTTTAATAATATTAAAAAGGAGACAGTGAATGCACAGACCCCCTCCACCTTATGATATTGATGACAATATAAATGGGACAATCACACAACAAAATTCCCAAGCCAGGTCAATTACGAGTACAATATCACATGGATTGGGTGAAACTCGTATTCATTATAATGAAAATAAAGACAGAACACTGATAAAAACCAATGATGAACCAGGCATGCTTCCAAAATAATGCAGCACCGGGAGGAAACCATCCATACTAGACTGCTACAAAGATTTAAATATGATAAAAGCAGGACAGTCCTATTGGCTGAGCTTAGATCCAACTAGTGGTGACAGAAATCGTGCAAATCAGTATCCTATCTTAATAAAGGGGACCCAGGGGCATTACCTGCCGTGGCAGACGACCGATCTTGCAGGGCTTGTCTCAAGGCTGCCCGGCATCCACGAAGGATTAACCAAGTGGATAAGAGCGTTTGAGAAAGAAACTGTGGGAAAAATGTTGGCCCTAGGTGACTTTAAGGCTGTATGGGCTCGAAGCTTTGGAGCCCCTGCCATGGAAAACATTTTCAAATACAGCCGCAATAAGTGGATGCTAGAACCCAGAGCAGATGGACTTCAAAGCATATCATACCATGCTATGGACAGTGTTGCGAGGCGAATATCCCACGAGAGTAGATCCAAAGGCTCTCAGGGGGGAGACACTCTCAGAGATTGAGAACCCTGCCGCATATAGCTAAAACGCTGGAAGCAGGAGGAGATTGGAAAAAAGGCCAGTCTTGATGACGTTGTTCAGAAATGCCATTGTGGAAGCAATGCCAGGCACAGTCCAGACTAGACTAGAAGAGGTGGTAGGCCTGTCATCAATGCCACATCAACAATTTCGTGAGAATGTTGTGCACGCCGTAGAAAAATATCGAAGGGATGAAGAAAAATTAGACCAGATGGATAAAAACTTGCAGCGTAAACCTGACACAATTACAATTAAGCGAGCTACAAGGAACGAACAAAAGGTCACAAGTGATGGTAGTAAAAGAAAACCAAACATTTCAGATGACTGAACAACCACCTGTACAAGAGCGAGCACCAATGGAACAGCCACCAATTTTTACAACTTCGTGGGCAGAGGGGGCCGGGGCAGGCCAATGCATTGTGAAGCCAGAAGTCCGGCGGGCCTCTGGGAGAGACCCAATTTTGGATACTAGGGATGCTCAGAGAGTCCTACATTGGAGGGTCAGTTTCCAATGTTAGAAGTGGAAGCTAATGAGTAACTTAGGTTGCAGGTTCAAATTGAAGGTAAACAAATACCAATGTTGGTGGACATTGGAGCCACTCACGTGTGTGAGTCCAAAGTATGCCAAGCACCTACCCATGTTGAACAGATTTGTTGAGACAGTAAGAATCTAATAAATCCTGTGTTGAAAGGTGACAAGTCCAAATATAGGTTGGTATGATTTAACAGTTATAAATGACAAAGTGAAAGACAAATTAAGGGTTAGAAAGTACCAGACCCTCACACGCTGCTCACCAGTGTGCCTCCAAATGCCAAATTTTTATAGTTGTTGATTTGTGTTCTGCATTCCTTTGCGTTCCTTTAGATTAATATTTCTATATTTATTTGCATTCACACACAGAGGAAAACAATACACCTACAGCAGATTTCCATGTTTTCATTTTAAGGTTTTCATACTCACCATATGGGTTCAATTGAGTTCTAAGACCAATTTGATGCAATGGTGACGTTAGAGCTTGTGACTACCCCAGAAAATATAATTTTAATCAAAAAGCTGCAACTAAAATGGCCAAAGTAAAAGTGGGGTGCAACAATGAGTGAACAAGGATTATGGAGGTCGAAAGATGGTCTGATAAGTGGCTCCAGTAACATTGTTGTCAATTCTGATTTCTGAGATGCACAGTGTAGGCCACTGGGCCAGGGGAGAGATGATGAAAAAGATTGGACAACAAAGGTACTGGTCACCCTATATGCAAGCAATGGTGGAAGAAGTGCTAAGCCAATGTGAAATATGTGAGAGAATACTTTAGGAGTAAAGTGAGAGAATAAATGGAACCCTCTAAGCTAAGCTAAACAAAATTTGGGTTGCTATTAAATTAAACTGGGTAAAAGCTTTGCCTATAGCACTTTTGTGCTATTGCACGTCAGCACTACAGTTAAGAGGCCCCTTTAAAGGACCTCTGCTTGAACAACTGGAAAAAGTCCAATGGAGAACCTGGAGCAGAAGGTGGAGTGGCCGGTGAAACCAGGAGACCTGGTGTACTAGGCCTGAGTTCAAAATATTTATTCGCCGATACTGAATCGATTCTCCATTCAATTCTCGAATATCGATTCGTACGTCATACAAATACACAATGTGTATTTAATTTATTTACGTAATATGTATGTCCTATATTTTAATTATACAATTCTGCTATATATATATAATACTGTGGAAAAGGTAATACAGTCTAGGGAGGGTTGATAACATTGTGGGGGAGGTTCGTAAAGGGTAAATATATATGTAAATAATATTATAAACTATCTTGCCTCTACTTCGTGGATTTTCCCTTTTTGTGGTGGGTCTTGGAAAGCAACTACCATGATAGGAGAGGGACCACTGTACTGCATATATACAGATAGAGCTGAATAGATGTAGATTAAAGGGAGTGCAGAATTATTAGGCAAATTAGTATTTTGACCACATCATCCTCTTTATGCATGTTGTCTTACTCCAAGCTGTATAGGCTCGAAAGCCCACTACCAATTAAGCATAGCAGGTGATGTGTATCTCTGTAATGAGAAAGGGTGTGGTCTAATGACATCAACACCCTATATCAGGTGTGCATAATTATTAGGCAACTTCATTTCCTTTGGCAAAATGGGTCAGAAGAGGGACTTGACAGGCTCAGAAAAGTCAAAAATAGTGAGATATCTTGCAGAGGGATGCAGCACTCTTAAAATTGCCAAGCTTCTAAAGCGTAATCATCGAACAATCAAGCGTTTCATTCAAAATAGTCAACAGGGTCGCAAGAAGCATGTGGAAAAACCAAGGCCCAAAATAACTGCCCATGAACTGAGAAAAGTCAAGAGTGCAGCTGCCAAGATGCCACTTGCCA
>NC_024328.1:20624777-20642744 GCF_000523025.1 Cynoglossus semilaevis
ATAAATAATTGAAATGGGTATATATTTGTTTTTTGTTAAGTTGCCTAATAATTATGCACAGTAATAGTCACCTGCACACACAGATATCCTCCTAAAATAGCTAAAACTAAAAGTCCCACTCCAACTCCCAAATATATTCAGCTTTGATATTAATGAGTCTTTTGGGTTCATTAAAAACATGGTTGTTGTTCAATAATAAAATTAATCCTCAAAAATACAACTTGCCTAATAATTCTGCATTCCCTGTAGAACTAGACAGAGAGCTATAGATACAGATAGATTTATAGAAATAGATCTACATAGATATAGCTCCAGATAGATAAATACAGCTCTGGATACACATTTGTAGATATAAATCCAAATAGATATAGATAAATATAGATCTAGATTGATGGTGTGTAAAGAAAATGTTATATTGGTGTTTAACCTGAAGAAAAATGTATTGATTGTGTGCAAGTGAACTGCTTGGGCTATATAAATTGTAATAGTTTACTTCTTAGGAAATGTGTGTTCCTCTTGATAAGGTTGGAATTTAGGTAATGGATTTTGGTAACCATAAAGAGGGGACTTCTTAATCTAGAGAAGGTTTGGAAAGTTAATGATTTTGTCCTTTGTCTAAGATTTAATGACTGTGTGATGTAATCATGTAAAACCATATAAAAGAGCCTAACGGGGTCAATCGTCTCTAACAACTGTATTAAACAGGAGTTAGGAGCGGCTCTCTTGGCCAAGATATTTAAAATAAATTAATCAAAGACAAACTCTGTTGACTTTTGATTTTTCTAAATCATGTAAAATTTTCTACAACAATAGATCTAGATAGTAATCTTGATATCTGTCTATATCTATCTATCTATGCCATAATAAGCAAGTAGCTTTATGTAAGACATCTCCTAATTCATTGTTAAAGGACAACTTACTTTGACAGCCATTTGGAGAGAGACCTCTCTGATGTTAGACAGAGGAGGATACAGCCTGCCTTCTGCAAGTTCTTTATCTGTCAGCTGCTCTGCGAGAGTCTGCAACAAGTAAAAACTACCTTTAGTGTCATGGAAACATTTCTGAGATTAGTTTAAAAGACAGAAACTCCCCCCACCCATTGTATTTCTGCTCACATTAACTGAGTGACAATTATTATCAGACTACTGGTAATAAATTATCTATCACTTTTCATCATTTCAGCAAAACAGGGAAGACACAGATGGAAAACGTGCAAACCAGCACCAGCTTCTAAAAGCCTCTCATCTGTTAGCTGTTATGGCAGAGTCTAGAAAGACAGGGATGAGGAGACATCGAGGGTTAAAAGATGAAAATCAATGAGTTCACAGAGAATGTGCAAAAAGCGACAACGATGGCAAGAATTTGAGGGAAAGGATGAATAGCGGGTTTGAAAGATAGAGAGAAGGTGTTCTGGTGAAGTACTAACCTTGGCAGCCTCCAAGAAAACGGTGTCACTGATGTGTCTGACTCCACTCAGGATCACAGCCAGGGCCACACCTGCAGTCACACAGCAGGCCACGTACCGAACAGTGATGTCACAAGATGTTTGGTCAATCCATGAAACACTAAGTCCTGAAAAAACTTTAATTTTACCCCCATTTTCTCTCTCTCTCCTTCACTATCTCTCACCTGGAAAGATATAGGCATTGTTTCCTTGTCCAGGAGTGAAGACGCAACCATCGCTCAGAGTCACTGGAGGAAATGGACTGCCACTGGCAAAGAGACATCGACCCTGTGGGGCGCAGAACACAAAGAGGAAAGACAGGATGTTTAGAAAAAAGAAAAAGACTAAAACCTTATGTGTCAATTTATTCAGTCAGTAATTTCATCTTTGGTGTGCCCTTAGCTTATATGAGTTTCTTACATCAGTGAGTATGTAAGCCTCCTCTGCGGTGCACTCTGCTTTAGTGGTTGGGTTACTCAGAGCAAAGATAATTGGTCGATCATTCAGGGCTGCCATGGCCTTTATAACATCATGGGTGAATAGTCGTCCTGCCCCTGAAACACCTGAGAGTTGGAGAAATGAATAAAAGTCAGTGTGGAAATATAGACTTGCACTGAATCACAAGCAGAAACCAAAAGAGCTATTTGAAAGTTCTGTTAGGCAATTGGACGTGAATTTTCTAAAATTTTCTTCAGTTCAGTTCAGAACTCGTTCTAGTTAATGGCACAGTAATACCACCCATCGTTGAAGGATTTTTCCAAAAATAAAACATCTTTTAGTCTTTTTTCTGATAGTATCAGAATCTGAATGATCTATTGTCAGATTATCTTTAAATAAAAAAAATTGACATGACTGGATTCTTTTGAATCAAGTACATTTGTAAAGCTGAAGTGCATTTATTTTTACTGTGTCCCACTGCGGCGCAGTACCTCCGGAATAGTACTGGTCCCCGGACCAGGGGTTGAGAACCCTTGAGTTACACTACACATTATCTAAATATAAGTTATTCATTTCAGTTATAAAGTCACATGGATAAAGACTGTTATTTAGTTTGAAAGATCAGTGTCTTACCAATGATAGCTGTTGGTTTAATGATGTTGACAGCATCTAGGAAGCTCTCTACATTTCCTGGACTGTCATGAACAAATGCCTCCTGGTTGGAGTCCGTTTCCTCTGTTCTGCCCTACAGCAACAGCAAAGGACACACTTATTATTAAAATGATACCAGCAGTGAACCAGAGAGGAAGTCACCCAGACATTTAATGTTGGCTCTGGCCACGGACCTTTACAAGTAATCCATATTTATCAAACATCCAGATCTTTTCTCTGGCTTCAGCTTGTGACATTCCCATCTCCATCATGGACATGACAATAAGATTTGCAATACCAAGGGCAGCCTGTAGAATAAAGTAACCATGTTAATGACAGTATGTGTTCAACATTCAGCTCCAGGAGCAGATCTAGCCTACACACAAGTAGTCACTAGTCATTAGTAGGACATCATCAAAGCAAAACTGTAATAAATCAAATTCAGGTTTAGGACAGAATCTTAAATCAAGGGACAGTTGTGTAAACAAAACTGTTTCCCACCGAGCGCAGATTAAGTGGTACCGAAATGTCTCCCAAAAGAATGTTAATCTGCTCATTACTCACGCAAGTTAAAGAAAATGCCTGAACATTGAACTCAACATTAAATTAAATATGGTTTGCTAAGGAATTCCTTTTTAGTTTTCTTTTACCATTTAACTCATAGATGTTTGAAGATGTATGAAGCCTTCATCTTTGAGGTACACATTACACAAAATTGTGTGTAAAGTGTTTTACATTTTCAATGTTAAAGCAATACATTTGAAATGGACATTTAGTTAGAGGAAATGTCGCTACAGTAAAACCAAAACCAGCATGTGTTGTCAGTGCAACCACTTTACTTAGTCAATGTTACACACAGGATAATATATGTTTTATAGCAATATAATGCTGTTATTAAACATCTGCAGCTTCCTTCATCTGAAAAACATTTATATTATAAAGTGCTAAAACTTAAATATCCAAGATTCTTACTGTCTTGTAGACAGTTCCAATCAATTAGAAGAAAACAAATGTTCAAATAGTTTATTATTGTCTTGCAGTTGTTGAGCCATATAGGCCAAAGTATTTTATCTCTGTAATGACACTAACCCAAAACTGAACAATTTACTATAAACCGGAGCAAAAAGTATTGCTTTAATTTTTTAATGTTGGACTGTTGTTTCTAGTTTGTACCACCTGTTCTAGTCAGCGGGCGGCAATATGACTCCTGCAAGTGTTCTACTAGACTCAACAGTACAAAGAAACAAAGCAAAGCTTAATTACCTCTCCAGCTCCTAAGAAAAGCACTCTGTGCTCAGTGATGGGTTTTCCAACAGCTCTCTGAGTAGCTAACAAACCAGCAAGTGCCACTGATGCAGTGCCTAAAAACAGAAAAGAAACAGTAAACTGTTTAATCTCTGCTTTAAAAAGATTACAATTTATATAATTATTTTATTTAGTGAACTAAATATAATGTTTCAGAAAGGTGGATGTTGATTGATGGCATTAAAGCACATCTTGCAATTCAATGTGAAGTCATTTGTACTTGAGGACCTTGAATATCATCATTGAATGTGCAGTATTTCTCCCTGTACTTCCTGAGGAAGCGAAAGGCATTGTGGTTTCCAAAGTCTTCGAACTGGATCAGTGTGTCCTGTCCGTATTTGTCCACCACGGCCTCCATGAACTCATCAATCAGATCGTCGTAGGCCTGAGAGCGGTCTCTCTTCTGGTACAGGCCCATGTAGAATGGATCTCTGAGAAGAGTCTGACAGGAGGTCGAGTAATGGTGTCAAGGATAAAGAGCTTTTGAAGTTTCCCCTTTCTCTCTCTTTCGCACGCGCACACACACACACACACCCACACCCACACACACACACACACACACACACACACACACACACACACACACACACACACACACACACAGAGAGACAGACAGAGTTACTTAGTGAACAAAGACTTCCTACCTCATTGTCAGTGCCAACATCTATCACCACAGGCAGACATTTCTCAGGTCTAATGCCAGCACAGGCAGTGTACAGGCATAGTTTTCCGACCGGAATTCCCATTCCATAAACACCCAGGTCTCCTAATCCCAAAATCCGCTCGCCATCTGTGACTACTACTGCCTGTGAATGGAGCAAAAACGTAAAAATGTAAAGTACTATTTAAAAGAAACAATAGTAACAGTAAAAACAGCTTTGACCTAATAATATTAATATTTAAAGAAATGCAATATCTACAAGTAAACACCACCAATTTCACTGTTTCAAAAGTTTGAAAATAAAAACATCATTTAAGGTAGTTCAGTGTGTCTAAATGTCTTACTAGAAAAAGGCTGTTTCTCCAGTATTGGTTTTCAGAGACTTACTGAAACATTTGTCTCTGGCCAGTTGTCCAGGATGGAGCGAATATGTCCTTTGTCCAAAATGGAAATAAACAGACCTCTAAATAAAAAGGTAAATAAGGTGAGACTTTATAATCGTTACTACAGTCTTACATTATTATATTGGGTTATTCAACCCCATATCGTGAGCACAAGAAAGTATATCTAAGACATTTTGCCACACATACATACAGGGTAATACATAAAAAAACATCATGTAAATACATGAAAAGAAATAAATACATGTAAGTACGGTTGGGAAACCGGTGTTCTGAAGTTTTCTCCTACCTATAGTTTTTTTGCTACCCGAGTTAACTGCGCATGCGCACATCGGCCAATTTGCCACTTCAGCCAAGCCATAGTTTTCTGCTACCCCACTGTTAAACAGGGTTAGTTTCTTGTATTTGTAATACTTTATATGACCAGTATGTAATGCATAGGTTTGACAGTCAACTTATTTCAACTTGCCACGTGCATTAGATCGTGTCTGAATGCAGTTTGAATAGCTAATACTGCGATTTATCGTAATTTTCATGTAGTCATATAACTTGCCCATATAGCCTCCTCTTTTTTCAGCTGTTTTAAAACAGTACCTTTTTAAATTAGCACAGGGTTTACAGTATTTCATAAGCTCGTTTACAATTCTCTGATAGTGGCCTACAGACTTTGATGGAAGTGTATGGACCCCTGACATTTGTCCATGAAATTAAGTATTTCTTCCATTGAGTTATTGATCGCTATGTTTTCTTAGGTAATCGGTTTATTTCCTTTGTGTGCATTGGAACTACACAAAATGGAAAAAAGGCAACTTTCACATAATTTCTAACCATTTTATGAATTAAGGCATGTGTTACTTTTGAATGGAAGTTACTTGGCATGGTCTATGGATGTACTTTTGCACTAACAAATATATTTATCATTTTATCAGGAAGCCATATTTGATCTCAGTGCTGTTGTGGCAAGCTCCCCCTTCTTTAATAGGCAGTTTGAAAGTCTCCATAAGGTAATGTAGTTTTTAAGAAAGTAAGTCATTTCTTTTGATGTAGGGTCCTAACTCATCTTTATTAACGTACATATTTCTATATTATCTGTTACAGATGAAGTTCGCAGCAAAGAATGTTTGGCTGTGTCCTGTAAATGTTACTCCACATTGGATTCTTGTGATCTGTTTCCAAAATATTTGATTTCTGATGACTCAATACTTTGACAGATTTTCTCTTTTGTTATGTGGACATTAGTGATGTGTCGTTCGCGAGTGATTCGTTCAAAATGAACGAATCTTTCATATGACTCGTGACTCCCGAGTCATATGAAAGATTCTTGACTCGTGACTACCGAGTCATATTAAATATTTGTTCATATTGAACTCACAAATCACTCACTGCGAACAAATCACTCTCTGCATTCTCTGTGAACTAATCTTTCGCTGTGAACGAATCATTCTCTGTGAACTAATCTTTCGCTGTGAACGAATCATTCTCTGTGAACTAATCTTTCGCTGTGAGCGGATCATTCTCTGTGAACTAATCTTTCGCTTCGTTCTCGCAGATTCGTTTCATTTGTCACGTGAAAGAGCTTGGGTCTTTTTTGCTCTCATTCATCTTCACATTGTGGTGTGTTTTTATTTCTTAGCTTTTCGCATGGTTTTAATTGCTTATGGCATTTTGTGTACTTTGTAGACTTTGTCAGCGGAAGCAAACCATGTTGCCTTCAGTATTTAGTGTCGGAGAACCGCAGCCTTCTTTACAACGCCCACAATAGGGCTATAGCGCCACCTGCTGTAAAACGAATGAAATGATTAGTTCAAGATTCGTTCAAGACTCGTTCATTTTACTGTTCGAGAGTCAAAGATTCAAATCAATAAAAAGAGTCGGTCTTCCCATCACTATTGGGCATATTTAAAAATGAAGTCTCTGCTTCAAAACATTGAGCTGGTTGTGCAAGACTCTGTAAAGCAACTATTAAGCATAGTAAAGGAAGTCCTTATACAGCCTGTTTATTGATATGAAATATGAAATAACTTTACTTAAGGTTGTGAACATGGCAGAGAGCTTCCTCACTGTAATTGACCCAATGGGAAATGAGGTTGCCTACAACAGGAATATTCTGAGGAACTGGCAGTAATATAAAGAATAATTTGCACAGATATATTTTTTCAACAGAGGAAAAAAAAGTTTAAAAAGTGGAAACATATCTGATGTGCAGACAACTCCAGAAGCTGTCAGTGAACAGGATGGACATAGCCTGTATATTATTGGAAAATAGCTAAAAAATGTAAAATGTAAAAATGTAAAATAAACCCAAATGTTCTGTATTATATATTATGATCATTTATGTTACTATTTGTAAAAATAAAAATAATAATAATAAAAAACACTGCTGAAAAATCCTAGATTGAGCGTGATTATTTTCTGTTCTACAGTATGTGCTGCATTGGGTAACATTTTTTACATTCCCTCTGGTTTAAAATGTACTGTACATGTAAATGTAAAGAACATAAATAAAGTCCTACCCTAAACGCTGAGAGAACAGATATATTAACAGGGATTTTCTCTTTAGCCTCAAATAATGTGCTACCACTCAAAATAGAATGCAAAGTATGTATTTATAGCAATTTCATATGTATAGTAATGTGCTACCACTTTGAATAGACTGAGAAGCACGTATTAATAGCGGTTTCAAACCTATAGTTATCTGCTACCACTTTGAATAGAGTCAGAAGCACATATTTATAGCCATATCATGCCTATAGTAATAATAATAATAATAATAATAATGTGCTACCACTTTAAATAGACTGAGAAGCACGTATTTATAGCGATTTCATGCCTATAGTAATGTGCTACCACTCTGAATAGAGTAAGAAGCACGTATTTATAGCGATTTCATGCCTATAGCAATGTGCTACCACTCTGAAAAGAGTATTTATTAAGATTTGATGTGTATAATAATGTTGTACCACCCTGAACACAGATTAAGTTGAATTGTACTTTACGCTTGGCTTGAGGCTTGGTGAGATTTTACAATTATTAGGCTCAGTGGATGAGAATTTTATTAGTATGCTTACTCTCAGAAGGATGAGGAGGATGATTTACGTATATACGTATTAACCCTTCACGAATCTCGCTACACTGTTATCAACAGTAGAACAACAACAACGACAGTGTCATCCTGTGTCTAAATGAGGTACCATACCACTGTATGGTGAGCATTAATTAAATGCTCACCATACAGTGTATGAAAAAGTTTGGGCACCCCTGATCATTTTCACGATTTTTCTTTATGTATCATTGGTTGTTCGGAACAGCAATTTCAATTAAATATATCATATGGCAAACAAACAGTGATATTTAGTGAAATTAAGTTTATAGGATTTACAGAAAGTGTGCAATAATTACATTAAACAAAAGTAGGCAGGTGCATAATTTTGGGCACCCTTGTTGTTTTATTGATTTGAATACCTTTAGCACTAATTATTGGAACACAAAATGTGTTTGGTAAGCTCATTGACCCTTGACCTACATACACAGGTGAAGCCAATCATGAGAAAGGGTATTTAAGGTGGCCAGTTGCAAGTTGTTCTCCCCTTTGCATCTTCTCTGAAGACTGGCAACATGGGAGCCTCAAAACAACTGTCAAATGACCTGAAAACAAAGATTGTTCAACATCGTGTTTTAGGGGAAGGATACAAAAAGCTAGCTCAGAGATTTCAGCTGTCAGTTTCCACTGTGAGGAACATAGTGAGAAATGGAAGCGCACAGGCACAGTTCTAGTTAAGGCCCGTAGTGGCAGGCCAAGAAAGACCTCAGATAAGCAGAGGCGAAGGATGGTGAGAACAGTCAAGCTCAACCCACAGACCAGCTCCAAAGACCTACAACATGATCTTGCTGCAAATGATGTCACTGTGTATCATTCAACTATTCAGCGCACTTTGCACAAGGACATGCTGTATGGGAGAGTAATGTGGCAGAAGCCTTTTCTCCGCCCATGCCACAAAAAGAGTCACTTGAGGTATGCTAAAGCACATTTGGACAAGCCAGCTTCATTTTGGAATAAGGTGCTGTGGACTGATGAAACTAAAATTCAGTTATTTGGACATAACAAGGGGCGGTACGCATGGCGGAAGAAGAACACATCATTCCAAGACAAACACTTGCTACCCACAGTTAAATTTGGTGGTGGTTCCATCATGCTGAGGGGCTGTGTGGCCAGTGCAGCTACTGGCAATCCTGTTAAAGTTAAAGGTCGCATGGATTCCAGTCAGTATCAGCAAATTCTTGCGAACAATGTTCAAGAATCAGTGACAAAGTTGAAGTTGCGCCGAGGCTGGATACTTCAACAAGACAACGACCCTAAACACCACTCAAATTCTAGCAAAGCATTCATGCAGTACAACATTCTGGAATGGCCATCTCAGTCCCCAGACCTGAATATCATTGAAAATCTGTGATCTGTTTTAAAGCGGGCTGTCCATGCTCAGAAACCATCAAACCTGACTGAACTGGAGATGTTTTGTAAAGGTGATGGTCAAAATGGACAAAAATACCTTCAACCAGAATCCAGACCCTTATTGGAAGCTATAGGACGTGTTTAGAGGCTATTATTTCTGCAAAAAGAGGATCTACTAAATATTGAAGTAATTATTGCACACTTTCTGTAAATCCTATGAACTTCATTTCACTTCTTAAATATCACTGTGTTTGTTTGCTATATGATATATTTAATTGAAATTGCTGTTCCAAACAACCAATGATACATAAAGGAAAATCTTGAAAATGATCAGGGGTGCCCAAACCTTTTCATACCACTGTATATACAGTACATATGTCACGCATGACATGCCGGTATCTTAGATTTCCCAACCGTACGTACTGTACATGATTTTTTTTTTTAAATTACCCTGTATGTATGTGTGGCAAAATGTCTTAGATATACTTTTCTTTTTCTCCCTCCCCCTCCCCTCATGTCCCTTTAGGGGCTCCGTACATTAAGGGAGGAAGTGAAGATGGTGCTCATGTGTTTAACGTACGACTCGTCCAGAGTGTCGTATTAATATTTTCTGAATTTTAACCATAAAACAGGACATAGCCAGATTTTTAAGGCAAATCAGTGTTTTTATACATTTTTCAGAAAATTATAAAATCTGATCAATTTTCTGAATTTTAAAGATAAGAAAGCGCAGAGCTGGATAATTTGTGCATTTTAATTCATTTTGTATTGTATTATATTTTTTATATTGTATTTATAGCCTAAAAAGCACATATCTACATATTTTAGGCAAATTTCTTTATTCTTTCTTCATTCTTAAGATTTTTTTTCAGAAAATTATTAGTGTAGTATGTTATTAATCAGTGGCGCTTTGGCCCAGAGGCAATGTCTCTGTCATTGGTGTGGAACCCCAGGGTTCACCACCCGCAGGAAGGTTTAGGGGGGTTGGTACGGTGCAGTGTGATTTGGGTGGCGACTGCTGCCCCGTGACCCGGTAATGAATAAGCGGATGAAAATGGATGGATGGATGGATGGATGTTATTAATCACAAATAAAAAAACATAATAAAAATAAAAATTGAATTTTTATACATTTAAGATTGTTGTTTTTTATTATGTGAGCTGTGGTTCTTAACCAGGTTGTGAAAGAAATGCCAATTTCCGAGGGTTTTTGGCTGATTAAAAAAAGAGAAACTATATTTATATGCTTTCTGACGGATTAAAAGATTTGCTGCATGCTTACTTAGGTCTCCTGAAGATGTGTCCATACTGTGTACAGGCCAGGCCTACAGTGGGAGTGTAGACAATTGGCATCAGCTCTTCTATGTCTTCCATCAACACTCTATAAAATAGCCTTTCGTTTCTTTCCTGGATTCCCATCAGGTAAATATATCTGTGTAAAAAACATTAAGCAACATTAACCTGACATTTTCAAGTAATTACAATTTTGAATAATTATAGTCACAAAGCATAGAATTCTGTAGTCATTTTCTGAAGTTCAGTTATAAGTTACATCCTACTTTTCAAGTGGATCAGTCATCTTCTTGAGGTTCTTCTGAAAACGCATAGCCTGAATGTCCTGAGTCTCCACCTTAGGTGGTAACAGACCATGTATCCCCAAAATTTGTCGCTCCTGTAGGGAGAAGGCCATGCCCTGTGGAAAAACACACACAAAAGAAAATAAAAAAATTAGCATCCAATAGGAAATACTCCATTAAGTCATCTGATTAACTTCTTGCTGTCAGAGCTCTGGTCAAATGAAGTTATGGAAGTGGCTGTCATGCCAATACAGCCTGTATAGAAACAACTCTCACTGATGTTCAATAATGATCTTTAAAGACATTTGCACAGTGCTGCTCAAACAGCTGATTAAACCAACAGATTGAATGAAAACCATCTTGGACCAACGACTAATAACATATATGTGATATGTTATTAGTTGTTGGTCCAAGATGGTTTTCATTTCAGCTGTTGGAAGAGAACTGCAGTTACTTTTACTGATAACTAGAAATGTGAATCTTTGAATCTTTGTGTCTCACGATTCGATTCAAAATCGATTCCCGATTCAAACAATTTTCGCTTCAAGTGATTCCGGATTCAAAAACTGATACAGTGCATAGTGTGTCAATGAAGAAGATTACAGTATCTTAAACAGTTTGTATAAGTATGTAATGTTATGTACTGTTACATAAAGTTGTATAAAATAAAAACTTACACCAGCTTCCCTTCTTACCCAGAAAGCCCAACAAAAATTGTACACAAACAACAAAATATTTTGTTTTATTTTTCAAACTAGAAAGTTTTTATTAGGTCTCAATTCTCAGTGAATACAAGACTAGGTTCAAGATATACAAAAAAAATTATGCTTACTTTAATAAATAAAATAAATATAATAAATAAAAGCTTAGGCTAGTTGCCTAGTTCCTGTTCATAGCAAGATGTGTCCCAGAAGCACATATGGTAGTCCGTAAGGGTGCGCAGAGACAAAGCGAACGTTAATACATAATCCATTTTTGAAGTTTAAGAATCAATTAAGAATCTTAGATCATTAGAATCGCGATTCTTGGATTTTTTCCCCCACCCCTACTGATAACCGCTCATATTTTACACTAATTCATAGTTGATTAATCTGCCTAAAACCATAACTGTTTGACTGAGTTTCAGTACCAAAAAAAGATCAGTGTAGATCATGTTGTTTGTCACAAGCAGAGAGTGCAAACAACTTAGTTTATTCTGACCCATGAGGAACAATCAACATTTGTCTTTATACATCATTAATACAGTAAGGTTGACAGGACACCACTCTAGTTTAAAATTATATATATACAGTAAGGCTATTGTCTTACAGTACATATATCACCATTCAATATAAAAATACAACCAAGAGAATTGTCTTGTATTGAATAAAAAAACAAATGATAAAGATTTATGCCAGACCTCTGTTAAAGGTGCAAAGATATATCTATATATAATGTTGAGATGTTTTACACAGTATTCTTAATATTGTAGTATAAGTATAAGTAAGTAACATTTAAAAGAAAAATGTTTGTTCTTTTCTTTTCTTTTCTTGTAGGACAAAATGTTCAAACTATGTCGCATCTACTCTTCATCAAGAGAAAACAACCTGAAGAAAAACATGCAGGGGTAAAAGAAAGTAGGCAAGTTGTGTATAAGAGGATAATGAAGAACATTAAAGCCAGAAACACCCATTCACAAATGAGAGGACGGAGGAAAAGGAACAACGTGTTTTCAGGGTCTTGCAGTGTGTATATGTGCGTATAGGAGCCCTGAGTAAGAGAGGTGTAACATGTGGAGTTCATCAAACTGTAGCTGCGGATCGGACTGATTTACTTCATTGTGGAATGTAGGGTGTAGGGGGCTCCCCTGACAAACTGCAGAGTCATGCTGATGCAGCTTTTTTTCTTCACACAGCTCCACTATTCAATTCCTCATAACAGCATGTGACATACTGCCAACCACAAACAATGTTCTTCCTCTTTAGATTCCATTGAGAGTTGTGCCTTTCTTTGCTAAGATTGCTGTCAGGCAATTTCTCTGGACATGATGACTGAGTCACATGAATTTAAAAGTCGAAGTTAACATTATTTGAAAATTAATTATTATGCATCGTAATAGTAATGTTCTCTGTATATATCGCAGTTTTTTCTAAACTACATCGTGAAATATAGCAAAAATAAATAAAAATAAAATCATTATACATACGTAAATGATCTCATCTCTACCAAGAGCGCTCTTTAGTGTGTTGCTTTAATTTTCATACATACTATTGTTTATTAAAGTGCTTATGTGTATAAGTAAATTTAAATTATTTAAAATTAATGTGAAGTAACTAATTAAATTCAATCTAATCGAATCTCTTATCTAATTATTAATTGTAAAACACTCAGATTGATGGGGTATGTTTGTTCTTAAATATTTGTTCCCTATTCATTATATCAGAGAATTCACCTAGTTCAAAATTCCTACTAAAGGAAAGTTCCTAGTTACTGGGTAAGGTCAATACTAAAAAACATTAATAAAAGAGTAAATGAAGAGGAGGTAAAGGAACAAATATTTCTATTTATACTTTGTTTTCTATCATAAAACACCTGGGGATTGCTAGTTGGTCAGCAATCTAGGAATTATCCATCTGTTGTTAACAGGAGACCATGAAAGTCAAATCCTTACATGTTCATGAATGTGTGAGTTGGTGGGTGTATGTGAGTATGTGTTCACTCCTCTGAAGTAACTGTGTAGTTGCATAACACCAAGATGATATCTGATTGGTTGTGGTGATTCAGTGAGTTGAAAAGAAGTAAGGACCTCTATTGGTGCAGTTTACTTGAAGAAGAAATGTGTAAAATAGTATGGTTTTCTTCTGACTAACTTGTCTGTCTTGTCTTGTTCTACTCCAGGTTGTTGTTGTATTTTGTGTGCAATACTTGTGGTCCAAACATAACTGTTAGCAGCAGCCACTGACCACTTCACACCCAGGATGGATAGCCTATATTAAGTACAAAATGTTTGGATTCTAAATTTAGTTCAAGCTGCACAGGATATAACCACGTCTCGTGCAGCTGCCAAGAGGCTCGAGTTACAGGAGAAATCAGTAACTTGTAGTTATCCCATGTGGGAAAAAAACTATGAAACTATCAATGTCAACACAAGAAGCAAAGAATAAAATCAATCTTAATTGAGAATTTTCAAAGATAGTCTTTCTTGAGACAAATGAATCATCAAATATTATGAGTTTGAATTTTTAGTTTCATTTGTTATTATTTCAAAATAAACAGACATTTTCAGGTACACACAAACAAGAGTATTGTAGGTGTGATAGGTACTGTATATCAGACAACTGATCTGCAAAATAGTCAGGACCATTTGTTAAAGTGACAAAAAAGACAAAACATTGTTATCTAGTCTAAGGAGTCTGAGAAAGCACACATATTTGTTGTTTCATTAGTAAGATTTATCATATTTTCCTGTAAAGGAAAACAAAGGGAGTCTTTACATCTTTAACAACCTGAAAATAAGAAGTAGTGAAAATGGGAGGTTCTTGAAGCAGCAACAAATCATTTTGTTGAAGGTCTGACTGCAAGTTTTTCTAGTTTGTTGACCATCGCCCATCATTACTGGATAAGAATTAATGCATCTACTGACTGCATTCTATGATATGTACTGTAACATTACATTCTGCTCACTGCCACTCCCTAACACATAGGCATACATGTATGAAAAATTCCCATTTTTTTTCATTATCATTATATAATAGTAGCTGATAAAGTGTTTACCAAGTGTCTGTCACATTTCCCTGTTTGTATAAAGACAATTTAAGCTTTTACTTACTTTGTTGGTGCGAGGGTTGAGCATGAGAGGTTTGCCCTTCTCTTTAGTGTGTGCCCATCTATAGACAGAGACACAGGGCCTCAGAGACCATGTTGTCCTCAATCTGGACAACATGGTGGATGGTCACTGCTTAGCAATGTGCACTCGCAGTAAACTGCTGACAGAGGGGAAAGAAACCAAGGTAGAAAAAAATGCCAATAATAATAATGGAATATGGTTAAAAAAGAGCTGAGGAAAATAAGACACTTTAATACAATTTACATTTACAATACCATGATAGATGGTCTAGCTAAAGCTCTAGATTCTAACAAGATCTGTTAGATCAGAAGGACCAATAAATGCACTGGGTGTCTGTCGAGAGTCCTGCAGTGAAGGATTACAAATGTGCAGGGCAGTGACCAGTCACTAATCTGGACGTGGATAGAGTGTGTAATCCAAGAAACAAATCTTAGGAAGATTGTGATAATCCTGTTCCAACAAGCTTTTAGGTCTTCAAGGTTTAGAAACAACAACGGCCTAACTGAGTCAGAGCCTTTAATGTACAGAGCATTGACTTTAAGTTCAAATACAAACACACAAATGATGTTTGACTAAAACAATTTATATCAAATGGTGCGGTCCCATCCTGAATATTTATACAAAAAATACTGACATTTTTTATTGACAGCCAAAGGTGTAAAGTAATAAAAGAGTGTTAGTGCCTTCTTGAGCATTCATTTGAAAGCAAAAGTAATCACAGACATAAAACACACCTAGGTTCACATTCAAACATGTTATTTCCTTTGTTTGAATTTAACTGGGATCAAAGTGTGATCAGCAAAACTATCTTTTACACCAATTACTATCAATGAATTGATCCAAATGGAAAAGTAGTTACATTTGGATAAGTTTTAACATCAACCTAAAATTCAACTGGCTGCACTGACAGACTACAAAGTAATATTTCATTCCCATTTATGTTATTACTTTGTAATCCTTGTTTCCACACTAGTTTACCTTCTTCGTGTAGAAACTACCTGACCTTCTCCTTCTACCCCAATATTGCAGCAGTGCCGCCTTCCGTTTTCTTTCGTTCTTTCTTCCTGTGACATCCACTCCTTTGAAACAAATTATTGCCATGACTTTGATCTAAAAATGGCCATTTCAGCAGCACCTGAAAAGAATCTGCTACATTTTCGGCGGATGACGTCAGACATGAGGACATTTTATTTAACCAGTTTTGTGGTTTTCTTATTAGGCACACATATAGGTAATGACACGCGGCTCCTCCTTACATCATGACATTACATTACATTTCTTTAGATTTTAGGGGGGAAATGTCACTGCACTTTAATCACGTAACAACATGGTTAATGAAAGAAAAATAGACTAAATTCCCTTCAGTGGCAGGCTAATGACTTGGCCTAGCTTTCTAAAATACAATCACAAATAAATCGAAGCTCCATTACGCTTTGAGCTAACACTTGCAGATGCTAAATAGGAATGTCAAAACAACTGCCTTGCTAAAAGATAACTGTTTATTCCATAATAGTCTTAGTAACGCCCACAACGCAAGGTTGTGACTGTTTTACAGCTGTACACACGATGGAAAGAGGAGCAGTTTTAGCCTAGAAATGACGTACACAATGTCATTCATTCACCTGCTGATACACGGCTCTCAACTAGGAACTTAGAAATAGCACGCAGTTTACAGTTTTAAGAGAATGGCAGCTGGACTTACCAATTTGAAAAAAGTATGGTTTCCTAATGTAACAGAGGTTTGTGTGGGCGTATTGACGATTATTCTTGTGGAGCAGCTGTTATATTAAACTGACCGTGGTGTTTTACTGCAGTCACTGATGCAGCATAGCTGTGGCGGTGAGAAGAAGCAGCTCAGCACTGAAGACGAACCAAGCCGCTCGACCAATCACAGAACGGGATTCCCTTCATTGCTACCGTAATAAAAAAATCATGCGCAAGGTTTTTGTTGTTTCGCAAACTGCGATTATCGTAATTATTGTAATAGAATATAATTCCAACCGTTCTTAAACAGTAACGATTCTTTTTCCTGAAGAAAAAGGATTAAAACAAAAGTATTTCTGGACACAAAAAGTATAGTATATTTTCATACTTGATAATACTTTCATGAAGTAAAAGTGAAAAGTATGAGTTAAAAGTCACAATTATCATATATATATATCATATTATCATATCACAACAAAAACCAGCCACTAGGGTACACGAATCAGTGTTTTATAGTGCCGGTCCCAATCCCGGATAAATGGTGAGGGTTGCGTCAGGAAGGGCATCCGGCCTTAAACTTTTAGCCAAATCAAATATGCAAATCACTAAAACGATTTCCATACTGGAACGGAGAGTGAAGACAGAGCAGAACATCAAGTGGTGGAAATTAAGGAAAGAGACATGTGGTGAAGACTTCAGGAACGAAGTACGGGCAGTTCTGGGCCGTGTTGAGGAATTCCCAGATGATTGGGAGACTACAGCTGCAGTGATTAGGGAGACAGGTAGGAAGGTGCTAGGTATGTCCTCTGGGCAGAGAAAGGAGGACAAAGAGACCTGGTGGTGAAATGATGAGATCCAGGAGAGTGTGCAGAGAAAGAGATTAGCGAAGAAGAGATGGGACAGTGACAGAACAGAAGAGAACAGACTGGAGTACAAAGAGAGGACAAGGGAGGTGAAGAGGGAAGTGGCTAAGGCAAAAAAAGGCATATGAGGAGTTGTATGAGAGTTTGGAAACAAAGGAAAGAGAAAAGGAATTGTATAGATTGGCGAGACAGAGAAATCAAGCTGGGAAGGATGTGCAGCAGGTGAGGTTGATTAAGGACAGAGAGGGGAATGTAATAACAAGTGAGGAAAGTGTGCTGAGAAGATGGAAGGAATACTTCGAGGAGTTGTTGAATGAGGAAAATGAAAGGGAAAGTAGAAACGAGGAACCAGAGACTAGTAGGAAGAAGGTAGATCAGGTTAGAAAGGATGAAGTTAGAAAAGCCCTGAAGAGGATGAAGAGTGGAAAGTCAGTTGGTCCTGATGACATATCAGTGGAAGTATGGAAGTGCTTAGGAGAAGTGGTGGTAAATTTCCTGACTAGGTTGATTAACAGAATTTTAGAAACTGACAAGATGCCTGAGGAAAAGTGGAGGAAAAGTGTTCTGTTGCCAATTCATAAGAAGGGTGATGCACAGAGTTGTAACAACTACAGAGGGATAAAGTTGATGAGCCATACGATGAAGATT
>NC_024328.1:20642896-20646538 GCF_000523025.1 Cynoglossus semilaevis
AAGTGCCAAGGGAGGAATTGTGGTTTTGTATGAGGAAGTCAGGAGTGGCAGAGAAGTACGTTAGTTTGGTGCAGGCCATGTATGGGAATAGTACAACAGTAGTGAGGTTTTAGTTTGGAAGGACAGAAGACTTCAAGGTGGAGGTGGGACTACATCAAGGATCAGCCCTGAGCCCCTTCTTGTTTGCTTTGGTGATGGACAGATTGACAGATGAGGTCAGACAGGAGTCACCATGGACTATGTTGTTTGCAGATGACATTGTGATCTGTAGTGAGAGTAGGCAGCAGTTGGAAGAGAACCTAGAGAGGTGGAGGTTTGCACTAGAAAGAAGAGAGAAGGTCAGCAAGACAGAGTACATGTGTGTAAACGAAAGGCAGAACAGTGAAATAGTGAGGTTACAAGGAGCAGGAGTTTAGGTACTTAGGATCAACTGAGACAGTGATAATGTGACACTCAGAGCAGGGGAGACTGTGGAAGAGAGGTGAAGAATAGAGTACAGGCAGGATGGAACAGCTGGAGAAAAGTGTCAGGAGTGATCTGTGATAGAAGAGTGTCAGCTAAGGTGAAGGGAAAGGTTTACAGGACGGTGGTGAGACCAGCCATGATGTATGGTTTAGAGACAGTAGCAATAGGCAGAAGACAGGAGGCGGAGCTCGAGGTGACAGAGTTAAAGATTCTAAGATTCTCTTTAGGAGTGACAAGAATGGACAGGATCAGGAATGAGGTAATTAGAGGAACAACACAGACAGGAAGGTTAGCAGAAAAAGCTAGAGAAGCCAGATTGAGATGGTTTGGACATGTGCAGAGGAGGGACAGTGGATACATTGGTAGAAGAATGTTAGAGATGGAGCTACCAGGTAGGAGACAAAGAGGAAGACCAAAGAGGAGATATATGGATGCAATGAGGGAGGACATGCAGATAGTTGGAGTCAGAGTAGAAGATACAGAGAACAGGGAGAGATGGAAATCAATGATCTGCTGTGGCAACCCCTGAAAAAAAAGGGACAAAGCCGAAAGAAAAAGAAGATCATATCACAACAATATTAATATTCTGTTGACATGTTTATATTTCAGTTTATATCTTAATTGACCACTGAAGCTTATTAGTTATGAAAATAAAAGTCTTCACTATATGACAAAACCGGATGATTGTGATCTTTTATATTAAGTTACAATTATCAAATAACACAGTAAGAGGTAAGTGAAAATTTAGCTAGTAATTAGTTGCAAACATTCATATAACAAGTAAAATTCATAATTTTAGCATAAGTTGAAAATGTATAATGTAAAGATATAAATATTTTTGTACAACTATTGTTTGGATTTTTTTCACACTAATTGTAAACTGGGCTATCATCGAATGACTTGTTTATTTACAAGAATAAGGTCTAATAATCTAGATGATATACATACCATAGTAAAAAAAAGTTTTATAATTAATATGGGCAGATAAAAAATTGTATTTAAAATTCTGTGTTCATTTAAAGCATTAGAATGGACCCGCACAATTATAGTTAATTTATTTGATTGATTTATTAGGCTTTTGGCATAAGCAGAAACTGCAAAAATTAGATCTTGACATTGATATTTTGAAGCATTTAAAAACCTCCCAGCTTTGTTCTAAAATGAAAAGCTGAAGCCTCTGTGGATTGTGAGTAAAAAAGATATAAGAGCCTACAGACAGAAGTTGAAATTACACAAAGTGACAAAGACAAAACTTTCTCAAGGTCTTTAAACAACTGTAAGGCCATGCAAGAAAAGAGAAAGAGAGTGAGACAGAGAGAGAGAGAGAGAGAGAGAGAGAGAGAGAGAGAGAGAGAGAGAGAGACATACTCAGCTAGCTGGAAGCATTGGAGGAGACAGAGGCACATTTTTAAACTCTACATGCTTAAAGACTTGACTTTAGGCTCATTAATCACTTCGTCAGTGATGTTATTGCTGGCTTTTAGGTTACCTGGCAGAGTACAATCATTAGACCAGTAACTGTTTGATTACTGTTGTGATTAAATCAACTGCATCAAGCAAAGCTTTTTTGCACACTGTCACGTTGTTTGTCAGTGTTTACTATATAATACATTTATTATATAATAAACAACATAAAAATTAACACTGGCTGTTTTTTTAATGTGCTAGAGACTTGACTGTGCTTCATGTCTACTATGATAAAAACAAACCTGACTTTGCTGTAATCTCTAGCTTTACTCTTACCTCGCTTCACTTATGGCTGAATACTTAGGCGGTCAAATGATGTTGTGCAAGTAATGACCTGCTTCTATTGTACGTTGGCCACAGTAAAGTGTACAGATAAAGGGTACAGATAGTCTCAGTGTCTGCCTTGTAGTGCTATATATTTCTATTTACTATATGAAGAATGCTACTGACATTTTTTGTTAACATGTTAGTCCAAATAGCTCAACTACAGTTCACAGTAAAGCATTGACTAAATCAACTGCTTTAGCTACTTTTCTCCTTTTGGCTTTAGTTCAAGAGTATTAAATTACTCTGAAGAGTTACTGTAATTTCCTTTCCCTCAAGATTGATACATGTAGTTATGCTATTAAGTGGGCATTCAATGCAAATCAATCCCATTGTTTGTGAACAATTTCTAATTATATATTTTACCTGATTTAATTACCATAAGGCCAAGAGGAGTCAAAAGGTACATTGTCCCAGCAGCTGTTTATAATTACGGTTTGTGTGTAGAAGAGAGATGATTGAATTTACCTCTCTGGAGCCAGAATGAAGTGACAAAAACTATACAGACATAATACATTAAGAGCATGTCACGAATTACTCTTGTATGAAGAATTTAACTAAGAAACCTTTTTTTACAGAATGCTATTAGAGTGTCAAGAAAAATCGTAAATTATTACAAAAATGCATTTAAATTGGCCAAAAGTACACAATAAAACAGTGCTTTAGCATTGATCTAAGAAAACAATTATATATTATATTAGACTCAAGGAGATCAGGACAACAGTCTCAAGAAAGACACAAGTAGTTAAATAAGATAATACATTAAATACAACCTCCGTGGTTTGAAACATAATTAGCATAATTAGCTGATTGTTATTCAGTGATCACATTCAGAGAAACTTGAAGAAAGCATTTTTGTGTCACTCGTGATTATTTGGTGAAGATTACCTTTGGAAGACAGCCTGACATTTTGGGAAAAAATATCTTGTGCAAGTTAAAAAAGAAAAACAAAAGACAACAAAAACAAACTAAACGTTGGAAAATAGTCACTTTCTGTTTAGATACTGTTTTCATTAGTCTAGATATGTGTTGACAACAGGATGTCTGCTCCCTGTTAAAATTCATATTTGACCCACAGAAATGTCAAATCTGATAGTCCAAAGCAACATTTTTATTTTTTTATAATGCTTTCTATTTTGTAATCTGTAAGCAGATCTGGAGTCTGTCGATCCGGTTGTAGCAGAAAAACAACAGCTAGTCAGACATGTCTAATGATTTAAGCATCATATGCAGCCATTTTACATCCTTTATATGAAGCACACTGTATTTGGATGCTTTGCTGTGTTAGTGCAGAAACTCAAATCAAGCATCAAGTCTTGGGTGTGTGTGATGGTGAAGTCCTGAACTCTGGAAGCCTGGGCACCTTTCGGTTAGCGTTTGGCTGCT
>NC_024328.1:20646574-20659802 GCF_000523025.1 Cynoglossus semilaevis
TACAAAGTTTCAGTGCCCTTGATATGAACATGTCCAAATCGAAGAGCCTGTCTTTTTGCTTGACAGGAAGTGACTCAGAGGAGTCATCATTCACTAGCACGGAGATGGATGCAGTTGAGGAAGGTGGCTGAAGAGCTGGCAGAGGAAAGATTGGTGAGGGGGGTAACATATTTTCAACTGGCTGAGGAGGAGGTAGAGATGTAGGAGTTGAGGGAAGGAGTGGGTGAAGGGAAAAGGGAAGGGAAGGGTTTGATGAAGTAATGGGCAGATGTGTTTCTAGTCTGCTTAAATCACAATCAGCTGACTGCTGCTGTACAATGTCAGTATAGTGGAAGACTGTAGTTGAGAGGTCAATTGGGGAGAGGGGAAGTGGAGGAGAGGAAGTGCAGCAAGAGGATGAAAGTGGTGCAGTAGATTGACTGGGTGAATGCAGACGAGACTTGGTGCTCTGAACCCAGCGGGAGATCTCTTGGAATAAATCCCCCGTCTCCTCCTGGTCTTCCTTGTCCTCTTTCAATTCTTTCTCCACCTCTTTGCGGTCCTCCACACTGCCACCAACAAGTTGAGTAGGCACAGTGAGGTTGTGATGAGTGTTTCGCTTCCAGTGTGACAGATCCAGTATGAGCTTAGGCTCTGAGTAGTGCTGAGGCTTGCCCTCCCTCCAGGCAATTTTATCCAGATATGAAGGAGACCCCACTTTGTAATCACATGAGCGGCCGCAGTCCAGTTCCCCATATCCCAAACCGCAGGCCCGTTCCAAAGAGGAGAAGGAATTTTCCAGATAGCGCTCGGCTGAGCTGCTGTGGGAATATTTGCGTGGATCTACCTGTAAAAGAGATATTGGTAATGTTTAGGACGTAACGAGGAAAGAGAAAAGATAAATGACAGTGGACTGAGTTGTTCTGAAACTTTTTTGACTGCTGACCGTTACACAGAAAAAAAACAAAAACAAATATAGAAATACACAGTATATATGATATTGACGCTATATGTGTATTGTATAGTAGGAAATAACTTATTGAATAATTAACTGAAAAATAAAATAGAACTACACTCATTCAATTTGAATAGAAGTTGCGTTGTATAAAACATTGACTCAGTAGGGGGCAGCAATGTCTGTCATGAGATGCTTGTTCTTTAGAAAATGTTTCGACTAAGTTAGTAGGTCATATTTACATAAAACAATAACGACGTTCCAGCATCCTTCGCTGTTCAAGAAAGCGTGTTTAAATTACCTAAATGGCTCCCTCTGCAGATCAATAAAGGTTATTGCAAGTCAAAAATCCAAAAGTTTTAAGTTTTAAAATGCATTGAACAGTATGAAGTATGAAAATATAATGAAAAATGAGGGCTGCAAAAAATGAGGGCTGCACAGTTACACAGAATTAGGCTTCAGTGATCTGTAGATCGCTAAATCAAAATTTATTATAAAAGATAGGAAGCAAATTTAATAAAAACCTGAGCTTCCTCTATCACTGAGGTGTTACTGGCTCGAGGGTCCCTCTGCACTTCCTCGTCCTCGGTTGTGTCTCCCAGTTCAGAGGTCATGTGACCCAGAGGCCTGCACCAACACCTCCTGCCTGACTGATCCCAGCACACATCTGACGAACTGTTTGCGTACCTGCAGTAACACATACAGTAGCAGTTTTACAGTTGTACTAGATTCATTGCAATGTACTTGTACAATGTACAAATCAGTGTAAAATTACACACTTGTCCCAGTGGATGCTGGAGGCCTGACTGTTGCTGAGGTTCTGCTCAGTGATGAGCCTGTCCTCCAGTTCATCCTCAATGTGAAAGGGGTGCAGGGAGGTGGGCTCATCCTCTGGACAGGAGTACTGCTGTAGAAAAGGATGGGACAATGCTGCCTCAGCTGTCAGCCGATCCATGGGGTTAAATGTTAAGATCCTTTCTAGAAAGTCCACAGCTAAGAAGAGGGGAGGCAGATGATTTGAATGAATTTCTTGAAATTACATTATGAATGTTCACACTGCCTCTGCTCACCTTGTGCGTCTACTTCAGGCAGGAGTTCATAAAATGGTTTATTGATCCTCCATTCACGATTAACATATGAAGGCATCACCTGTGGCAGGAAGACAACTGGTTTAAAAATTTGTAAACTCAGTTGCAGTTATTTCTTTTGGTAAACAACCTTTATCTCATGGAAGGGGTTTATCTTCATTTATTACCACTACTGATTGGGTTCTACTTAAAGGCAAAAATGCAGACACATCTAACATGGTAACACAGTACATACACAATATTACTTTGATAACTATGTCTGTGATCAAAATGATGAATGAGTGTTTTTATTACATTTCACAATTCAAATAACAATGGGAATTATTTCATTAACTTGTAAATAAGCTGCTGTTGGAGTAAATATTTAGATGATTATCGTGATATTAGCTTACCTTATATTATATCCACTTATATTAATTAAATGGCTGCTGACACAGGAGTGGGATAAAAAGATTTCTTCAACTTGTTCACTTAGAATATGGCTGTAATTTAAATAATCAGAGGAGCGGAAACAGCTTTTGATCAACCATCAAAGAACAGTAAAGTAGTCTTAAATAAGTTAAAGATATGATACAATCATAAAATCTTGTTTATGTTGTATGTCTTCACCAATTCTTATTATGTTCCAAGCTGTCATGTCTATTTGGGCATTTGTCTGTTCAACATGTACAGCAGACCATGAAGCATTACCTGCAGCAGGTCTTCTCTGTCCTCTTCTCTCAACACAGGTACTGAATCAAGAATCAGCTGCATCTGCTCCAGCTCATGAGCTCCTGCAGGGGAAGCCAGCCAATCAGATGAGAGACCGATGAGCAGTTATATACAGATTAAAACAACATTAGAATTGGAGGTGATCCTCTGTGTCATACTTTTACCTTAAAAATTATCCTGGATTTGCCCTGAGTTTTACCAAAATTCACCTTTACTTCCTCTTGGTATATGATTCAGAATCATTTTTTGGGCATTTAAAAAAATATAAATAAAATAGGTCATATGTTTCTTTTGTCTATGTAATTACAGAGTTCTCCCAAATAAGGTTATACATTTTTTAGGAGTTTTCAAAGACAGTAAAGTGGACTGTATTGGACATTGCGCTTGTGAGACGTTGTGTCTCTGAGCATACTGTATCATATTTTTTTCCCGCTCTTTATTACACAATTGATGTTAGTGTGAATCTCACTTTCTAAAATAACCCTATATCTATGCAGAAACTGTGTTTGTGTATCTGACCACCCGATGCCGTTTTTAGATGAGTGCTGCGACTACGGTCTTGTATTCATGAAGTTAAAATTGTCCTTTTAATTGTTTAAGATCGCCAGGAGGCGATGTTACACAATGGAACGTCCAATGGACCAATTATATTGAAGATGATGATAGATAGTGGTGATAGAATAAACTCTGATTCAGTCTAAAACTTTCTGCAAATCTTGATGTTGTACTCAGGCAAAGAAATGCCTGCAGGAAATCAAATGTCTGGATTGGAGGACATTAGAGAATAAAAGAAAATCCATGCTAACAATGGCACCTCCTCTACTTTGACAGCACTTGGCACCATTCCTGAACCTCGGCTTTCAGGAACTATTGACTGCTGGGTAGTCTGATTGAAGTCAATCAGATGAATGAATTCTGATTTAATTTTGACCATTTTGACTATAAAAAAATAGGCCATATATGATTTAATTTTAATATCCACTACAGTCTATGACAGCAGTTCTCACAATTATTCACATTAACATCCAGTACAATGCACAAGTTGTAAGCATAAGCATGTTTATGAAACATGCAATGTACCTACTTTTATGCCTAAAGCTGACTGACATTTAGACACGTACTGTATATAAAACAATAAACTATATGTAAGAACCTGGAAAAACATTAACCAAAAATAAACCAACTTCAAGAGTAAAACATTCCTTATGACTATGAATTAAATAATTATATATGATAATATCAAATACAGACAAGCAATGACATTTTTTTTACGGTTACATGGTCACAGCTCTGGGATTGACAATAATAAATTAAAAAATACCTGCAAATAGCATGCGTCCCGTAAGCATCTCTGCCAGTATGCAGCCTGCAGCCCACATGTCAATGGCCTTGGTGTAGTTGTTTGGAGACAGAAGTAGACGAGGGGAACAGTACCACTTGGTAACAAGACCCTCAGACAGATAGCCCTAGAGGAAGAGGAAAAAAAATGGTGAGTAAAGGAAAATACATGAAAACTTTGTGTACTTCCTTAAAAGCACAAAGATTAGACACTCAATGCAGCTATTATGCAAATTAATTAAGAGTTCCTTAATGTCTAAATGTTAGCAACATGATTTGGTTGAAAACAACAAAAAGAGGGATTGAACAGAGATAAATTAACTTTACAACTGTTTACTTAGCACTCACCACACCACGCGGTGGCTGCAGCCCACTTACCTTAATTCCTGGACTATAAGCCGGTACTTTTTTGCACACGCTTTGAACCCTGCGGCTTAAATAATGACGCGGCTAATTTATGGATTTTTACGGTCTAGTGAAGTTCATACTGCTAGCGATCAATGACTTTTCTGGTAGGCTAGTATGTGTTATACTAGTAGCGTATGTCTGTCTGTGAATGGCTGTGTGCGTACATGTGCGTAGGGCTCACACGAGAGAGAGAGAGGTAGTGAATGTTGAGAACAGTTTGAGCCCTGTCATGATGAAGCGTGAGTTGGTTACAGGAGCTGTTAAAACGCTGTTTATGTTCTGTTGTGTTCGGTGTGGCTGATAATAAAGACTCCAACTTCCCTGTTTCTGCTGTGGACAAGCATAAAGGAGTTAGCCCCAGAGCTAATGTTAGCTTTGGCCCTGGAGCAGATTGCTGAGTCTCCCCAGTGCATTCCAACTATGGTCGGGGCACCAAAGCAGGAAAGAGCTAAAGTGAAACCAGCTGTGTTATAGACACAGTTCGGAAAAGGTATTTATTTAATAAAAGTGAAAATAAATACATCTTTCTGTCTAAATATCCCATGTTACCATGTGGACACCTGCAGCTTATAGAGAGGTGCTGCCTATATACGTATGTACAATTATTTTTAATTTTTTTTAAATAAGTGGGTGCGGCCTATATTCAGGTGCTCTAAATAGTCCAGAACTTAAATTCTAACAGGTGCATGCTCAATCAAGTGTCATTCTAACGGTAGCATGTTGTCATGTCTGTCTGTTTTCTTTTCCTGCTGTGTGTGGTAATCTGTGTGATCACACTCACCTGTTTGTAATTAGCCTCACTTGTGTCACCTGGTGCTCCCTGTGTGTATATATACATCTCTCCCTCAATCTGCCCTTGTTGGATCATTGTAGTTTGGATCAGTGTGTAAGTTAGTGACTGTTTTCAGAGTGCTGTCTTTGTGAGTGCTGTATCCTTCGTGCCAGCGTTGTGTCGAGCTTTTTGTTGTAGAACTGTGTTCCTAGTTTGTTCCTGAGCAAGTCTGTTGCTGTGCTCAACTCTCTTCGTGTTCTCAGCTCTGCTCGACTTTGTGTATGCTTCAGTCCTGGTTTTTGGAATTTAGAACCTTCAAATAAAATACCTGCACCAGTACTGCATTTGGGTCCTGCCTGCTTCCTGCCATGTTGATGCCCCCATGTGACACATGTACCATTCTGGCACATATGACAGACCCAGAGGAAGAAAGAGAAGCTCTGAAGAAAGGTTTTGGTCCAAGAATGAAGCTGGGTGTTTCACAGTGCTTATTTTTCTACAAACCACAAAATATGTTTTTAGTTTTCAAAGCTGGCACTTAAGGAGTAGGCAGTCACTCCAGAGATGCAGATGCATGCACCAAAATCCCTTACAAAGTCAATCCTGCATAATTTGTGTCCTTTTAAGTCCAGTTTTCAGTCTGAAAATGAACATAAACCCATATTTAAAAGGCTGGGAGAAAGGAAAATATTTTATTCTATTTAGCCTACATACAGTATGTACTGTATATATAGATACCTCAGTTCGACACAGGAAGGCCTCTCGCGCACAAGAAAGTATCTCGTGAGCACGAGATACGTTTCTTTTCTTTTTTTTCCCATGTCCCTTAAGGGGCTCCATACAATTAAGACCAGGCCAAAAATGTAACATTCTGCATTTCTAATAGTTCCTTCGACAAACCATATTTCTTTTTCTTTCGGCTTTGTCCCTTTTTTCAGGGGTTGCCACAGCGAATTATTGATTTCCATCTCTCTCTGTTCGCTGCATCTTCTACTCTGACTCCAACTAACTGCATGTCCTCCCTCACTACATCCATATATCTCCTCTTTGTCTCCTACCTGGTAGCTCCATCTCTAACATTCTTCTACCAATGTATCCACTGTCCCTCCTCTGCACATGTCAATCTGGCTTCTCTAGCTTTTTCTCTAAATCTTCCTGTCTGTGTTGTCCCTCTGATGACCTCATTCCTGATCCTGTCTATCCTTGTCACTCCTAAAGAGAATCTTAGAATCTTTAACTCTGCCACCTCCAGCTCCGTCACATGTCTTCTGTCTATTGCTACTGTCTCTAATCCATACATCATGGCTGGTCTCACCACCGTCCTGTAAACCTTTCCCTTCACCTTAGCTGACACTCTTCTATCACAGATCACTCCTGACACTTTTCTCCAGCTGTTCCATCCTGCCTGTACTCTATTCTTCACCTCTCTTCCACAGTCTCCGCTGCTCTGAGTGTCACATTATCACTGTTTCAGTTGACCCTAAGTATCTAAACTCCTGCTCCTTGTAACCTCACTATTTCACTGTTCTGCCTTTCGTTTACACACGTACTCTGTCTTGCTTAGACTGACCTTCATTCCTCTTCTTTCTAGTGCAAACCTCTACCTCTCTAGGTTCTCTTATAGCTGCTGCCTACTCTCACTACAGATCACAGTCATCTGCAAACAATATAGTCCATGGGGACCCTGTCTGACCTCATCTGTCACCAAAAGCAAACAAGAAGGGGCTCAGGGCCGATCCTTGATGTAGTCCCACCTCCACCTTGAAGTCTTCTGTCCTTCCAACAGCACACCTCACCACTGTTGTACTATTCTCATACATGTCTTGCACCAAACTAACATACTTCTCTGCCACTCCTGACTTCCTCATACAAAACCACAATTCCTCCCATGGGACTTTGGTCATATGCTTTTTCTAAATCTACAAATACACAATGTAGCTCCTTCTGACCTTCCCTGTACTTCTCCATCAACATCCTCAAGGCAAATATTGCATCTGTGGTACTCTCCCTAGGCATGAAACCATAGTGTTGTTCACAAATCTCTACTTCCTGCCTCAACCTAGCTTCCACTACTCTTTCCTAAATCTTCATTGTATGACTCATCAACTTTATCCCTCTGTAGTTGTTACAACTCTGCACATCACCCACCAGAACACTTTTCCTCCACTCATCAGGCATCTTGTCAGTCTCTAAAATTCTGTTAAACAACCTAGTCAGGAAATCTTCCGCCACTTCTCCTAAACACTTACATACTTCCACTGGTATGTCATTGGGACCAACTGACTTTCCGCTCTTCATCCTCTTCAGGGCTTTTCTTACGTCATCCTAATCTGATCTACCTTCTTTCTAATAGGTTCTCCCCCCGTTATGGTTAAATAAAAGTAATTTTATTATAATTAAATAACTATCTTTATCAATGACGATACTTATGGATGGATGAATGGATGAAAGTTTGTATAAGCCATACTTGCTTTTTTTTCTTCCATGCATTTCTTTCTCACATCTTCTATTCCCTTTGTACTTTTCACCTTGCTTCCTCACACCTATGCATAACTCACTATTTCTCTATCTTTTTTTTCTTTTTTTTTAACTTCTCCTCCATCTTTCTCCCTGCAGGTGTAACCCCCTGTGTCTGCACTCAGCTGCTCTCCCATCCTGTGTTCTGAGCTGACAAAGGTTTCATAAAAGATGTTCTCCACATGCCCAAAAAGCACAAAAGCAATGACATTCCTTAGATATTTAGATATATGTGCTCTGCTGGTATAATTGTGTTGCTGTGAGATCTTCCTGCACTAATTTATAGAATCAGTCAGAAAAGTTTTTAAACACAATAGAAAGGACGATCAGACACTGTCAGACATCAGGATGTTTCATTAAAGAAACCGTTGATTTAATAGAGGAGGTCTTGAGTGAAGTGCAGTCTAAACATGTGAACTCATTTGAGGAGGTGCAAAGGCAACTCAATGACACATACAGAACAGTAACAATGCAAATGTCACCTGAGATGTTCAACTGATAGGGGACAGGCGGATACATTATTCTGTCTCTATTGTGAGGCAGACAAAGCCTGTCTGAGCCTCCTGTTCTCTAACAGGCCCATTTCTCTGCAACACTATCCAATCATAGTCTGCCTCTCTGAGACAAGGACATAGAGACAGATGTGCAGCTGTCCTTAAGGACCCACGACTAAGGCTCAGGCTCTCTTTTTATTTAATATTACAATACCTCACATTTCTCTGCCAGAAAATAAACTAAGCTCATCATAATTCTTTTTTTAATGGCCTATAATTATTATATGATAATATATTATTTTTTGGGCAGGCCATTTTCATTGAAAAGCACTATTAACAACGGAAATAATGAAACCAAAACCTATAACTATATAGGTGGCTCAAATGTTCAGAACAGTATAACAATGCTTTCCACCACAGACAGTTTTTATGAAGAGAAATGAGGTGAAGTCACCCTGACAACAGATAAGTACATCCCATATAATTTATTGATTAAATATATAAAGTAAATGTAATATAATTATATATTATATATTTAACCCACTAATATCTAACATGCATACATATTTTTGTATTTTGTATATTTACTATAGCTTGATTGTTGGTTGACTGATTCAAATTCTGACTCAATGTTTCTTTTTTGCCATTACCTTATGAGAATAGTGAGGGTCAACTATCCTAGCCATCCCGAAGTCTCCGACCTTGAGCAGCAGTTGGTCCGTGTTGATGAATATGTTGGCAGGCTTCAGGTCTCTGTGCAGGACGTTGGCTGAGTGGATGAACTTGAGTCCTCTCAGCAGCTGGTAGAACAGCAGAGTAGCATGTTCTGCACCAATGCAAAGAAAATCAGAAATCAGGAAATGTATGTTACTTGACATAAATAAGCAATCCAATTATTGGGATATACTCCCTTTGGTAAAACACATTCTACATGCTGACTTATTTTGATTTAGGTCATCTTTTTGTTGCTCATTCTAAAAAAAAGTCTAAGTCAGAGGAAAGTGCTCCTCGAAGAAGTGGTGATTACAGTACAGTGGAACCTTGGTTGTCAAAAATTTGGAACTAAAAATTGCCCCGGTTGTTGTACCATAACTCGGTTGCTGGACAGGCCAACAATACCACACAAACGTGACTGAGTGTGTGGCATCAGTCCGTGCTCTGGTCATACAAGCTAAGAACTGTTGTCTGGTTTTGCTGGTATTTCTTTTAATTTCTTTATTCCAAAAACCACTATGAGAAGAACAATAGAAGTGAATATAAATAAAGTAAATAAAAATAAAGATAATACGAAAGCATGAGTATAGCATTTATATTTCAGATCTGGTTTTACAGTATGGCTTAGCAAAGTCATCAATTTGTATCATCCTTAGAAACAACGAAGCAGTAAAAGAAGCTAAGGTTGCCAAAGGAGTGACTGTAATCACCAAGTAAAGATCTCAGTTAGTGATGTGTCGTTCGCGAGTGATTCCCGAGTCATATGAAAGATTCGTGACTCGTGACTCCCGAGTCATATGAAATAATTGTTCATATTGAACTCACGAATCACTCACAAATCACACTCTGCGAACTAATTCCTCTGCAAACTAATCTTTCATTACAAACGAATCACTCTCTGTGAACTAATTCCTCTGCAAACTAATCTTTCGCTGTGAACGAATCATTCTCCGTGAACCATTTTTTCGCCGTGAACTTATCTTTCGCTATGAACGAATCATTCTCTGTTAACTAATCTTTCGCTGTGAACTAATCTTTCGCCGTGAACGAATCATTCTCTGTGAACTAATCTTTCGCCGTGAACTAATCTTTCGCTGTGAACTAATCTTTCGCCGTGAACGAATCATTCTCTGTGAACTAATCTTTCGCCGTGAACTAATCTTTCGCTGTGAACTAATCTTTCGCCGTGAACTAATCTTTCGCTGTGAACTAATCTTTCGCTTCGTTCTCGCAGATTCGTTTCATTTCAGAGCTCGGGTCTCTTTTGCTCTTATTCATCTTCACATTGTTGTGTGTTTGTATTTCTTAGCTTTCCGCATGGTTTTAATTGCTTATGGCATTTTGTGTACTTTGTAGACTTTGTCAACGGAAGCAAACCATGTTACCTTCAGTGTTTAGTGTCGGAGAACCGCAGCCTTCTTTACAACGCCCACAATACGGCTAAAGCGCCACCCGCTGTAAAACGAATGAAATGATTAGTTCAAGATTCGTTCACGACCCGTTTATTTTACTGTTCGAGAGTCAAAGATTCGAATCAATAAAATAGTCGGTCTTCCCATCACTAATCTCAGACATTGGAAGAATGGAAAAGTTGCTACTGATTTGGATCAATGAAAGGCAGTTGGCTGGCAACTATTTCAGAGACCATATTTGTGAGAAAGCGAAGCGAACATGAAGTGCAGTCATGACTCCTCAGCACCATTAGGGATGAATGAAAATGCCTTTCCTATTTGAAGCTTTGCTCTTTATTCAGTTGTGTTTATCTTTTTTTGTTGAATCTAATTATTTTCATTGGTTTCATGTTTGAACCTGTACGCAAAATGCTGTTGAAAAAGTTTGAATAAGCAATCATCCATGGTACAAGAACAGATTAATTCAATTTTACATTGATTCCTATGGAGAAAATTGTTTCAGTTCTTCGTGAACTTTTTTAGCTCACAAATGGCTTTAAGGAACGAATTAAGTTAGAAAACCGAGGTTCCAATGTATACATAATTTGCTTAGGGTAAAACAGAAACATAGAAGTCCATGTTGTGAAATGTTGTAAAATTTAGTATCAAACTGACATATCTAATATGAAAAATTGTTACACAGACAACACACTTTTGTTATTGTGTACCTGTGGGAAGCGGCCCTTGTTCCAGCAGCCGAGCCAGATCCGTCTCCATGCACTCCTGGACTATGTACATGGCACTGAGATGGGCTGGGTCTCGGGGCAATGGGCGTCCATATGGTGCTAAAACCTCTTGAACCTGGACCACATTTTCATGACACAACCGGTGTGTGATCCGGACCTCCCGCAAGGCATGTTTCACTGTCACGGTGTCACGCATTACAAGTTTTTTAATCGCCACACGCTGCCCATTACGCTGGTCAAAAGCTGAAAGTACCAAGCCAGTGACACCAGTACCAAGGGGTCGGAGGTCAACAAAGTGACCACTGAGCTCGAAAGCATGGAAGAAGAGAGGAATGTCCTGTCTGGCCATGGTAGCTCAGTGTGAGGTGCTAGAAACAGATGATGATGGGTTTCCGTTTTGTTTGACGTTGTTCACAGATATTAGAAACTCTGAAGTAAAACTGCTGATGTGTACAGTGCCTTGACCTGCTGGTGAGTCCAGAATAATAACTATGGACCTGACTTTCTTTGGGATTAAGGTGCATACGGTACAGTAAATATGGAGCAGAAAATAAAACCAATGAAATGACTTTTCTTGTGTCCAAGTCTGACTATTAAAATGATTAAAACAAATTAGAAAAGTTTCCAATAGAAAATGGTCAAAAAGGATCAAAATATGTGGAACTATGTAAAAAGAATATGATCATTTGCCTCCGTCAGTGATATGTCTCCTAGTCAAACATCCACAAGTTGGAGTTCTGACAGCAACAGGCGTACGGCCAGATCGGCACGCATCTGCTTTTTCTGCACACTCGGATGTTTGTTGCAGGTCCACTCTCCTCATTTGTCCAAGGCTCTAGTGCTGAGTCAGAGGAAGGGGAGGAGGGTATCGTGTTGTTCTTCAAAATTCAATGAGTCTATGTTGGCTCCTCATCTTCTTCCATGTTACCAGAGTGTCTCAGTCAATGAATCGGCCAGTGACAAAAGTTTATCAGGAGTCAGATCCACAGTTGGACAGCAGTCAAATCCTTCAAACTGTGCTATAATCCTCCACTAATCTGCTTCCATCAGGTTATGTACTCATTATAGAAAAACACTCACAGCACATCTGCTGCTGCTGCTCATGCTGAAGACAGAACACACAGAGATGAATGTTACAGAGCAACAGGGCCTGTGTTTTGTCTGGGTGGTGGTGGATTTATCATTGCGTAATACCAAATGACAGCGTAACCTTATCTACTGTACAGCAGCAACTCAATGTGCTTACAGAAGCTAATTACATCTATTCAGCAGTGCTGTAATATCTGCCAGAAAGAACACTGTAATATCTGCAGTATTAAGGTGCTGATGTTTCTGAGAAGAGAGAGATCATCAGTGTTGTTGTTTTGTTACCCTGTTTTATTGCCCACTCATTGGATTTCTTATAGAAGGGGTGAGAAACTACAGCTTTGACCCTTATGAACTCTATGCTCTTTGAGCTGTAAGAACTCGAAACAATTCATTCGGAACAATTTTTCTTTGCTGTCCAAGGCCTGAGGGCACAGCTGAGTATTCTCACAGTGTGTGTCTTATTATACAGTATCTCTCTTCCACTGGAACTGCACTCCAACCTGGTTTTAACAACCTTTATCCCACCTCTCCCCACAAACTGGTGTGCAGCCTGGATGACAGAGGCAGTAAGGGCTGTAAAGTGAGAACAGAGAGAAGGAGCACTCACGGCTGTGCTTATTGGGAGGTGCAACAGGACTAACTTGGCAGATGAAAACAAAGGATGTCTACACCCTGGTGTTATCTGGTTAGTGCTGCTGCCTCTTTGTTCCTCATTCTGTTTACATTTCTTTTTTTTTTTTACACACACACACAGACATATATACAAATTATAATTGCTTAATTTTATTTTTTGAGTCATGAATTATAATAATCACAATAAGCCTTATTCTTTTCACACACCATGGCTACCAACACCTGCCTTTGTGTGTCGACATGTACTCCTGTGACGCCCCATCTGACAGAACAAAAACAACTGAGTCTATCCGACAAAGGCAGCAATAAATAAAATAAACCTGTGCCAAACGGGGCCACTGATCCTATACCGACAGACCAGCATCACTTTATGGCCACGATCTGGAATGTCGC
>NC_024328.1:20659810-20664512 GCF_000523025.1 Cynoglossus semilaevis
GGAATGAAAGAATGAAGCGATAACAACAGCGGACATCAGCTCTACTCACCGGATTGAAGCCGCAGCCTTCATTCTGCCGCTCTCTCTGAGGGAGAGATAGGACTCTGGGAGTGTGTGTGTGTTCAGTGTCAGTGGTCGTCACCGCAAGAAGAGGAGAGTGGAGAGGAGGGAGATCCGCCGAGATGAGATAAGCCCGAGCGTGAGGCTCAAGAGCCGGGTCTACTGTAAGCGATAGTGATGTGTCGTTCGCTAGTGATTCGTTCAAAATGAACGAATCTTTCATATGACCCGTGACTCCCGAGTCATATGAAAGATTTGTGACTCGTGACTTCCGAGTCATATTAAATATTTGTTCATATTGAACTCAAGAATAACTCACTGCGAACTAATCACTCTCTGCGAACTAATCACTCACTGCGAACAAATCATTCGGGGAGGCCATGGAGGAGGACTACCGTTCAGCCTCGAAAAATTCTGGCAAACCATCCAGTGCCTGAGGAAGGGGAAGCAGTATCCCACCACTGCTGTTCACAGCGTGGAGGGGGATCTGGAGGAGGGGCTGTTGACCTCAACTAAGCATGTCGTCGGGATGTGGAAGGAATATTTCGAGGATCCCCTCAATCCCATTGACACGCCTTCCGCGGAGGGAGCTAAGACTCAAAAATACGCCGGGGGTGGATGAGATGAATGAATGAATAATTCTTCAAAGACCACACTGCAGCCAGGTGGAATTTGTTTTCAGTACAAACAGACGTAACGTATAACATATAGCATAAGACTGGGGGCACAGATTGAGACATTAGGGATATGCAAACTCACAGCTCCGACATCAAGCAATTCTCAATTCGTGATCTATGATTATCTGCTGCAGTTCAGAAGTTGTATGGCAGCGGGGATAAAGCTGTTTTTAAAACTTGTTGTTCTGGTGGCAATTGTCCTGTAGCGCCTTCCGGAGGGCAGAAGCTGAAATGTATAGTGTGCAGGGTGAGTGGGGTCCGAGATGATTGTGGGCTCTACATACAGTTCTTTTGTGGTGTAGTGACTCCAGGGAAGGGAGGGGGGAGTCAATGATTTTTGATGCTCTGTTGATTATTGAGGTGGAAGAGTTTTGTGGATGTGATCTGCATTTGTTTTCCATTTGAGGTCGTTGCTGATGTGAGTGCCGAGGATTTTGACAGAGTCAGTGATGGAGATGGGTTCACCTTGGATGTACACAGGAGTTTTGAGAGATGGCTGGTGTGAAATAAATATTATCAGCAATATGACTTTAGGAAAATGACACAGACAGTTCGTTGGTCAAGACAAATATATCACAAACAGAAATATTAGTCACATTTACATGCTGATTTTTGGGTTCAATTCGTTCTCCTTATTCTTCTGCATTTACAGTATATATGTTGATGAATCCATGGTGTGTTTTGAGTTGGTTAGTGTAGATAGAGAAGAGCCAGGGAGAAAGAAAGCAACCTTGTGGAGTGCCTGTACTGAGGGACAGAGGGGAGGATATGATGTTGTTGATTTTCACCCTCTGTTGCCTGTTATGGAGGAAGCTGAGGATCCAGTGGCAGATGCATGGGTTAATTTCCATGTTCAGTAGTGTGTCGAGCAGTATGGCTGGTTTTATGGTGTTGAAGGCAGAGCTGAAATCCATGAATAGTATGCGTGTGTATGTGTTGGCAGACTCCAGGTGGTTCAGAGTGTGGTGGATTTCCAGGTTTACGGTGTCCTCGACAGATGGATTAGCTTTGTACGCAAATTGATGAGGGTCCTTGAGGGGGGAGGTGACAGGTTTTAGATGTTTGAGTATGATGTGCTCGAATGACTTCATCGCTGCTGATGTCAGGGCAATGGGTCTGTAGTCGTTGAGGCAGGAGATGGTGTTGGTTTTGGGAAGTGGGATGATGATGGACTCTTTAAAACACTTTGGTACTAAGCTTTGGCGGAGTGAGTTGTTAAGGATGTTGGTGAAGACCCCAGTCAATTCTCCAGCACAGTTGTGGAGGACAGCAGGGATAACGTTGTCAGGGCCAGCGGCTTTGTTCTTCTTCAATCCGCTGAAGGTGCTCCTTACCTCTTCCTCCTGGATGTTGAAAGGAGGGGGAGGGAGGGGATTCGGGGGAGGTGGTGGTGGAGTTGGTGCCTGCTCAAATCCGAAGTTTTTCAATTGCCTCCGAGGACCAACACCACATTGGCCTGGCTGGTGTTTTGGAGGACTTTTCATACAGACTTTTTGTCTGTATTATGGGATTAGCAGCAGCATTGCATGGTCAGACTTGCCCAGCAGAGCTCTTGGGAAAGCATGGTAAGCCTCTTTGATGGTGGTGTAGCAGTGGTCCAGCGTGTTGCTTCCTCTGCTTGGGCAGGTGACCTGCTGATGGTAGCGCGGGAGCTCAGATGAGAGATTGGTTTGGTTGAAGTCCCCTATGACAATGACTGCTGCGTCCAGGTGTTTACTTTCCACCGAGGATATGTGGTTGGCCAGCTCAGCTGTGATGCTAGTAGTGTTAGCCTCAGGTGAGATGTAAACACAGACGATGATGACTGATGCAAATTCCCTTGGGAGAGATGATGGTCTGCATTTGACTGTAAGGTATTCCAGGTGGGGGGAACATTCATGTGAGAGTTCTCACACCAGCGTTCATTGATCATTATGCAGACACCACCACCTTTTGACTTGTGCAATAGTTCGGGTGATCTATCAGCACAGTGTAGCGTGAAACCTGGAGGAGTTATTGCTTGACCGGGAACTGAATGATCAAGCCAGGTCTCTGTCAGGCAGATGGCAGAGCAGTCGCTGTAGTCCTTGTTGGATTGAATCATGAGTTGTAGTTCATCCATTTTGTGACGGAGGGATCTGACATTGGATAGCAGGAGGGCTGGGAGCGGTGGTCGGTACGGGCGTCTCCTGAACCTGGCAAAGGTGCCTGAGCGTCGGCCTTGCCTGGGCGGCCGCAGTGGTGTTGGGCGCCTTGTGATGTTAAAATCCCGGATTTTATCATCCAGTTGAGATGACAGTGGGACAAAGTCAGAGGTGAGATGTAGGAGTCTGGCGCGGATGTAACGGATAACACAAGACACTTTGCAGACAAATAACGAGGACATAAGACAGACTGACAGGAACACTGCTTGCATCGTGGCGAGCCTCGCGGCCGCCATGTTCCTCTCTTACAAGATCCTTCACTGTGAACTAATCTTTCACTACGATCTAATTACTCTGCAAACGAATCACTCTCTGTGAACTTATCTTTCGCTGTGAACTAATCTTTTGCCGTGAACTAATCTTTCGCTATGAACGAATCACTCTCTGTGAACTAATCATTCGCTTCGTTCTCGCAGATTCGTTTCATTTGTCACGTGAAAAAGCTCGGGTCTTTTTGCTCTCATTCATCTTCACATTGTTGTGTGTTTATATTTCTTAGCTTCTCGCATGGTTTTAATTGCTTATGGCATTTTGTGTACTTTGTAGACTTTGTCAGCAGAATCAAACCATGTTGCCTTCAGTATTTAGTGTCGGAGAACCGCAGCCTTCTTTCCAACGCCCACAATAGGGCTAAAGCGCCACCTGCTGTAAAACGAATGAAATGAGTAGTTCAAGACTCGTTCATTTTACTGTTCGAGAGTCAAAAATTCGAATCAATAAAAAGAGTCGGTCTTCCCATCACTAGTGAGTGAGTGTCCGCTCTCCGTCAGTGCCTTAGTGGATCTGAATTAGTGATGTGTCGTTCGCGAGTGATTCGTTCAAAATGACTCGTGACTCCCGAGTCATATGAAATTTTTGTTCATATTGAACTCACGAATCACTCATAAATCACACTCTGCGAACTAATAACTCACTGCGAACAAATCACTCTCCGAACTTATCTTTCACTGTAAACTAATCTTTCACTACGAACTAATGTTTCACTGTGAACTAATCTTTCACTACGAACGAATTACTCTCTGCATACTAATCTTTCACTGTGACCTAGTCTTTCGCCGTGAACTTATCTTTCGCTTCGTTCTCGCAGATTCGTTTCATTTCTCTTTTTCTGTCATTCATTTTCGCATTGTGGTGTGTTTTTATTTCTTAGCTTTTCGCATGGTTTTAATCGTTTATGGCATTTTGTGTACATTGTAGACTTTGTCAGCGAAAGCAAATCATGTTTCCTTCAGTATTTAGTGTCGGAGAACCGCAGCCTTCTTTACAACGCCCACGATAGGGCTTAAGCGCCACCTACTGAAAAACTAACGAAATGATTAGTTCAAGATTCGTTCACGACTCGTTCATTTTACTGCTCAAGAGTCAAAGATTCGAATCAAATAGAGTCGGTCTTCCATCACTAGATCTGAAGAAAAGGGCGGAGAGCAGTGTCGTGTCTTCTATTCTTTAGAAGATAATGAAGAGCGTGTAACCACTGTGTCTTGAACGGCACTTTATTGAACTACTCGCGCTGAACCCTCACCCCGTGTCACATGACTTCACAACACAATCCTATTGGTCCATCAGATACACCACATCTCCTTTTTTCCCCAAGAACATGTGTAACATTTTCTGCAAGTCTATCTAAACCTGTAAAATGAAAACAAGGTTAAACACATCTCCTTTTTTTTCTCTTTTGCCTTCTTGCACAACATTTCCAACCTTGACTTATCTCTAATAAATTCTCTTACACTTCTAAAACATTTATCAACAACATTCTCAACTCAGAATGAACATTTTCCT
>NC_024328.1:20664895-20673109 GCF_000523025.1 Cynoglossus semilaevis
GGCACCATGGTGCGGAGACGCCGACCCATGAGTAGCTCTGCCGGGCTGTATCCATTCTGAAGAGGTGTGGCTCTGTATGCAAGAAGAGCCATGTAGGGGTCACTTGCCTTCTTCAGGAGATTTTTAATAGTCTGCACAGCTCGCTCAGCCTCACCGTTGCTCTGTGGGAATTTGGGGCTGCTGGTAAGGTGTTTGAACCCATAAGCTGCGGCGAAGGAAGCAAACACTTGGCTGGAGAATTGAGGACCGTTATCAGACATTAGGACCTCAGGGATGCCGTGCCTGGCAAACATTGATTTCAAGTGGTTGATTACATCATTGCATTTTGTGTGTGTCAGCAGGGCAATTTCAATATACCTGGAAAGGTAATCAACGACAAGTAGGTATGTTTTTCCCCCCAGTTCAAAGAGGTCAGCACCCAGCTTCTGCCATGGGCACTCAGGGCAATCTGATGGTAGGAGTGGCTCACTGTGGTTGCGGCGCTCTTGCAGACACGTTCTGCATCTTAGCACCAACTCAGTGATCTGCTGTCCGCCACCAGGCCACCACACAATTTGACGGGCTCGTGCTTTGCACTTGACGACGCCTTGATGGCCCTCGTGCAGTCTGTCCAGCACTTCATTCTGCATTGTGGCTGGGATGACTAGACGTGTGTCTTTCAGCAAAAGTCCATCTTGCACTGTGAGTGTAGCCCGCTCAGGCCAAAAGTGTTTCAGCAGCGGTTCCTGCTTTGCGTGCTGTGGCCATCCATCTGCACACATTTTCATGACGCGAGAGCATACACTGTCAGCCTCCAGCTGTGCTTTTAGTGTTTCCATGAACGTGGGACTGACGGGTAAGTTGTCGACGATGCAGTCCACGTAAATATTAGTGCTCTCCATCAGTTCCGTGTCTTTTGCAGTCGTCTGCGTTTGCATAGGTGAACGTGACAACATGTCGGCAGTCCAGAGTGATTTTCCTGGAACATGCACAGTGTCATAGGAGTAGCGCATGAGTCTCATCCGAAAGCGCTGTATCCTTGGTGGCAACAGATCCAGTGCTTGTGCGCCTAGTAAGGAGAGGAGTGGCTTATGGTCAGTCTCTAGGCAGAAGTGTTTTCCTAACAGGAAGTCTCTGAAACGTTCACATGCCCAAGTTAGACCCAGGGCAGTAATGGCTGGTAGCCCAAGCAAAGGTGTGCTCAGGTTTTTGACCACGTAAATTTTCTCCTCAGTTTGCTGGATTTGTAGGATAGCTGCATTTTAGTAAAGCCTGCTACCTCTAGCTGAATTTTCCCTGGACCCAGCAAGGGTTTCTCTGGCTTGTGGAGAAAAGGCATTTTTGCCCCAGCAAACAAGTCTCTCATGTCACTCTCAGAGATGGCTGTTACATCTGCACCAGTGTCAAGCTTGAATTTCAGCCTTTTTCCTTTTATCTGCACATCAGCTGTCCACATTTTGTTCTCACTTTGCATAGATCCTAGGAAGAAACTTTTCTCCTCCTCTTCCTCAATACATGCTACATCAGCCTTGTTTCGACAGACACGTTGATAATGGCCTTTTTTTCCACAGCCTCGACATTTTGCATCATTTGCGGGACACTCCACTTTGGGGTGAGGAGATCCTCCACATTTATAGCACTGAGCGCTGTGCATGCCTTTATCTTTATTTTGCATGTGCTGGCGTGGCTTTGCAGTACTGCTTTTCTGGCTTGTGTATCTTTGCCTTTCATTTTTCTGTCCTTTCTTTATCAGTCTGTGAATGGAGCTAGCTTCCATCTGCATCACACTGCTGGCTTCACTCCTAAGTGTACTCTGTTGTCTTTTTACTTCTTCAGACTGTCTTGCCATATCTATAGCTTTTTGCAACGTCAGATTTTGCTCCATTTGCATGCGTTCAGAGAGTCTGGTGTCTGCAAGTCCCACTACGATCCTGTCTCTTATGAGCTCATCATGCAGGTCCCCGTATTTACAATGCTCTGCTAAAGCGTGTAGGACAGTGACGAAAGCATCAACAGACTTGTTAGCTTCTTGTTTTCTCATATTGAAGCGCGCACGCTCGAACACAACGGTCTTTTTGACAATAAAGAAAGCGCCGAATCCGTCTCTTACTTTGTCATACTTTTTCACGTCATCGTCACTCAGCTTTAGCCCTCTCAATACATCGTCGGCTTCGTCGCCCATGCAATATATCTGAGTGTTAACCTGATTTTCCTTTTTTTGTTTGTAGTCAAGTTGCTCGCTTGGCGGAACCTCTCAAACCTCCGGATCCATTTTGTCCATTCAAGCGGTTTGCTGAAATCGAAGGGTTCAGGTGGCTGGATGTTGAATGTTGCAGTGGGTGTATTAGCCGCCATGCTCACTCCCCTTTGCTGCTCGCCAACGTTTTCCTGACGTTGTTCTGACATAACATCCACCTATCTCTCTTCCTCCGTCTCTGTCGCTGTGGACCGTCTTTTTCTGTGCCTCCTCCTTCCTCTGTCAGATAATGAAGAGCGTGTAACCACTGTGTCTTGACATGAATGGCACTTTATTGAACTACTCGCGCTGAACCCTCACCCCGTGTCACATGACTTCACAACACAATCCTATTGGTCCATCAGATACACCACAAGGAGGGGGAAGATAAGAGAAGAGGGGAAAGAAGGGATCATCTCCGACACACTTCATCTAAACCACAGTCTTTACACAGATTGCACCACAGAGGATGCTACCAATCGCAAAAACGAACTACAGCAGGAACTTTGGGATATCTGAAGAAATCAGAATGAAACCATAAAATTAGACCAGAATAAAATGAATCACATTGAAACATTGGTGTGGAGAAAATACGTCCCTGCAATAAATACATTAAATGAGAAAAATAAGATGAAAGCGAATAACTTATTGGAGAGTGAGAGAGTGGGAGAGCAAGAGGAGTAGAGTGAGAGAGGAAGCCTTGGAATGTTAAAAAAGTCACAATTAAGTTCTGACTGTTGTTGTGGTAAGGTTTTACCACCCCGGATTCGTTGATCAAGAACTTTCACAAAGTATAAAGAAAAGACAAAAGTCGTTGCTCGAGTTCGCCTGTGCACAGGGAGGGTCCAGCGGAGAGTCAGGGGGTCGACTGCTGAATCCTGCTCTCTCCACCAACTCAGGCTTGTTTTATTGACACACACATCCAGGTGGTACATCTCAAGCGATACAGACTTCATTTGTTCTACACACAGACATACATTCTTTTTGGCAACTGCATCTACACCGTTGGTTTCTCATCCTGTTCTTATCGCGCCCAGGTGCTGTTGTTGTGACCTTGTGTTCTAACTATGAACCCAGCCATTGTCAAATTGTATTCTAAAAGTTTCTGTTCCCCATCTCACCAAGTACTCCTCTTTTCACAACAAACCTTGGTTTTATCTCAACCTCGCAGCTCCTTCTCTACATCTGCATGTTTTCAGTTCTAGCTTTAAGCAGCATTTTATGTTCAAGCTGGTTATATGTTTTAGCACATCTCTTATGATCTTTTTAAAACATGATTATATATGTTGCATACTTCTATAAACTATGAACACATGAATATATTTTATCCACACTGTCCAGTAAAAGGAAGCAAACGAAGCCAATATGTCTCAATTTGCATCAATATCGATGGAAATATGTGTGTGTGTTTGTGTGTTGGTGACGGGGAGACACACCTTCAACGTGTCAAAGACACATGAAAAGAGCCATTCAATCCTATTGCCAAATTATAGTTATGCAGGGGTACACTGATGAAAATACATACTGTATGCACTTTTTTTACATACTGTATATATATGATGTAAATATATACATATATTTACACACACACACATATATGAACATGGTTTGAAATTTTTTATATTTTTTATTTATTCTGTTCTTTATTCAGGGAAACCTTGACTGAGCAAATAGCTCTTTTACAGCTATGCCCTGATCACAACAAACAAAAAATATACAATAAATAGCCCAAACGGTTAACAGTTAACAGTTAAAACAAGATCAAGTTAAAACCAGTTAAACCAGTTATAATAAGTTAAAACAAGATCAAGTTAAAACACAGTTAAATACAGTTTAAAGCAAGAACACTGTATATTTCCCATACCATGCATTAAAACTTTAAAACAGTTCTGGTCTCTGTCTCTTGCAGATGGTTCCATTTAGTGGGTGCATAAAATTTAAAAGCTAATTTGCCAGCCTCTGATCTTATTTGGGGTGTTTCTAGTGTTATAAAACCTTGTGACCTCGTGCTATACAGTATGTCTAAAATTTAAAAGAGGTAATTTGCCTTGTAGTGCTTTTTAAATAAAAAGTAGGCAATGTCTTTCCCTCCTCTCATGGAGAGAGGACCATTCTACACTTTCATATAGTTTACAGTGATGAGTTCTAAAAGGATCACCAGTAATAAAATATATAGCACTATGGTAAACTGTGTCAAGAGCTTTCAGAGTAGATGGAGATGCGTGCATGTAAATTATATCTCCATAATCTAAAATTGATAAAAATGGTTGTTTCAACTATTTCTGCTCTCAAAAGAAAGGCAAGACCTGATTCTATATAAGGCACTCAGTTTAATTTTTACCTTCTTTGTGAGCTCAATCACATGTGTTTTAAAATAAAGCTTATTAGCCAACCAGATTCCCAGATATTTATAATTTGCAACTTGCTCAATCTGGGTTCCATTTAGGGAGAAAAGTCTGAATACATTAAGATCACACACTCTTGATCTCGTAAAAAGCATGAATTTAGTTTTTGAGACATTAAGAACCAATTTAAGATTGTGAAAACAATGACTTAATTTGAACACAGTTAAAAGCAGACTGAAGGTATAAAACAGCTTTTTCAATGGTTTCAGCACAGGCATATAGGATTGTGTCATCAGCATAAAAATGGAAATTGCAATGTTCAAGGGAACCACATATATCATTAATGTAAAGAGTAAACAATAATGGGCCTAAAATTGAGCCTTGTGGAACCCCGTTTCTTAGATTTAATGCCTCAGAAGTCAAACCATTTAACTTTACTGCATGTGTTCTGTCAGACAGATCATTTTAAAAAAACTATCTAAAGGAACCATCATCAAAACCCAAAAGAGAAAGTTTTTCTAGTAGGAGAACATGATTGACAGTGTTGAAGGCTTTTGACAAATCAATAAATTGAGCTGCACAATGCTTCTTAGAGTCTATGGTAGTAGCTATGTCATTTACAACAGCAGTTGCAGCAGTAATGGTGCTGTAGCCAGCTGTAAAACCAGACTGATATGGGCTCAAAATATTGTTTGCAGAGAGAAAAGAACCAATTTGCTCATTTACAAAAGACTCTAACATCTTGCCTAAGCAAGGTAGCTTGGAGATTGGTCTGTAGTTGTTAAGCTCATTTATATTTCCTCCTTTGTGTAAAGGGGTAACTAACGCTGATTCGCATGCTTTAGGAACAAAACCAGAAAAAAGCGAGACATTAAAAATGTAAGTTAGAGGTTCAGCGATGACAGGAGCTGCTATTTTTAAGAGATGAGAGTCTAACTGGTCTGCACCCATAGAGCTCTTCATGCACTTGGAGCTACACAATGCATAGAGAACTTTGTATTGGCTTAATGGTCTAAATGAGAAGACAGAGTCAGAATCAATATTTGAAAAGTAAAAGTAAAGTTCTCTTCCTGGGTTAGGTCACACTGGTCTAAGCCTTGTAACACCATACCACCAGCCTAAACAAACAGTATGCCACACTTAATAAAGTGATCATTAAAGGCGTTACATATCTCAATTTGTTTTTGGATAACTTTAGAATCCACCAGAAGCTGTTGAGGGAATGTTTAAGGGATTTAATTACTTTCCAGAACTTAGCTGGATTGCTACCACAGTCAGACAGGTTGTGTAGGTAGTAGTTAGACTTAGCCTTCTTAATCAAGTAGGTACAAGAGTTTCTTAACTGTCTAAAAGTCTGCCAGTCTTTACTGCCAGAGGATCTTGCAGCTGCCCAGGAAAATAATCTCACCAAGATCATGAGTAAACCAGGGGTTACATCTATTTGTTACCCTAAGTGTTTTAAAAGGGGCATGTTTATCTACAAGTGTATTGAAAACTGACTTGAAATGATCAGATGCTAAGCATCTGAAATATGGACTAATGAATTGAGATTACTTGCATACAGATCATGCAAAAATGCCTGTTCATCAAATTTTCTAAAAGACCTCTTACAGATGTACAGTGGCTCTGATTTTTTCATTAGTTTGCAGAGAATGTAAGCCTATCAAATTCAATAGCTGTTTTGATAGATATGTAGGGTGTCTGGACTGGCATGGGGGGAGGGGGGGGGGGGGGGGCGATAGACACACCTTAAAAGCTAATAAATCATACTGATCTGGGACAGAGGAGGAGACAATAATAGAGCAGTTTATCGTGTTTCTAAAATAAATTGCTACGCCACTCCCACGTTTAACTCTGTCAACTCTACAGATATTGTAACCATCAAGATTCATTATTAGAAACATTGCTATTTAACCATGACTCTGAGATCACCATAAAATCAGGGTCAGATTCATTTGCCTTAGCATGTGCATCTTTGGCAAGAAACTTCTAGCATCGATGGGCACCATGCCAAGTCCTTTACGCGTAAAGTTACTTGAGCTCGCTGTAGCAGGCACGGGACAAACTACAATTGCCATAACCACATGTCCTGAACTTGACGTGTCTGTAGATAGTGGAGAGATAGCAGGCATAGTTGAGGAGGGAGAGAAAGATGCAGATAAGTTGTTGAGTGGCGTATGACAGGATATGTAGGTGAGATTAGATAGAATCACCCCAAGCTGAGACGAATGGCGGGCTAGAAAATGAGAGGAAGAATTACAGCGTATAACCTGAATAGCAGAAATATGGCTAGGGCCACCTGTGCCCTTTGAGGCATTTAGCTGGCAAAAAATATATCTAGTGGATAGGCTTTTAGGACCGCTAGAGCAAACAGAGGGCTGGTTGTGAGCAGATGTGGGTGTGAGTGGCAGGAGAGACCTGAAGGGGGAGCCCTCGTGAAAAATAGCACGCTGTGGTTCAGTCGTTGGGGGAGGGAGGATCCGGTGTGAGGGTGGGAGTTTTAGACAGTAGTGATGGGAAGACCGACTCTTTTTATTGATTCGAATCTTTGACTCTCGAACAGTAAAATGAACGAGTCGTGAACGAATCTTGAACTAATCATTTCATTCGTTTTACAGCAGGTGGCGCTTTAGCTCTATTGTGGGCGTTGTAAAGGAGGCTGTGGTTCTCCGACTCTAAATAAGGCAACATGGTTTGCTTCCGCTGACAAAGTCTACAAAGTACACAAAATGCCATGAGTAATTAAAACCATGTGAAAAGTGTCGTGGTCCTCTGCCACCCCGGATTCGCTGATCGATCTCAAACGGTATTAACTAAGAACTTTCACAAAGTACAAAGAAAAGACAAAAGTCGTTGCTCGAGTTCGCCTGTGCACAGGGAGGATCCAACGGAGAGTCAGAAGACTAACTGCTGAATTCTGCCCCTTCACAAAATCAGGCTCTTTTTATTAGCAGACCCTTGCCCAAAATACACAGATGTTGCACGTCAGATTGACATCCTGTTTGTTATCATATTTGATAAACGATCTTATTATTCTTTGTTTTCCACACTCACACTGGCTTCAACTCAAGACCTGGTTATTGTCACGTACACCTCCTGAGCTTCTGCCACAAGTTCAAGGCCTATCCTGTCGCATCAGATGCTTCACTACACATCCTGAGTTTAACTTAATTCCTGTTACAGAGTGTCTGTGTATTTTATATTGCAGGATCCAAGCAGCATGCTTATGCTTCCACACAGATTACATATTTGCACATTTTCCAAAGCATTTTTATATGCAGTACATTTTATATTTTCAACAAGCAGCATATTTATATTTTAGGCAGGTTATATGTTTTAGCGAATCTCTTATGATCTTTTAAAACATGATTATATATGTTGCATACTTATACTTAAAATATGAACACATGAATACATTTCATCCACAGGACACTCCCCTTTGTGGTAGAGCTATAGAACTACACTCTGCTGACATTTATAGAAAACACTTTACATCTGCCTCAATTCTCATCCAAAACATGTAAAACACAATAACTCACAAATTTGTGACCATACATATTTGTAGGTGTCACACACTCCCCAACAAAAAAATAAATTGGCTCCTGACATTTGACCTCTTTTACTCTTTAATTCACTTAGAAAGTGTCGCCCATA
>NC_024328.1:20686136-20689169 GCF_000523025.1 Cynoglossus semilaevis
GATTCGTTCACAGCAAAAGATTAGTTCAGGGCGAAAGATTAGTTCACGGTAAAAGATTAGTTCACGGAGAATGATTCGTTCACAGCAAAAGATAAGTTCACAGCGAAAGATTCGTTCACGGGGAAAGATTAGTTCATAGAGAGTGATTCGTTTGCAATGATAGATTAGTTCGCAGTGAAAGATTAGTTTGCAGAGTAATTAGATCGTAGTGAAAGATTAGTTCACAGCGAAAGATTAATTCACAGAGAATGATTAGTTCACTTGGAAAGATTAGTTCACTCTGAAAGATTAGTTCACAGAATATGATTCGTTCACAGCAAAAGATAAGTTCACAGCGAAAGATTCGTTCACGGGGAAAGATTAGGTCATAGAGAGTGATTCGTTTGCAATGATAGATTAGTTCACAGTGAAAGATTAGTTCACAGAGAATGATTCGTTCACAGCGAAAGATTAGTTCACGGCGAAAGAGTAGTTCACAGAGAATGAGTAGTTCACTTGGAAATATTCGTTCACGGCGAAAGATTAGTTCACAAACAATGATTCGTTCACAGAGAATGATTCGTTCACAGCAAAAGATTAGTTCACAGCGAAAGATTAGTTCACGGGGAAAGATTAGTTCATAGAGAGTGATTCGTTTGCAATGATAGATCAGTTCACAGTGAAAGACTAGTTTGCAGAGTAATTAGATCTTAGTGAAAGATTAGTTCACGGCGAAAGATTAGTTCACGGCAAAAGATTAGTTCACAGAGAATGATTCGTTCACAGCAAAAGATTAGTTCACAGAGAATGATTCGTTCACAGCAAAAGATTTCCTGAAACAATAAATTACTTTGTTTTCACTGAACCAACTTTTAACTAGTGATTACTTTAACGTAATGGAATATCTTGCCGCATATTTGAACTACAGTAACTACATTCTTCCTACAGTCACTCAATTCTACCGCTCTGTGACATCGGAACAGCGTTTTCCTGGTTCTGGCAACAATGAACAAAAAGATCAATTTGTGTGCAAATAAAACTTATAAAAGAAACACAAGTTACAGATGGCACAAAACACGTTCCAAAATAAACATCAGCATCGATTTTCTTCACTCACCACGAAACAAGTCCACTTAGCATTGGCCACTTAGCATACACTTCACACTCACTTCACATCAACTTTCTCTCAACAACCGGTTACTTTCACTCGTACACACGTGGACAAAATTGTTGGTACCCCTCAGTTAAAGAAGGGAAAACCCACAATTCTCACTGAAATCACTTGAAACTTACAAAAGTAACAATAAATAAAAAAATATTGAAAATTAAACAATCAAAATCAGCCATCACTTTTGAATTGTTGATTAACATAATTATTTAAAAAAACAAACTAATGAAACAGGCCTGGACAAAAATGATGGTACCTCTATAAAAGATTGAAAACTATTTGACCAGAGTGACATGATTAACTCAGGTGTGTCCTTCAATTGACATCACAGGTGTTTCCAAACTCATAATCAGTCAGTCTGCCTATTTAAAGGTAGACAAGTAGTCACTCTGCTGTTTGGTGAAAAGGTGTGTACCACACTGAACATGGACAACAGAAAGCGAAGGAGAGAATTGTCCCAGGACATACGAAAAAAAATTATAGACAAACATCTTAAAGGTAAAGGCTATAAGACCATCTCTAAACAGCTTGAAGTTCCTGTGACAACAGTGCCTCATATTATTCAGAAGTTCAAGACCCATGGGACAGTAGCCAACCTCCCTGGACGTGGCCGCAAGAGGAAAATTGATGACAAATTGAAGAGACGGATCGTTCGAATTGTATCCAAAGAGCCCAGAACAACCTCCAAAGAAATTAAAGGTGAACTCCAAGGCCAAGGTACATCAGTGTCAGATCGCACCATTCGTCGTTGTTTGAGCCAAAGTGGACTTCATGGGAGACGACCAAGGAGGACACCACTGCTGAAAAAAAATCATAAAAAAGCGAGACTGGAATTTGCAAAAATGCATGTTGACAAGCCACAAAGCTTCTGGGAGGATGTCCTTTGGACAGATGAGACCAAACTGGAGCTTTTTGGTAAGGCACATCAACTCTATGTTCATAGACTCAAAAACCAAGCATACGAAGAAAAGAACACTGTCCCTACGGTGAAACATGGAGGAGGCTCAGTAATGTTTTGGGGCTGCTTTGCTGCATCTGGCACAGGGTGTCTTGAATGTGTGCTAGGTAAAATGAAATCTGAAGACTATCAAGGCATTCTGGAGAGAAATGTGCTGCCTAGTGTCAGAAAGCTTGGTCTCAGTCGCAGGTCATGGGTCTTCCAACAGGATAACGATCCAAAACACACAGCCAAAAACACCCAAGAATGGCTGAGAGAAAAGCGTTGGACTATTCTAAAGTGGCCTTCCATGAGCCCAGATCTGAATCCCATTGAACATCTGTGGAAGGAGCTGAAACATGCCATTTGGAGAAGACACCCATCAAACCTGAGACAACTGGAGCAGTTTGCTCATGAGGAGTGGGCCAAAATACCTGTTGACAGCTGCAGAATGCTCATTGACAAATACAGAAATCGTTTAATTGCAGTGATTGCCTCAAAAGGTTGTGCAACAAAATATTAAGTTATGGGTACCATCAATTTTGTCCAGCCCTATTTCATTAGTTTGGTTTTTTAAATAATTATGTTAATCAACAATTCAAAAGTAATGGCTGATTTTGATTATTTAATTTTCAATAAATTTTTATTTATTGTTACTTTTGTAAGTTTCAAGTGATTTCAGTGAGAATTTTGGGTTTTCCCTTCTTTAACTGAGGGGTACCAACAATTTTGTCCACGTGTGTAAATACTGAAGGCGACATGGTTTGCTTCCACTGACAAAGTCTACAAAGTACACAAAATGCCATAAGTAATTAAAACCATGAAAAGCTAAGAAAAAAAACACACCACAATGTGAAGATGAATGAGAGCAAAAGAGACCCGAGCTCTTTCACGTGACAAATGAAACGAATCTGCAAGAACGAACGGAAAGATTAGTTCACAGAGAATT
>NC_024328.1:20689625-20698750 GCF_000523025.1 Cynoglossus semilaevis
AAAGATTAGTTCACAGTGAAAGATTAGTTAACGGAGAATAATTCGTTCACAGCGAAAGATTAGTTCACGGCGAAAGATTAGTTCACAGAGAATGAGTAGTTCACTTGGAAAGATTCGTTCACGGCGACAGATTAGTTAACGGAGAATGATTCACTCACAGCGAAAGATTCGTTCAAAGCAAAAGATTAGTTCACGGCGAAAGATTAGTTCACGGCGAAAGATTAGTTCACGGGGAAAGATTAGTTTATGGCGAAAGATTAGTTCACAGAGAATGATTCATTCACAGCAAAAGATTAGTTAATGGGGAAAGATTAGTTCATAGAGAGTGATTCATTTGCAATGATAGATTAGTTCACAGTGAAAGATTAGTTTGCAGAGTAATTAGATCGTAGTGAAATTTTAGTTCACGGGGAAAGATTAGTTCACCGAGAATGATTCGTTCACAGCGAAAGATTAGTTCATTGCTAAAGATTAGTTCAGGGAGAAAGATTAGTTCACAGGGAAAGATTAGTTCATAGAGAGTGATTTGTTTGCAATGATAGATTAGTTCACAGTTAAAGATTAGTTTGCAGAGTAATTAGATCGTAGTGAAAGATTAGTTCACAGTGAAAGATTAGTTCACGGAGAATGATTTGTTCACAGCGAAAGATTAGTTCACGGTGAAAGATTATTTCAGGGCGAAAGATTCGTTCACAGAGAATGATTTGTTTACAGCAAAAGATTAGTTCACAGTGAAAGATTAGTTTGCAGAGAATGATTAGTTTACTGCGAAAGATTAGTTCACAGAGAATGATTAGTTCACGGGGAAAGATTAGTTCACGGCAAAAGATTAGTTCACAGAGAATGATTTGTTCACAGCGAAAGATTAGTTCACAGAGAATGATTTGTTCACAGCGAAAGATTCGTTCACGGGGAAAGATTATTTCATAGATAGTGATTCGTTTGCAATGATAGAGTAGTTCACACTGAAAGATTATTTTGCAGAGTAATTAGATCGTAGTGAAAGATTAGTTCACAGCGAAAGATTAGTTTGCAGAGAGTGATTAGTTTACTGCGAAAGATTAGTTCACAGAGAATGATTAGTTCACGGGGAAAGATTAGTTCACGGCAAAAGATTAGTTCACAGTGAAAGATTGGTTTGCAGAGAATGATTAGTTTACTGCGAAAGATTAGTTCACAGAGAATGATTTGTTTACAGCAAAAGATTAGTTCACAGCAAAAGATTAGTCCATGGGGAAAGATTAGTTCATAGAGAGTGATTCGTTTGCAATGATAGAGTAGTTCACACTGAAAGATTATTTTGCAGAGTAATTAGATCGTAGTGAACGATTAGTTCACAGCGAAAGATTAGTTTGCAGAGAGTGATTAGTTTACTGCGAAAGATTAGTTCACAGCAAAAGATTAGTTTATGGGGAAAGATTAGTTCATAGAGAGTGATTCGTTTGCAATGATAGAGTAGTTCACACTGAAAGATTATTTTGCAGAGTAATTAGATCGTAGTGAAAGATTAGTTCACAGCGAAAGATTAGTTCACGGGGAAAGATTCGTTTGCAGAGTAATTAGATCGTATTGAGTGATTTGTGAGTGATTTGTGAGTGATTCGTGAGTTCAATATGAATAAATATTTAATATGACTCGGTAGTCACGAGTCACGAATCTTTCATATGACTCGGGAGTCACGACTCATATGAAAGATTCGTTCATTTTGAACGGATCACTCGCGAACCACACATCACTAACAGTCAGTCACATGGAAAGGTGTACACCACGTGCTGTAGGTTAGCAGACAGTATTTGGCTACCCCTCTTATTTGGATGGATCCCATCACGTTTTAACAGTCACGATCCCAGAACGAATTAAAATTGTCATTAAAACCAAAGTTGTAGATCCTGCTGGCGGATTGGAGCCAAGCGTGAAGGCTGAGGAGTCTACTAAAACGGCCAGCTCCACGACACACAGTCGGGATGGGGCTGGATATAAAAACGGACTTTCCACATCTCTTTAGAGCGTCACAAAGGAGTTTAAAATCATTTTTAGTGCGCTCGGACTCCCGACGGGTGGTTTCATTTGTTCCCACGTGAACCTCTTGATTGAGGTCGGGAGCGAGTGCATCATTTCCTGAAGTTTATCTAGAATGTGGGGGACTGTGGCTCCAGGAAAACAGTGTGTGGCTGCATTAATGAAGCGAATGTCCCGGGTTATGGAGTCACCAATGATCAACGTGGTGGGAGGAAAGAGAGGACGGGAAGTTTGGGCCGCCTGATAGATGCTGAAGACGCTCCGTTGGCGCTGCCTCTCTTGGCTTAGAGGTTGACAGCCCAAAGCGGGGGGTCTGTGCAGGTGGACAGAGGCGAGGAGACTGCTTCAGACTAGGTCCAGGGAGACCCCCAGACCGTCTTACTTCAGCAACCTACGGCGGTCACTTACTGTAGAAGAGCGACGAGTGGCCTTAACATGGCTCATTGCAGATGCTGCTGAAGTGACTTCAGGGCCAGGTGAGGTGGAAACTGCAGGTGCATTGTTAGGATGAACGGAAGCATCCTCCGGAAGAATGGTGAAACGGTTGGAGATAGCCAACGGAAGTTATGGATACGGACCAGCTGAGATCCTGCTGCGGCCACGTCGCACCACTTCTGTCCAGGAAGGTCGGTGCCAGGTGTTTGCTTGGTTCGGTGTGTGGTAGCGTTGAGGTATCCTGGCTTGATGCAGCAGACCTGGTGGTGCCCACGGTCTCCACGTCCAGCTCCCGGTCCGAGGAGAGGCCGCTCTTTTCACATGAACGGTCCTCCGGGCGGGAAGGTAGAGGTGAAGTGCCGGTGTGCATCGTTGCCTGTTAGGGGAGGGTGGCCGCGGAATCCGAGACATGGGTGAAGGAGGTGATGGTGCTGGTGGAGCAGTGAAAGTTAAGGACTGTAAATGTGAGATATGTTTTGACTGGGCAGCAGCAACCGAGATAAAGCCCTCGATCAGCTGATCCCTTTTTCGGAGCTCCGACTCAAGACGATTGATCTCATTCTTCAACTGTAAGTGAGAAATTGTGCAGTCCACGTACACAGCCATGGCAGTTGGTATTGTAAATAAAAATAAAATAAATAAATAAAAAACTTTAAAAACACAGTTAAGTTAAAATAATCCAGTGATCGGTAAAAGTGTTAAAGCAGGTTATGTTTGGCTGAGTAGCGGCGTGTGGCTTGTGAGTAGCGCCCACAGCGAAAAAGGTGAAGACAGGAGGTTAAAAAAGGACGAGAATGAAGACAGAGCAGAAGACCAAGTAGTGGAAATTAAGGAAAGAGAAATGTTGTGAAGACTTCAAGAAGGAAGTACGGGCAGTTCTGGGCTGTGTTGAGGAATTCCCAGATGATTGGGAGACTACAGCTACAGTGGTTAGGGCTACAGGTAGTAAGGTGCTAGGTATGTCCTCTGGGCAGAGAAAGGAGGACAAAGAGACCTGGTGGTGGAATGATGAGGTCCAGGAGAGTGTGCAGAGAAAGAGATTAGCGAAGAAGAGATGGGACAGTGACAGAACAGAAGAGAACAGACTGGTGTACAGAGAGAGGACAAGGGAGGTGAAGAGGGAAGGATGCTGATGGAGAAGTACAGAGAATGTCAGAAGGAGCTACATTGTGTATTTGGATAGAAAAGGCATATGACAAAGTGCCAAGGGAGGGATTGTGGTTTTGTATGAGGAAGTCAGGAGTGGCAGAGAAGTATGTTAGTTTGGTGCAGGAAATGTATGAGAATAGTATAACAGTGGTGAGGTATGCTGTTGGAAGGAAGGAAGACTTCAAGGTGGAGGTGGGTCTACCTTAAGGATCGGCCCTGAGCCCCTTCTTGTTTGCTTTTGGTGACAGATGAGGTCAGACAGGAGTCCCCATGGACTATGTTGGTTACAGATGACATTGTAATCTTAGTGAGAATAGGCAGCAGCTAGAAGAGAACCTAGATAGGTGGAGGTTTGCACTAGAAAAAAGAGGAATGAAGATCAATCGCAGTAAGAGAGTAAATGTGTGTAAACGAAAGGGAGAACAGTGAAATGGTGAGGTTACAAGTAGCAGAAGTGGTAAAGGTGCAGGAGTTTAGGAAACTATGAAAGAGAGGTGAAGAATAGAGAGCAGGCAGGATGGAACAGCTGGAGAAAACTGTCAGGAGTGATCTGTGATAGAAAAGTGTCAGCTAAGGTGAAGGGAAAGGTCTTCAGGATGGTGGTGAGACCAGCCATGATGTATGGTTTAGAGACACTAGCAATAGGCAGAAGGCAGGAGGTGGAGCTGGAGGTGGCAGAGTTACTCTGACTCCAACCAGCTGCATGTCCTTCCTCACTGCATCCACATATCTCCTTTTTGGCCTTCCTCTTTGTCTCCTACCTGGTAGCTCCATCTCTAACATTCTTCTACCAATGTATCCACTGTCCCCCCTCTGCACTTGTCCAAACCATTCCTGATCCTGTCCATCCCTGTCACTCCTAAGGAGAATCTTAGCAGCATATATATATATATATATATATATACACAGCGATATAACAAAACTTTTTGATGACCTTTAAAATGATATAGTGTGATGATATGGTAAAACTTCAGAATGATCTTCTGACCTTATACACTTCCACTTTGATTATTTCCACTTAACACATGATCTTCAGTAATAACATCCACATCACCACTTCAACCTAACCCATTCAACCAGCATTCAATCCACTTCTGTAACCTTTCAATAACTCTGAAATATCACATTTTCATGAATACAGAATATAACATAAATGATTACAGTGTAATAATATGACAAAACAAGGTAAAAAAACGGTTATAAAGCATTGTTAATGTATATAAATGAATGTATAAGTGTGAAGGAATATGAATATTGTGGGACCATATGGAAAATTTGATGTATATAAGTGTAATGACATTGTCCATCAAAAGTTCTTGAAATCATCAACTCTTCCATTTTCCATTTTTCGTCCATTCGTGCCATATTTCAGTGTGAAAAAAAAACAAACAAACAAACAAAAACAGGTTCTCCAATCCAAATCGACTCGAGAGTCAACTTGTGTTCATCTTGCCATCGTCCTTACTACTACCAGGAAAGAAAAGTTAAAATACTTAGTTATGAAACTCCCATTGGGTCATTTGTAGTTTTTCATCTTCCACTGCCCGCTGATACCACATTCCTTTGATCCGTTTTCTCATGATAGGTATGATCCAGCAATGTAGGGAGCCAACAACAGTTAATACTATGAATAAAATCACAACAGCCTTGATACCTAACGCTCCCCATTCTCGACTATCGCTTCTAGTCCTTGCCACACACATGCATCTCTGCCAGCATTTTCTGTCATTTCAGCCTGTAATTTCTTCAATTTTTTCATAGCAATAGAGAAAGTTACATTGGGGGCAGTGTGTTCTGGAATATATGTACAACATTCTTCTCCAAACATGTGACATATCCCTCCTGTTCCGGCCATCATCCAATCTAATGCTTTCCTATTTTGAATCGTCATTTTTGTATTGGCATGCAATCCTGCACCATATATTTTAAATCCCTCTATTGAGTAATTAAGCAGTCTTAGTTGGTTATAGTATATATAATTTTTCCACTCTACATTCTTATTGATCGTGATCCATGGTAAGATGGACGGTATACCAGCCACTACTTCATCTCTGGCCTTAAACTCAAACGGAATTCCTCGTGGCTGTCCTTTAACATCCACATACATTTCCTTGTTATCTACAAACCTTTTCTCCTTTCGATCACTGTGCTCAATTAACTTTTCCATGCCTGTATATATTACCGTTATGGGTGTTTTTAACCTTACCAACGTACACAGCCCACCCCACCTTAATGGTAATTTATTCATTAATGTGGTAATGTGTTCATCAATTTATCTCCCCCACATATCCAATAACTATCTGCAAAGAAAAATAATGTGGGTTTATTTATATTTATGTTAGTACAGTCTTGATCTAAATCCTCTGAGGGGGTTTCAAACCAAATTGGCTCTGTATTTCATGGTCTGTTAACATGTGGAAACCAAGATAATACCCAGGTAATTTTACATTTAACAGTTGTGTTTCCTACTTCAACTCCATCCAGATTTCTAAATACTCCACTTACATAACATTCATATTCTGCCTCCCAGTCTATTTTGTAATTTGTTGGGATTCCTCATTCATCGCATGAATTTTGAAATCGGCACACTTTTCATCATACTTATAATCTCCAAATGTCGGATAGGTATGTAATTTTTGGGAACCATAAAATAATCTGAATCCCAGTCCACACACTGGCTGGTGAAAAAACCTTGGGGCATCATCATTGATGGTAATTGTTCTTATGTTACATACTTGTTTTTGGTATTTTGCACATTCCTCAGAGTTATACTTCTCTGGGATCACTATGGGTCTTGTTCCAGGCACTTTTGAGCACACTAAACAAGTCATGTCTTTTACCGTAGCCCACATACTTCTATACCAATAGTTTTGTGTGGCTTGGGCCTCCAATTCGTCCTCTCACCATATCCTTTTTGGGGTTTTAGGCCAGGTTCTTGGAATGGTTTTGTGGCCATCTTCATTACATCTCATAAGTACCAGTACTTCTAATTTCCCTTGTGGATCATTACATTTTGCATGGGAACTATTATTTTTGTCATTAATCAGATTTTCCGGTGTATTTATTTCACCATTGGCTGCAACCATACTAATGGTTTCAACCTCTCTTTTTGTTGTTTTTTTCATCAATCTGATCGTTGTCTCCCACTTGGTCAAATCAGTAGTAGTAAAAATTGGCGTTGTTGTGTCATGACTGGAGTTGCAATCACCTTCTTTGTTGGTGCTGGTATTGTAGCACACTTGGGTGTGATTTCGTTTTTACCATATGACCTAAGGCCTGGTTTAATTACTCTGTGGGATTTTATTGTGGTTATCAATGTATTTGCGGTGGTACTCACGAGTGTAACCATGCCACCTAATGACATGCTACATAGATTGTCCAATGTTGGTGTAGCATTCTTGACATTCCACCGTATGTTTACTTCATCTCTGCCACCTCGCAATGGCGTACTAATGGTTTTAAATTCATATGTTTTATCGTAATTTAATGCTGCATAGTTTACTTACATGATCCATCAACCAACAAGGTAATGTGAGGCGCTGAGTCTGGCACATTGTACCATTTAGAGATAAAATCATTTGTTTCCACATTGAGAGCAGCACCTTGTTCACTGACAATGATGTACTGTGTGACCAATTCAACTTTGGTCCCTTCCGTCTCTGTGGTCCATTTTCTTTCAAACTCCTTACTTTTATTTACATCGTAAAACATTGTACATCGATAGTCTAATGTTGGTTCTTTTGTTCTTGGAAGTTGTGCTTTCAGGTATTTTTCCCACTAGCACAGGCATTGCAATGTTTCCTAATCAATACACTTTTGCTCTTTCCGATTGAATTTGACATTTAGCGCCATGTTATGCATATTTCCAGGCGAACACAGAATTGTCATGTTTAATTTACACAATGCGTCTCTTCCAATCAAACTAACAGGTTTTTGTTCAGAGACTAGAATTGCAATTTTGATTTTATCATTTTCTGTGGTTATCTTTACTGGAGTCGTCATTTGAATTAGCTGCTTTTGCCCCGAGAATCCTACTGTCTCAACAGATTTGTTTGACATGGGGAGGTGTGTGGCATACTTTGGACTCACACGTGTGAGTGGCTCCAGTGTCTACCAATATTGGTACTTTTTTACCTTCAATTTTAACCTGCAGCATATGTTCTTCATCAGCCTCAATTTCTAACATCGTAAACTGACCCTCCCCCTTAGGATTCTCTGGGCATCTCTAGTATCCAAAATTAGGTCTTCCCCAGGGGCCTGCTGGGCTTCTGGCTTCGCGTTGCATGGACTTGCCCCGGCCACCTCTACTTGCGTTGTTATTTGGACATCTGTCTGCAAAATGTCCTGACACACCGCATTCTCCACTTCGCTATGGACCTTGTCCTCTGGTTGGACCTCCCCTTGGGCGATATGGATTTCAGTATCCGCCTCTCGGTCGACGGGTTTGTGGATATACATTGACAGCTATTGGTTTCGGTGTCCTTTGTAGGTGCAATGGGTCGAGTGCTGCTTAGAGGCACTCGGTGTTATCAACCAATCTCATTAAAGTTATCTTTAATTATTATTTTAACCTACCAATATAGCAATAATGTATTACTTGAAGTATTACAAATATACTAAAATCAATAGTATTCAATAATAATTAAATATCTGAAGGATTTTGAGAGTTCTTGGCAAATTGGGTGGCTTCAATGAATAAAGTAACAACACAGACAAACAGTTTTTAAAAAAAATCAAATTTATTTATACAACACTGATAAGTTAATGACGGTGATTGAACTCATAAACAATGATCATCATAACAAAACAAGGTGTGTGTAGGTATGTGTATGTGTGTGTGTGTACTTATGTGCGTGTGTACACGAGTGGTCGTGTACGAGAGAGAAAGAGAGAGAGAGATGTTGCCTCTTAGCTACCAAGCAACCGACTGAGCCCTTGAGGCGTGTTCACATACGCGACTGCGCAGTGGAAGAAGAACAGAGATGTAGAAGGAATGGCAACAGGAAACACGTGAGGCGTGTAGGCGCTCACGGAGGTGTGAATGGGTGTTGTGTACGCGCACCAAGATGCGCTCAGGTACAATGAAACAGTGCTTGTGATGTTATCAAAGTGTATGGGGGAAGGGAGGCGTACCGCGTGGTCTACTCCAGACAAAGGACTTTGTCGGAGTTTTCCTGATCCCAATACTGATAACGTTACAAGTTAACACTGAAATACTGACGGTGTACAAGAGTATAACACCGAGTCAGGAGGTTAGAAAAGAAGTGCACGCAACAGCCTAGCTATAAAAGCAGCACAGATTTCAGACAACAAAATTCAATATGCGTACTTAAACTGTCCCTAAGTTTAAATAGCACTTAACAATACTACAGATTAACTAACGTGCCCAAATGCCAGCCTTACTGAAGTGAACGCCACCACCACCATTCCTCACTCAGAGGAAAAAGGCAGTGAATTAATTCTTCTTCAGACCTGGTTCTTTTTTTTTTTTTTTTTTTTTTTTAAAAATGGGCGGGGGTTGG
>NC_024328.1:20698943-20727823 GCF_000523025.1 Cynoglossus semilaevis
TACGGAGTCCTACGGAGCGAAAGTCCTGAACAGAGAGAATGAAATTGGGGCTGACCCCCCAATTTAAAGGTTGCGGAGGTTACTGATCGTGATGTATGTGGATTTACCGGAAGCAGTGGAATTATGGGAGTTCGAGTCCTTGAAAGGACTGTTGTAGTACCTACACCTTGGTGCTAGTTCTTGTTCAGGTGGTTGTTCGGTCGTTTGTGTTTTTTGGTTTTCCTGGACATCTTTTACCACCATACGTATACGAAATACGTATTACACACGTACACGCAGCCATTGTGTATTTTATTATTATTTACAACTTACTGTACTTCACTTCCCTACTTTCACATACATTCATATCAAATGAATTAAGCCGATATTTTATTTTCTGCTGAAGGACTGATTTTTTTAGAATCATACCTAAATCCAAACACAAAAGGTAATTTTGGCCATAAAGAATTTGAAACAGATGCAGCCTACTCCTGACAAAGCAGAGACTTGAAAATATAGAACAACTCTGTCGGCCTTTTTCTTTACATGTTTAATTCTGATGTCCTTAGGGTATTCAAGATGTTTTTTTTTTCACATTTATAATTTGTTGGTAGAGAAACAGCTAATGGCCAATAACATCAAGAGCAGAAATGTAATGTGAAACATAAAATAAATTCTCTAGACAACAGTTCCCGGTTCTCGGTAGAGAATGGATTTTGGACCCCATGAAAAGAATTTCTACTGCAATGTAGGTAGCTGGTAAACATTTTTGATGGTATTCTACATACATAACACTATGCATTTTGATGCTAGTTTCTGACTATCATTCGCATTTCACTTAGTGTCATATTATTTTAAGCCAGTATTATAATTTTACTGGGTGCCCTTAGAAATTCCCCAACCCTATTTTTGGGACCCCAGCTTTGATCTCAGATGGTAACTATAGTCATGAAAAAATTAGGACACCCCATTAAATAGTCAGCTTTGGTGGCAGTGGTGGCCTAGTGGTGAAGGAGGCGGACTTCGGTCCGGAAGGCCCCAGGTTCGAATCCCTCAACTGCCAGGTTGCCACTGAGATGCACTGAGCATGGCATCGTCCTCAAGCACTGCTCCCCGGGCGCCGACCACGGCTGCCCACTGTTCACTTGGTGATGGGTTAAATGCAGAGGATGAGAGGTTGTGCATGGTGTGCTGTGCTGTGTCACAATGACTAATAAAGATAAGTTTATTAAGAAATGTCCAATCTTATATTTGTTTATTTCTGGAAAGTGATTTAATAGCAATTTTTAAAAAAAAGCCATTGTTTTACTGATAGAACAAAAGATATGAACAAATATGTGTATTTTAATGGAGGAAAAAGGTTAGAACACCCTACCCCCTAATAGCTAATGTTGCCCCCATTGGCTGAAATAACTTCAGTGAGATGCTTCTTGCAGCCGTCTACCAGTCTCTGACATCGATCTGAGGAAGGTTTGCCCCACTCCTCAATGAACAATCCTTTCAGTTGAGAGATATTTGAGGGGTTTCTTGCATGTAGCACCAGTTTCAAGTCACCCAAGCATCTCAATGGGATTGAGTTCTGGGCTTTGATTTGGCCATTCACGGACTCTCCACTTCTTATTTTTGAGCCAGTCCTTGGTGGATTTACTGGTATGTTTTGGATCATTGTCATGATGCAGGGTCCAGTTCCGTTTCAGCTTTAATTTTTTTTACAGATGTTCCTCAAGCACCTTCTGACACACAATAGAATTCATGGTGGATTCTATGATGGTGAGCTGGCCAGGTCCTGCTGCAGCAAAGCATCCCAAACCATGACATTTCCATCTCCATGCTTCACAGTTGGTATGAGATTTGGTTTACGCCAAACATGTTTTCTGTTCTGGTATCCAAATAATTCAACTTTAGACTCATCTGTCCAAAGAACACTATTCCAGAAGTCATGGTCTTTGTCAACATTCTCTCTGGCATCTTCAGTCTGCCCTTAATGTTTTTCTTAGAGAGCAAAGGTTTCCTTCTTGCACACCTCCCATGAAAGTCAAACTTGCGTAGTCTCTTTCTGATAGTAGTGTCATGCAGTGTTTCACATCAACAGTAGAAAGAGCCTGCTGTAGGTCCTGTGATGACATTTAAGGATGTTTGGTGACTTCTCTTAGCATCTTGCGGTCTGTACTGGGGGTGAACTTGCTTGGATGGCCGGACCTGGGCACAGTGGCAATTGTTTTGAATGTCCTCCACTTGTAAACAATTTTCTGGATGGTGGAATGGCTGATGTTAAATTCTTTTGAGACCTTTTTAAATCCCTTACCAAACTCATAAACAGCCACACTCTTCTTTCTGAGGGCCTCAGGCAACTCTTTGGATCTCACCATTGTGCTCACTCTCACTAATTTATTCCTAACCAGAAATTGCATTCTTTTTTAATTGACTTTCACAGAAAGTTTAAAAAAAGGCTTTTCTTAATTTTTAAGTGTTAAGTTATATTACTTGGATTCCTGAGTATTGTTAAAATTGATATTAAATATCCATATGTCCAAAAATATATACAGGCTTTCATAAGGCCAAAATCTCTTCACATGACTGTATGTTCTTTTCTTTTTCAGTTTCAGTATTAGGTCTGCATGTTCTTCTTGTGTTTGCCTGGGTTTTCTCTAGGTCGATCCGCCACGGACCATTAACATGTAGAATAATGATAATTATACACCCCAAATGGACCAGGGGTACTAGGGTGTGTTCCGAAGACTAGACAGTGTCGAACGTTAACCTTGTGGTGATAGAGTCTTAACCACGGGAGCACCCCAGCTCCCAATCGTATGCACGAATGACAGTCCTTAACCCCTGTGTAATGTTCATATTGTTGTTATTCAGCCAGTGTTTGTGGGTCTGATGGACCCGTTGCATTTTGTGGCTTTTGATGTTAAAATACTGAACAGATGTTTACCTTATCCCAATTACAAGCAGTATAAACAATATATATGGTTAATATTTGCCCTTTACTTTTGTTATGTCACATTTATATGTTATAGGTATGTTCTGTGTACCTACACTCTGTCCTCCTCCTGTCTAGGCCTGGTGTGTGTGAGTGTGAGAGTGTGTGTGTGCGTGTGTGGGTGCATGTGCGCGTGTGTGTGTGGTACACAGAACATCAATTTCCACACTTCTATTAGCCCCGGGTCCAGTGGACCCGAACATCTTATATGTAATAGAAATGTGTAGGGGGCGGTGTATGGTGTGTGGTCATTAAATATGTATTCTGATATATGTTCTTCACAAAAAATCAGCCAAAGCCAGTGAGTCTCAGTTTGATATATCATTTTTCTTTTATTAAAAAGTGAAAATGGGTCCCACAGACCCGAACACCACACAAGGGTTAAATCAGAACAAAATATCTCACCCCACCTGCAGGACATTCTTAGCTATTGCTTCAAACAGCATTAATCTATAACAATTAAATTCGGATGACTTGGATGGCCATTGATAAAATTAGTTATGGAAACTAATTGCAAATAGTGGATAAGAAGAAACTGTCTGTTGTGTTTAAAACAACTGTGCACCTACCATTGTCTGCTGGAAGGATGGTGGTGTCTAGGTCTCTTTGGAGTGCTGCCAGCGCTTTCTTCTCAGGGAGGGACAGGTTTGAAGGGAGAGGTTTCGCACTGGAGAGAGCCGCAGTAACTTTCAACCTGAGCTTTTCGGCTTCTGTGGTGTTTAAACGGTTGTTTCTGATGGCTGTCTTGATGGCTGTGATGAGGTCCACGGTGGGGATGTGTGCAGGATTGACCGCAAAGTTCAGCCCTTTGGCCAAGATGTCCTTTTCTGGCTGGGTGAGGATTCTGTCAGACAAATTCTTCACCCAATTCTCCTGGGAGCCCTGCCTTGTAGTGTTGGAATCTCTGAGGTTTCGTGTAGATTCCGCGGCGGTGGTCTGTCTGGACTAGAGGATAAGGAATTTATGTTTTTGTCGTTCCTTACCTTTGTTATGTTGGAACATCTGGGCCTTCTCAGCAAACTTGGAGACCTCAAGTATGCTGAGAAGGCCCAGGTATTCCACTTTTAGGAACAATACCTATCAGACTCTTAACGACTGTTTCACAGTTGACCCCAAGGCCCCACCCAACAGGATGGAGCTGAAGTAGCTTTATTCTTTTACACCTAGAGTATATATCTGTTGTACTCCCCACCACCAGTTAGAACTGAAGAAGCCTCTTGGATTAGAGGTGAAACGTCTTCTTTTAGAAAATTCACATCCAGTTGCCTAACAGAACTTTTTAAACTTGACCATGACCTGGATGACTGAGAATCTTCATAGACATGATCCACACAGAGTGGACCGCAACATGGAACTCTCTGGCAAAAGTAAAGGTGGGGGTATCTGTTTTTATGTAAACTGTGGCTGGTGTAGCGATGTAACAGTGATCCTACAGTTCTGCTCCCGTACATTGGAAACTTTTATCATCAAGTGTAATCCCTTCTATTCTCTCCGTGAGTTCGCTTCATTCATTCTGGTCGGTGTTTACATGCCGCCACAGACTGGCATTAAGGAAGCCCAGCGGGCGCTCGCCAACCAGATACTGTGATACTGTAGTCTGTGGAGCGGACAAATCCAGACTCCTTAGTTATTTAACAAAGGAAATCTCAGCCACGAGCTCCTAAAGTATATACAGTAGTGATGTGTTGTTCGTGAGTGATTCGTTCAAAATGAACAAATCTTTCATATGACTCGTGACTCCCGAGTCATATGAAAGATTTGTGACTCATTACTCCCAAGTCATATGAAAGGTTTGTTCTTATTGAACTCACAAATCACTCACTGCAAACTAATCACACTCTGCGAACCAATCACTCACTGCGAACTAATCACTCACTGCGAACAAATCTTTCATCGTGAACTAATCTTTGACCGTGAACTAATCTTTCACCGTGAATTAATCTTTTGCCGTGAACTAATCAATCTCTGTGAACTAATCTTTTACCGTGAATTAATCTTTTGCCGTGAACTAATCAATCTCTGTGAACTAATCTTTCGCCATGAACTAATCTTTTGCTATGAACTAATCTTTCGCTGTGAACTAATCTTTCATTGCAAACGAATCACTCTCTGTGAACTAATCTTTCGCTGTGAACTAATCTTTCATTGCAAACGAATCACTCTCTGTGAACTAATTTTTCACTTCGTTCTCGCAGATTCATTTCATTTGTCACGTGACAGAGAGCTCGGGTGTATTTTGCTCTAATTCGTCTTCACGTTGTGGTGTGTTTTTCTTACTTATGTTTTCACATGGTTTAATTGCTTATGGCATTTTGTGTACTTTGTAGACTTGTCAACGGAAGCAAACCATGTTGCCTTCAGTATTTAGTGTCAGAGAACTGCAGCCTTCTTTACAACGCCCACAATAGGGCTAAAGCGCCACCTGCTGTAAAACAAATGAAATGATTAGTTCAAGATTCGTTCACGACTCGTTCATTTTACTGTTCGAGAGTCAAAGATCCGAATCAGTAAAAAGAGTTGGTCTTCCCATCACTACTCTCTATCGGTAACGTTAAGCAAAACCATGGAGGCAGCCGTGTTGCCAAAAGTGTTGACATCAATCAGCCACTCAACTGGTCTAGCACGATCACGTGTTGAACCATGCCACTGCTCGCGCACCAAAATCTTATTGTGCCCTGAAGACGCTGGTTCTTTATAAAATGCATCAATATAAAAAACAGGCAGGATATTTTGCGACAAACCTTTTGCTGTAAGTTTAACGTAACTCGTTCTTTTTTATGAAGTTGAGAACGTTGGAGCGAGATGAAACGATAATCGGATTCACTTTATGTCCTATAAGAAGGCTCAAGAAAGAGGCGTTCAAGAGTGGAGACAAAGAGATTTACAAAAAGTCAAAATACAGGTTTAACAAGGAGGTGAGGAAAGCTAAACGACAGTATTCTGAGAAACTTCAACACAAGTTCTCAACTAACGACGCTGTTTGGAGAGGGCTACCATGAAGCACTGTGCTGACCAGCTGTCCCCAGTGTTCACAGACACATTTTCAACACCTCACTGGAGATATGCCAAGTTCCATCCTGCTTCAAATCCTCCACCATCATCCATGTCCCCAAAAAGCAAAACCCCTACGGACTAAGTGACTACAAACCTGTTGCCCTAACCTCTGTGGTCATGAAGTAATTTGAAAGCCTTGCCCTGACACACCTGAAAGCCATCACTAATCCACTCCTGGAGCCCCTGCAGTTTGCCTACAGAGCCAACAGGTCTGTAGATCATTCGGTCAACTTAGCCCTCCACTTCATCCTGCAGCATCTAGACCACACAGGGACCTATGCCAGGATCCTGTTTAGTTCTTGGATTTGCGTAATTACAACTGTTTCTCAATAAAAAGAGCTGCAGTCCTCATACACACTGGGACTTAGGTGTGCCAGCTCTGCAAAGCTGTTGGTCTCTCTGCTCTCCCTCGCAGCAAGTAAAAAGTACAATGTTGTCAGGTGAGACTGTTGAACTCCGGTGGACCCCTGTAACCCCTTCCACCCCCACATCGACTCCGCCAACACCACCCGACAACCACCCCACAAACAGAAAATATGTGGTGGCCTGCACATTGTCTCACAACTATTCCTACATATGTTGTTCTTGTTCTTGTCTTTCACTCTTGCACAATCGTCACTTTCTCTTCTTCGCGCACTATGCCGAACTCTTCCCCTCTGTCACCTGTGCTCGATCCGGGACCAGGGAAACTAATTTCATTCATCCCATGTCTAACATGTTGAAATGACAATAAAGAACCTTGAGTCCTTGAGTCCTTGAATTTGTCATGTAAAATATGTCGTTGTCAGCAGTCCTGGTTGGGGAGTAGTCTTTCTTATTTCCTGCCAACAAAGATTTCTCTGAAACAGCAGAATCAGAAGAACAGGAGTCACCATGTGTCACTTACGGCATAGCAGTGCATTGGAAAACAAACCAAAAAACACTAAAACACTTGTACTAGAAATTTGTACTTAACTTTGAGTGGTTATACCTTCATATAAACAAGGTCCACTGGCCGTACATATCAAAAAGGTGGGAATGTTTTGCGGGAATGGGTTGGCCTGATGTTGGATTAACAATTTACACAATGTTCTTAAGATAACAATCCAGACAAGGTGGCGCCATTTCTTTTTTTATCACAGTAGAGCAAAGGTGGTATGTAACAATTTTGGAAGTCAAAAACTGCAAATACATCAATGTCTTTTGATGGTATTTTAGAACTTCAGTAGGAACCTGAAAAATTGTGTTAAATGTCTTTTAAATCGAGACAAAAGGTGGAAAACAAATTTCAAAATTGTAATTAAAAATATTGAAAATGTTCACAACCACCACAACTCATGTAAATTGACCAACTTTTGGTAAAACCGATGAAGTACACTGGGTGTGTTGCGAAGTTCAACTTTTGCCTAAGGGGGAGAAAAACCTCCATTAAACAACAGAACAAATCACACACTTTAAGTGTCTACATCCACATATGTCAAATTAAAAGGTGAAGCTCTATATCTTAACAAAGTGATAAAACTACAATCTGTATTTTTTGTGTGAAGTCTTGACCCTTTTATTTAGATACGTAATAAGCACACATTTCACAAAACAAATGTGCATCTTAATTAAATACACTTACGTTAATGAAATATACTGTATCTATTCTGTGTAATCACAGCAAAAAAAAAAAAATCTTTTCTCANNNNGCATTCCTGATTTACAATATAATGTCATATTTGCTGACTATGCAGGTTGTGGTACTCCCCAGGAAAACAGTGTTTTTATTTAAAAATATATCGACTTTAAATATTCCATGTGACTCATGAGCATAAATGTCCAAAACTGTTCTCTGTTTTGACCTGAAGGACTCACAAATGGAAAATCTTTAGCATCCTTTACCAAAATTTGAAGTTCCTTACACCAATATTAACCAGGGCCTGCTACATAAAAGTACCATGTTTTCAAATTACAATTAAAAACTTTCAGATATTTTGTCCCTATGTAACAGGAAAGGCTCACATCATCCAGTTAATGTCACACTACGTGGATCGAACTGAGTTTCTGCAGTGATTCAGGCATAGAAAGGCTGGTAGCCACTTCTTTGATTGCTGATTTGACAGGTGATCACACAGACGCTTAGCATTCCGAAGAACTGCGTTAGGAAAAAAGAAGACATTCGTTAGTTATAATGTGTCTGGTAGAATTTTAATTTTTTTTGTAGATATTTTTTAGTTGCACTGAAAAGAACTGTGGCTGTTTGTTAGAAAAGTTCAGAGTCTGATGATGGCAAAGCCCAAAATAACCAGCACGGCATAACCCCACACATTCTCTATGAGGCTTTCCAGTTTGCCTTCACAACCCTAAAATGTGGGTACAAATGCAGTGTGTATTTTTTTGTATCACAGTTAAAGCAGCAGACCATCTAAAATGCAAACAAATGAAACAAGGACAAACAAACAATGTTCTGTTTGTGTGTGTGTGTGTGTTTGTGTGTGTTTTACCTCTATGTTCAGCTCGGCTGGTTGGTCCAGTCTGCCTGAGTGCTGCTGGCTTTACAGCAGGACAGAGGAACGGTGTTGTTGTGGCTGGTGAACCAGGTTGTGTTGGTCCAGCTGGTGTAATTCTTAATGCCACAGCACTGCAGCTGTACACAGACGAAGAGGAAATGGACAGGTGAAAACATAAGAATCAAAATATTTTTATTTTATCTATAAGAATCTCAGGCCACAGACCTGTAATCCCAAATAAATTAAAATTTCCTAAAAATGTCTCCTTAGGTTTGTTTGTGATATAAAGTCTGAAGACTTGTTTGGACTTTTGGAGAGCTTTGTTTTCTCCTTGAGGTTTGGGTTAAGCTCACACCTGCACACTGCAAGTCACCCTGTAACCCAAAAAGCTGTGCCAACCACACAACACTGTCAACTCACTGCACATTTATTAGAACAGTACCTAAAGGAGTACTGGTCACGGTTTTGGTGTGCACACTAATGTATATAGTCTTACTTGTTTTGGGTTGTAAAAACAAAAAAGACATAAGGACAAAGCTGGTTCTGCGTGATTGGTGTAGAACAGGCATGTGCAAACTAAGGTCCGGGGGTCGGGTGTGACCCGTTCAGCTTTTTAATCCAGCCCACCAAACTTTTCCAAATTATATAATTTATTTATATTATCATTATACTTCTGCCTTTTCCCTGGAATATCCACATTTCCCCAATAGATGGCGTAGAAAATGATAGAAGCATTTTAGCATTTTCGGCTTTATGCATGACTTTTACATGTCCCCCTGTTAAATCTTTGGACAATTGTGGCCCACGGGTCATAGTTTTCTCACGCCTGGTGTAGATTATGACTGTCTGTCAGTGGGATAATAAATGAAATAGTGTTTGCTTCCCTCACTATGGACATATTAGTCCATAATGAATAAGGAACTTACATCACAACAAGGCTAAAGTAGTGAGATGATGTTGGAAATGTGAAATTAACCACTTATCCTGTAAATCCAAACATTAACATAGAGCCAGAAGTATTGAAAAAAGAATGAAGAGAAACCAAAGTAGTAAAGTCTAGAAAATTAAAAAAAAAAAGTTAAAAAGTTAAAACAGAAGGTATTTTAAAGATGAAGTACAGATTTTAAATGATCAGTAGAACATTCTCCCAACCTCCGTCTGCAGGTAGTCCACATCTTTGGACCAAGTGCCCGGATCATTATACTTTGCAAAAGTTTCATTCATTGAGAGCTCCAGGTCTCCATTGATCTGGACAAACACATAAGATAAGAAATTATTTGAAGGCATGTGATTGACTGATGGGCTCACTTGGTAAATCAGTGGTTACAGCAACCTAGAAAAGGCTTATCAGACCATCAGACTCACCTTTTTCTGGTAGATAAAGCTGAACACTAAAGCAGCGACTTCAGCTGCAAACATTGCCATGATGATCAGGAAGAACTGCAACCAAGGAAATTTAAAAAAAAATGTGTTAAGAAGAGAAAAAACAAAACAAAAATAAAACAGTTAAACTTCTACCTTTGAACTTCAGCGGAAATCTCAGCAGAAGTCTTCTAAGGCTCGACATCTCATAGATACAAAAACTGACACACTCCCAGACACACTTACAAAGCTGAGGCCACATTTGAATTCCTGCAGGGTGGAGCAGCATCCCAACAGACCAAAGAAGAACATCAACACGGCCACGCTGATGAGGATGGCTGCCGGCACAAGAACAAAATTGTCCTGAATGAAACTGTCAAAGGTGCTGTAGCTCCTGATCACATAGGCACCGATGTAAGCCAACGCTGCTCCTGCAGCCTGTGGGAGAACGCAATAGCTCAAGGTAAGCTTCAGGTTAGAGTCTTATCATTATGCATTCGCAGTCAACCTGATTAACTCTGATAAATGTAAACAAATTTTACTGTAAAGGTGGTACAAATAATATTCTTGGAGGTTTTCGGGTATCAGCAAAAAAAAAATATTTTGATGGTATTAGTTTATTAAAAAAACATTTTTTAAAGTGTATTGACTTTCTAAATGCAGATTTTTAAAATACAGTGGTATGAAAAAGTTTGGGCACTCCTGATCATTTTCAAGATTTTCCTTTATGCCTACTTTTGTTTAAGTAATTATAACACACGTTCTGTAAATCCTATAAACTCATTTCACTTCTTAAATATCCCTGTGTTTGTTTGCTATATGATATAATTAATTGAAATTGCTGTTCAGAACAACCAATGATACATAAAGGAAAATCTTGAAAATGATCAGGGGTGCCCAAACCTTTTCATACCACTGTAGTTCATATCAGTAAGCGTCTTCATCTCCGGTATTTGTCTGTTGTTCCTGTGTGGACAAAAAAACATACCGTTTAACGCCTGTAAACATTCAGGACTTCTGACTTCATTATGAGCTTTGCTCCTGCTATTAAGCCTTTTCAAAACTTTGCATTCATAAAAAAATATATATATACTATTTACGCACTAATGACACGTCACTGGCTAGTTTTGCCATGTTTTGGCTACATACTGTTCATGTGACAAAAAAAAAAAAAAATCCGATCAGATTAGTAGCACAGAATTGAATCGGAAGAAAACTGTTGACCAGAAAGCATCACTTCAACAGCAACGGTACCACCTCATGTGATGTCTACGTCTACGATTGAGTGTGATACAAGAATCAGCCACATGACTCACTTCTCCTAACCACCCCTCCTACCCCAACAACAAAACAGTAACCTGCCTAATCCTTCCAGAAATCTTGTGCCTAAGTGGCGGCACAAAGAGGCTTACACAGCACCCAGAACCTATGGTCTGGAATGTGAGAAACCTTAAGGCGATGTTTCTCCATCAGCGGAGATGATTTTAGCGGCACGAGTGCAGTAGAGCAGTGGTTCTCAAACTGTGGTACGTGTACAGGCACTTTCTAGTGGTACGTGGGGAAAATTCATATTTTCACATTTACATTTTCACTGAATAAATCTGAAACATACCATGCACAATTAATACACCATTTAAACAAACATCTTTATAAACACTTCTAAACATCATTCATGTGTGGTGGAAGCTAAGAGAGAAGGCCTATGCTGCTATATTCTAATGTTGGTCATCATGGTGGTACTCAGAGAGCTCAATGTTTTCTCAGGTGGTACAGAGTATAACAAATTTGAGAACCACTGCTCTAGAGAATAAGAAAGAAAGATTCATTTCTGTTCATGCGTCTCTTCACTTTTACCATGAATCACCCAGTTTCCCAGAGTCACTGCAGACATTTGCAGACAAACAGCAACAGCATATTTAACTGATATAAAAATTAGATCCTAAATTATAAATAATTTCATTGAATAGACTGGATTTGATTTAATACTACGCAAATATTTTGAGCACATGATTTAGGGTCTATGTTTGGCCTTTAAAAAGATGGATATACATACAAAATAGGTCAAGAATGACAACGGAATATTGAAATGTTAATAAATGTAGCTGCGTGTAATAATTGGTTGATTTGACCTTAGGTTTTTATTCCACTGCATCCTCTTCGGGATCAGTAACTGTTTGGCCTACAGTACCACCTGAGAAACAAAAAAACATTTACAACAATTTTCCAAATATCATTTAAGTATAGACTCTAAACAGCATTCAATAGGATAAATCATTATTTGATTTTTTTTTCTAATGCTCTTTCAAACGTTGAGTCTGCCAAATGAAATAAAAACAATTGCAATAATTTTACTTCAGACTAGTTTCCAGCGAAGGTTCAAAAGCTCTCATTTTGAAAACGCAATTTAAAAACATATTAACACTGTTCAGACATTTAATCATTAAAATCAGACTGTGGGAGAAATTAAAACTCAGTCTTAAATCTTTTTGACTATGGCCCTCGTACTACCAGTTATTAAGGGTTTTATTTGAACAAAGAAAACAGGGGTGTATTGAGAATGTAAATATTTTTAATTTGAAAGGTTAACATTAATGTGCTGCCTGTCAGTACAAAGAGTCCCTATAACTGAATTGAATCAAGGAAATATGAGCCTCAAACAGACAGCGAGAAGTTAAGCATTAAGTCTGATTTCCTATAAACAAACTGTTTTGAAAATAAATCTGCAGGTGTGAACCATGTCAGATTATCAATGAGGAAATGCACACAGAGAGGGTGAGAATCACAGCAAACTAGAAACAGATGGCCATAAAGATGTCAATCAAATATGTTTGTATTTTAATTAAAACCGCCACCGCCGTCAACACTTTGACTCACCCAGAATATCAGGCTGAGTAGCAGGAGGATGCTCTTAGACGTTAGTATCCCGCAGTCCATACTGAGTGTGTGACCCAAGAAGGAGTTAGATGAAGAACAACTGTGGAACCGTTGTCTAGCTTTTTATCTCACACTGTTTCGAGCTGCCCCTGCTGCCGGTGTAGTTTCTTTGGTCACAAGTTTCTTCAGTGGTCATGATCACATGGTCACATGCTTGTAGGAGGAGGAGGAGGAGAAGAAGAAAAAGAAGAAAGAGGAGGCAGAACGGGTTTGACATCCTTGGGGGGGAGGAGGAACACCATATAGAGTAACACACACACAGACACACACACACAAAAACACATACACAAAAAACCCACTCTCACAAAGCTGAACTATAGACTATTGCTTCTGCTCTATGATTGATTAATGCCTGAGAGGAAATCTTTAATCTGTGACCTTATTCAAAGGTCGTTTGATTAACTGGTCGCTTTCAACAGAGACAATGTGACTCGAGTCTGTCCACTTCCACTTAAAAGGTTTTAACTTATAACGAATAACATTACAAGAATAACATTTACTGCTTTCTAATAAGACCCATTTATTTACAAATTCCTTCCTACAATGAAGGCATATCACTCTACCTTTATCGATGGTGCCATCAGGATGTTTTTGAAATGTAAATTTCTCGTTCATTAGACAGACAACTCTTATACGCTGCTCCCTTTTCACGTCTCCTCACGGTTCTTCACTCTATGTCTATGAAGATTCTCAGTCATCTAGGTCATGGTTAAGTTTAAAAAGTTCTGTTAGGCACGTCCAGTTGCCTAACAGAACTGCTAAACCAGCCCAAACACAATGACAGCCAATCAATGTCCACTTCAGGTGTGACTGACCATTGTTTTTGTTGGTGCCGAAAATTACGTTATTCAGCCACCACTATTGTCACCTAACTGCCACAGATAGAATGACCTGAAAAGAACCACACATGACAACATTGTAAGTTTTACTCGCTGTGAGGGAGAGCAGAGAGGCCAACAGCTTCGCAGAGCTGGCTCACCTAAGTCCCAGTGTGTATGAGGTCTGCAGCTCGTTTTATTGAGAAAGTTACATAAGTACTGAGCAGTTGTTTTTTCATTACGTATATACTCTTTGGGCAAAGTTCACACGATTCACATAATTGATGAGGAACAGACCTTATCCTTTGTGGACCACATCGTAAAACATTTCTAGGAGTACTTACAGGATATTTCCTGTGCAAAGCAAGATCTCCTAAAAAGGAAGTTCTTGATGGACATTTCCTGTGCATCTTCAACAAAGGAGTACCTGTTCCTGACAAGCAGATTATGATTTAACACACTTTGATAGCAGATTATGGTTTAACACACTTCGGTAACTAACTATAAATTCTATTCTAGTTTTCCACCCCCAACAACTGGAGCACATGAAGCCCATAAAAAACAAAATGCAACTTGCATACAGCAACAGTAAAGTTAGAGATTAAAATATTGATTAATGTGATTAAAAAACATAACACGCTAACTGTGTCTGTAATTAATTAATTGCAATTGACTCGTTAATTTAACACCCCTAATAACACTACAGATTTACGTACACTGCCGCTTAAAAGTTTGGAGTCACTTAGAAATGTTATTATTTTTGAAGGAACTGTTTTTTTCCAATGAGGATTACATTAATTAATCAGAACATTTGTCAATATGGTAAATGACTATTCTTGCTACAAACATCTGGTTTTTACTTAAATATTTTTATAGGTGTATAAAGGCCATTTTCCAGCAACTATTATTCCAGTGTTCTAATGCTACATTGTGTTTGCTAATTGCATTAGAAGGCTAATAGATTAAAAGACATTCCTTTAAACCCCTGTGTTTTTTTTTTGTTAGCATAGCTGAAAACCATCTGGTTAGAGAAAGTACAGAACTAGCATTCCTTTAGCTAGCTAAGTATCAGGTGCATCACATTTGTGGGTTGATTACTTCAACAAATGAACAGCTATAATGCCAAAGAATACCTGTAATTGCTGCAAAGGGAGCATTCTTTGACAAAAGCAAAGTTTAAAGGCTAAAATTATAATTGCAAATAAAAATCATTATTTCTAATCTTGACTATATTTTCTATTCATTCAACTCTTTGATGAATAAACATGTAAGTTTTAATGTAAAACAAAAATTGTATGAGTGACCCCAACCTTGAAGGGTATACGCGGTGTATATAGAATGGTCTGAACAGTATAAATAGGTGAATAAAAAGGAGAAGTTAAGGAAATAAAAAGTTGACACATTTGAATATAAAAAATAATGGAACAAACAGTACTGAGGAAAACAGACAAACTAAACTAAACAAATTAAAATATTGCTGTTTCTTTCTGATCATGTGCTTTCAACCACAGTCTGCTGATGACAATTCTGATTGAATTCTGGGTAAAGAAGAAGTTAGAACGAAAGTGCTCGAGGAAGTGTTTCAATTAACACAGTATGGTCATTTGCATAATAATAATATTCATACAGTTTCCTCTTGGCAGAACAAGAAATAGACTTTAAGGTAGTTTTGATTTAGTCTTATATTCATTACAATTCAATAATGTGGATTACAATCCAATCCATTGTTTTCACAAAACTGTTATTTCAAAAAAGTTTTTTTGTCCAGACTTTTAAGGGAACGGTGATGACTCAGACTGAAAAAAAAGGGAACTTTCATGTGCATTCATGTGACACATGTCCAAACAAAGACATGATATGAGTGAAGCTCGTTCTCACATCTACGTTCTGTTCCTTCTTAAAGAGGGAAGTTACCAGTGACTTATTTTGACCTTACAAACCTTAGTTTGATAAACAAAACTAAACTATGCACCTACAAACTTTGGCAGAGGTTCTGCTTCATTTAAAAGTTTGAAACATTGACATTAGATTCAATAAGATTGTTTCTGTTTTATTTAACTGTCTTTCAAGTTGATATTTTCAGCCAACGATGGAAGTAAAAGTTTAATTTTTAGCTAGCTCCATCTCTGACACATGTCAAACACTTCTGTTTGTCAGGTGATAAACTGAACTATTAGAGTAGGAGGAGTCTGGCTTTGATTTTAGACAGTGTTTCAGTCACTCTTCACCACAGTCATCATGACTGCTGGGTTTCTTGGTTATCTCCTGTCTCCATGTCTCCTTTGCTGCCCCGGTCAACAAACCAACCAACTGGCTCAGACAATGTCGCGCTGCCACCAACCTCTCCCTCACAGCACTGGAGGTGCTGCCAGGTGGAGGATGGGACAACCTGCGGAACATGGACATGGGTCAGGTGATGAACATGAGCTACTTCCAGTGCCGGACCACGGAGAACAGTGTGTACCTCATCCCAGATGAAGTGTTTGTCATTCCCCATAAAGTAACTGGTGTTGAAACCAGCTCAGAGATCATCAGCTCCTGGCTGGAGCAGACCAGTGCTACAGCCCTGAGCATCAATGGAGACGTTTCCTTCTTCTCTGTGCTGAATGGAAAATTTTCAGCAGAGAGTCAGAGAATGAAAACCCACCAGGTCAAAGACTCTTCAACCACTACCAGAGTGCAGGCAAGCTTCCATTTTCTCACATCCCAGGTTGTTCAAATGAACACAGACGGCAAAATTAGGTTACGTTGATAGAAATTCCAGTTTTGTAATCATTACACTACACAATATAACTGTGGAAGATAAATCTTCTTTCGTTTTGCTAAAAAAAATACTTAATTAGTAAATTCTGAAAATAAATTTTAAGAATGACGCTGAGTTCTGAGGGAACAATGGATTTATTCTGAGACGTCACAATTTCTGCTTTTTTCTTTCTCATTATGAAAATAAAAAAAGGACTGAGTCATAAAACAATATGCTGTTTGTAATTGTAAAATGATGAGTAAAATGAGGAAAAACACATCAGTGTTTCTTTCTTCCCAGTTCTATTTATCACAAGACTTTATTTTTAGAATGAATTTACAGTGGTATGAAAAGGTTTGGGCACCCCTGATCATTTTCAAGATTTTCCTTTAGGTATCATTGATTGTTCTGAACAGCAATTTCACAGTGGTGATATTTAAGAAGTGAAATGAAGTTTATAGGATTTACAGAAAGTGTGCAATAATTACTTAAACAAAAGTAGGCAGGTGCATAAATTTGGGCACAACAGAAAAATTACATCCATATTTAGTAGATCCTCCTTTTGCAGAAATAACAGCATGTAAATGCTTCCTATAGCTTCCAATGAGGGTCTGGATTGTGGTTTAAGGTATTTTTGACCATTCTTCTTTACAAAACATCTCCAGTTTAGTCAGGTTTGAGGGTTTCTGAGCATGGACAGCCCGCTTTAAAACAGACCACAGGTTTTCAATGATATTCAGGTCTGGGGACTGAGATGGCCATTCCAGAACGTTGTACTTGTTCCTCTGCATGAATGCTTTGCTAGAATTTGAGCAGTGTTTAGAGTCGTTGTCTTGTTGAAGTATCCAGCCCCGGCGCAACTTCAACTTTGTCACTGATTCTTGAACATTGTTCACAAGAATTTGCTGATACACCTTACTCCAAAATGAAGCTGGCTTGTCCAAATGTGCTTCAGCATACCTCAAGCAACTCTTTTTGTGGCATGGGTGCAGAAAAGGCTTCTGTCGCATTACTCTCCCATACAGCATGTCCTTGTGCAAAGTGCTCTGAATAGTTGAACAATCCACAGTGACACCATCTGCAGCAAGATCATGTTGTAGGTCTTTGGAGCTGGTCTGTGGGTTGAGCTTGACTGTTCTCACCATCCTTCGCCTCTGCTTATCTGAGGGTTTTTTTTGGCCTGCCACTACGGGCCTTAACTAGAACTGTGCCTGTGGTCTTCTACTTCCTCACTATGTTTCTCACAGTGGAACCTGACAGCTGAAATCTCTGAACTAGCTTTTTGTATCCTTCCCCTAAACCATGGTGTTGAACAATCTTTGTTTTCAGGTCATTTGACCATTGTTTTGAGGCTCCCATGTTGCCAGTCTTCAGAGAAGATGCAAAGGGGAGAACAACTTGCAACTTAAATACCCTTTTTCATGATTGGCTTCACCTGTGTATGTAGGTCAAGGGTCAATGAGCTTCCAAACATATTTTGTGTTCCAATAATTAGTGCTAAAGGTATTCAAATCAATAAAACAACAAGGGTGCCCAAATGTATGCACCTGCCTACTTTTGTTTAAGTAATTATTGCACACTTTCTGTAAATCCTATAAACTTCATTTCACTTCTTAAATATCACGGTGTTTGTTTGCTATATGATATATTTAATTGAAATTGCTGTTCCGAAAAACCAATGATACATATAGGAAAATCTTGAAAATGATCAGGGGTGCCCAAACTTTTTTCATACCAACGTATATTAACATCACAATCTTGAACTCTTCTCTGTCAAATGTTCATAACCTGATCTACAGTGTTAAGGCTTATCCAGACTTCACAGTGGACTCATTCTTGCCCAGCAAGTCAAGGAGATTGGCAATGCAATTAAAAACAACCAGACCAGAAATGCAAACTACCTCTCAGAGAAGATGGTGCTGGACTATGGAACTCATGTGATCACCAGTGTAGATGCCGGGGCTTCATTGGTGGAGGAAGACTACCTCACCTCTACGTATGTGTCGGACAACAACAGTCAAAGTTTGTCTGTGAAAATAATGGCTGGCCTCAATTTTTTTGACAAAATTAAGTTTGACATAAACAGCGACTACAGTCAGAAGAGTTCTGACCTTCGAACGTACCAGTCCAACATTCAGTATTCTCTCACTGAGAGTCATGGAGGCATGCCCTTCTACCCAGGGATCTCACTGCAGAAGTGGCAGGAAAGTACCAAGAACAACCTAGTGGCCATTGACAGATCAGGAATTCCCCTTTAATACTTCATCAACACCAAGACCATCTCCGATCTGCCGCAGCCTACTGTTGGAAAAGTTGCTCTTAAAGTTAGTCAAGCAATAGACCGATACTACAAAGTAAACACCCGCCCCGGCTGTGTTGACATCAATTCTGAGAATTTTAATTTCCAGGCCAACACAGATGATGATTCCTGTTAGGGACCAAAAGTGTACTCCTCTCAGTTTAGAGGCTGAGCCTCTGTGTGAAACACTGGCTGAAAAAAATCCTCAAACAGGGGATTTCTCCTGTCGCTCACCTTATGTTACAACTTTGCTTGCCTCGGAAGAGAAACAGAAAGGTTACAATGTTCATGAGTGCTACAAGCACAAGAATAGTTGTGGATTTTTGTAGTTGTTCACATGTTATAGGGAACACTGTCAAGACAAGTACTACGTTTGTTCAGCTCGCATCCACACCTACTGGTGCTCTGCAAATGGACAGGCCCCAGACAACTCAGGGTATCTGTTTGGAGGCATCTACGGCCCCTCAGTCCTGAACCCTATCACCAAAGCCAAGAGCTGCCCGCCCAACTTCATCGAACAAAAGTTTTTTGCCGACGACCAGGTAATCTGTATGAGCAAAGACTACGAATCAGCAACCAGATATGCTGTGCCGTTTGGAGGCATGTTCAGCTGTCATGCAAACAACCCGCTGGCAGAAGATCAACGTCGATGCCCTCCCAAATTCAGTCAGCATCTTCCTACAGTGAGTGATGGCTGTGAAATCCTTTACTGCGTCCAGTCAAAAGCATTCACGGATGGTCGACTGCTGCCAATCCATCTGCCTCCATTCATCAAACCTCCACTTATCAGTATACGAGCAACCAACACCGTGATGGTGATGACTGAGGGAGACCAGAACTGGGTCAGAGTGGGACAGGCCAAAATGTGGAAACTGGCCAAACCAGAGGAGGTCCAGCAGATGGTACGAAACCTGAACCCAGAATTTAATGGGATGTCCAGTGGTGAGAAGGCAGGAGTGGCATTTGGGGTGATTGGTACAATGGCACTGCTGGCAATAGGAGCGGTTCTCATCAAGAAGAGAAGGGGACGACAGTTTGGGTTTGTCAGAGGCAGCAGCTATGAGGTATTAGAGGGAAGGGATGGGCAGAGCATGGGATAGAGGGACACCCAGGAGAATGAGGCTTAACTAAAAGCACAAACGCTTAGTTCTCGTAAATCTAGCTCATCTGACCTGATGGGAATTAGCTTTGTATTTGAGCTTTAACATCTGAGGAAGAACTATTATAAGAAATAATATCTACATCAAATTTCTTGTTTTTCATGAATTATTTATACAAAATTAAAAGCTCTAATCAGTTTCACCAAATTATTATATAATGTATAATAACATAATATACACACGTGGACAAAATTGTTGGTACCCCTCAGTTAAAGAAGGGAAAACCCACAATTCTCACTGAAATCACTTGAAACTTACAAAAGTAACAATAAATAAAAATTTATTGAAAATTAAATAATCAAAATTAGCCATTACTTTTGAATTGTTGATTAACATAATTATTTAAAAAAACAAACTAATGAAACAGGCCTGGACAAAAATGATGGTACCTCTATAAAAGATTGAAAACTATTTGACCAGAGTGACATGATTAACTCAGGTGTGTCCTTCAATTGACATCACAGGTGTTTCCAAACTCATAATCAGTCAGTCTGCCTATTTAAAGGTAGACAAGTAGTCACTCTGCTGTTTGGTGAAAAGGTGTGTACCACACTGAACATGGACAACAGAAAGCGAAGGAGAGAATTGTCCCAGGACATACGAAAAAAAATTATAGACAAACATCTTAAAGGTAAAGGCTATAAGACCATCTCTAAACAGCTTGAAGTTCCTGTGACAACAGTGCCTCATATTATTCAGAAGTTCAAGACCCATGGGACAGTAGCCAACCTCCCTGGACGTGGCCGCAAGAGGAAAATTGATGACAAATTGAAGAGACGGATCGTTCGAATTGTATCCAAAGAGCCCAGAACAACCTCCAAAGAAATTAAAGGTGAACTCCAAGGCCAAGGTACATCAGTGTCAGATCGCACCATTCGTCGTTGTTTGAGCCAAAGTGGACTTCATGGGAGACGACCAAGGAGGACACCACTGCTGAAAAAAAATCATAAAAAAGCGAGACTGGAATTTGCAAAAATGCATGTTGACAAGCCACAAAGCTTCTGGGAGGATGTCCTTTGGACAGATGAGACCAAACTGGAGCTTTTTGGTAAGGCACATCAACTCTATGTTCATAGACTCAAAAACCAAGCATACGAAGAAAAGAACACTGTCCCTACGGTGAAACATGGAGGAGGCTCAGGAATGTTTTGGGGCTGCTTTGCTGCATCTGGCACAGGGTGTCTTGAATGTGTGCAAGGTAAAATGAAATCTGAAGACTATCAAGGCATTCTGGAGAGAAATGTGCTGCCTAGTGTCAGAAAGCTTGGTCTCAGTCGCAGGTCATGGGTCTTCCAACAGGACAACGATCCAAAACACACAGCCAAAAACACCCAAGAATGGCTGAGAGAAAAGCGTTGGACTATTCTAAAGTGGCCTTCCATGAGCCCAGATCTGAATCCCATTGAACATCTGTGGAAGGAGCTGAAACATGCCATTTGGAGAAGACACCCATCAAACCTGAGACAACTGGAGCAGTTTGCTCATGAGGAGTGGGCCAAAATACCTGTTGACAGCTGCAGAATGCTCATTGACAAATACAGAAATCGTTTAATTGCAGTGATTGCCTCAAAAGGTTGTGCAACAAAATATTAAGTTATGGGTACCATCAATTTTGTCCAGCCCTATTTCATTAGTTTGGTTTTTTAAATAATTATGTTAATCAACAATTCAAAAGTAATGGCTAATTTTGATTATTTAATTTTCAATAAATTTTTATTTATTGTTACTTTTGTAAGTTTCAAGTGATTTCAGTGAGAATTGTGGGTTTTCCCTTCTTTAACTGAGGGGTACCAACAATTTTGTCCACGTGTGTATATAGTAATATATTGTAATGTGTATTCAATGCAAAACCTCAATACAAACCTCTATTTCCAGAGATGGTTAGTATCATTGTAAAATGTCAATAAACCTTTTGTGATATTATTTGGAAAACAGGTTTGCAATATCTTTTTCAAAATAATCAAATTATAAAAATGAAAGTGAAGGCAGAAAGTGATTTCAAATATTTTTTCTTATGTGAAAAAAATGTGTTTAATAAATAGTCTTTTGTACTTATTCTCACTTGCTGATATGTCATACCTTTGCTAATAAAGTAATTTGAAACAATATTTGTTTGGTTTTTGATGGTGGTGATTTACACAAATATAACAGATTGGACAATTGTGAGTTTTCAGAAATTCTAATTATCTTAAATATTATTCTGTACCTTAAATATTTAGGACTATTCTTTGCATTTAATATTAGATCTGGGTTAAAAAAAGCAACTTTTCTTCAAACCTTGTTAACTGCAACCTTTTGTGCTGACAGAAATATTTATTTTCTCACCATAGTGAAACCCACAGAATTCCACCCACATCTGCAAATATACAAAGGCTGAGCTGACCCCTTGGTTTTGTCTGGTTATCAATGCATGGCAGGTTGGAGAGAAACAAAACCATAAGCAGTCCACGTGCACACTCCATGCACATGCTACGACATGCCTTGATTCATTTCCAGTAAATGTGAACGCCCTCCCCATCACACACACAAATGTGCAAGGAAACAGCTGTGAGGGATCTCACAGAATGCAGGCTTAAAAGTGAAAGGCAAAGTCAGTCATGCTGAGGAAATTAAAAAGGCCTCAGGGAGGCTGAAGAGAGACACAGAGAGACAGAGAGACAGAGAGAGAGAGACAGAGTAAGAGAGAGAGAGGGAGAGAGAGCGAGAGAGAGTGCGCTGTGAAGCAAAGGAACTCCCCCTTTGGTCTTATTCATAAAGCCAAAGACATCTAAAAGAGTGCACTTGGCAGGACTTTTCCTTATTTGTGGTTCAAACTCCTGCAGCGAGGACAAGGATTCAAGTCTGTTTACAGTTTATGTCCTGGGAGCTGTGGCCTCTTTGTTAGAAAACATGGAATGTTGAACGCAAAAGGCATCTTATTCGCGCAAAACGTCAACACGAAAAATAAGATTAGCTGGAAGAAAAATAAAGTCCAAGGTAAGAGCTCCATGTTTTGAGATAAATTTATTCTAATTCTAGTGGTTGGCACTAGCTTTGTATAGTATTTAGACTGTCCTGGACTTCTTTTTTTACCCCAAGTATGTTGTTTCATATCTAGACAACCATGTCAGTGACAGGAAATCTTTGGAGCAACTTCTCTTTGTTTACGTTGGCTGTGTCAGTGATCCTGGAGGTCTGTGAAGTGCAGGGCTGTCGGATTGGCTCTGGAGCAGAATGTGAGAAAGCTCCTTTTGTTCCGGGGCACAACCTTGCAGGAGAGGGATTTGATGTTGTCAGGATGCATCGAACAGGGGCGTATGTCATCAATGTTAAAGCTCATCTGGTTGACAACCACACCTGCACAGTGTGTCCAAACCGTTTCCAAAACGGACAGGTAAAAAAACCCAAACAAATAACAAAACAAAACTACAGGGTTTCCTTTCACTATTGTTCAGGCGATCCATATAAATCCTGCTAGTTTAATTTTATTTTTCTCTCAGTTTCAGAGACTCCCAGCAGCTGTTCTCGACTGGCGTCCTTTCAGTCGCTGCAGTAAACATCTTTCCAGTGCCCTTCATCACTCTGTGGACTCTCTTCTGCGTAGTTCCAACTCCCTGGTCAACACCAACTGGGATCTGGGTTTGAGTCTCGATAACATCGGCAGGGCAGTGCTGGGAGGAAGCCGCTCAGAACTGGCCAAGTTCGCTCGTTCGCAGCACAGTGTGGACAAGGCCACATTTGCCATGCATGAAATCAGTTGCACCTACTACAGGTAAAAATGAAACCAACAGCTTCTCAGACACGCTGCAGTGAGACAAGAACTAAATAAACTCAATAGTTTGTTACACAAAGGTCAAGATTACAGTGGTTTCTCTGCACGCCTCTTGTTTGTTCAGCTACAGACTGGCCGACCACCCTCAGCAGAGTGCTGAATTCTCCAAGCATCTCAAGAGACTCCCACAGAGTTTGAACACCAGCCAGAACAAAGCACTGTATAGACGACTGATAGACACGTATGGAACGCACTACATATACCAGGTCAGACAGAGTCTACTGTGCAGCACTTAATAAATATTAGGCTTCCAGTTTGCTAACAATGTTGGTTTGACAAATTATGTTTTGTGACATACAAGACAAGGAGGAGAAATAAGTCTATACATATTAACCACACTTAGTATGTATTTGGATTGTAGTGGTTAAAAATATGCAAGCCAATGTTTTACTGTATGTAAGAAGGGTAGAACAACCATCCTAAAACAGAATCCAAGAAAATAGTGCGTCATTAAAAACCACTGACACCGTAGTCCATAAGTGAAAAAGTGAAATCTTGACAGAAGACTTGCTGCAGAAAACACTGAAGAAGAATGCATTGGAATAAGTAAATTATGAGCGGATAAATTGCAGTATTGAATAGTCTGATGCCTGATGGAAGGAAAGCCTTCTGGTAGCGTTTCTGTTCTGCACTGAGATTGCCGCAGCCTGCTGCCAAAAGAACTGCTAAAATATATTCTAGTTTCATTTTTTTACATTACAACTCCATCATTTGGATTAGTTATGAATAAAAATACCTACTGTTACTGTCTCTGTTCCAGCAATATAGAGATAAAAAACGTAGATAGTGTGACAGCTACATATTGTTTGTTTTTTCTTATACAATATAGAACAAGTCAAAAGAGAACTGAAAATATATCTCAGTGACTCATTTGTGGCTTCTTCTTAGGTCCAGCTTGGGGGTAAAGTGAGGAGAATCACTGCCTTTAGGACCTGCCTGGCAACACTGAAGGGCTTTTCCGAGTCAGAAATCAATCAATGCTTGAACGCCGAACTGCGAATGGCTCTTGGGTTTCTTCCTGGTAATGCATCCCTCTCCAACAAGTGCGAGAAACTTCTGAAGGGCAACATGAGCATGGGCTTCTATCAAGGTTTTATGACCCATAAAATTGAGGTGATCGGAGGAGAGAGGTACTTCCCTGACATCCAGGACCCATCTGAAGACTACCACAGCTGGATGAACAGTCTCCACAACAACCCTGATGTAGTTACCTACGCCATCTCACCCTTACACCACTTAGTGGACGACTTCCAAGTAAGAGAGAATCTGAAAGGCCTTGTGACAGAGTACATTAAGGAAAACCAACTTCAGGATCAGTCCACTGTCAAGAACTGTTCCCCAACTGCCAATCTGGATCACAACTGCTGTCCTCTGAGGGCCGGCAGAGGTCATCTCAGATTAGAGATCCACAGAGCTGCAGGCCTGAGGGCGGACACTTTCACCAAAACTGATGCCTATGTAAAAATCTTCTACAACGGCATGTACGAGGAGACAGAAACCGTGTTAGATAACAATGACCCAGAGTGGAATGCCACCTATGACTTTGGCTCGGTAGAACTTGGTCAGGGGTTGAGGTTTGAAGTCTGGGACAGAGATGTACTCTATAACGACATGGCTGGAGTCTGTGTGGTGTTTCCTGAGCGAGGAACTCACTCTCTGAGCTGTCAGCTAAAAAAAGGCATCCTTTATTTCACCTACACCATCAAATGTGATGCTCATTTGACAGGATATAGGTGTGGACGATACACACCCAGCACTTAATAATGATTATCCCTTTCAGTTACAGATTTTAATGTTATAGTATTATATATGGTATAAAACCAGTGTTCCCGCTAGAATTCTTTAGGTAGCAATTGATGATCCTGGATCTGGAGGTCATCATTATCATCTTTGAAAATTCATTCCCCTTTGTTAGTGAGTTTTGTAAAATATAGTAAGAACAGGAGCCACATATAATATAGATTGATTTTAGACTCTTAACATATAATGTTTTCTCACTCCTCTTATGTAGTCGCTTTTGTTAGCACTTTAAACTTTATATAGTCACAATCCTATAATAACCTTTTATACTTATAACCTTGGATATTATCATTGATAAACCAAGGGCCGAACAGAACTTTAAGACGTTTATTATTTATGCTAGTTACAGTAGCAGGTATAGGCATAGGTATAGGTATAGGCACTATACTTGTGTCTATGCCCCACTTTTGAAGCAGTGGCAGCAATAAGGATCCAATAATGCACAGCTTATTGTACATATACAGAAACATTGAACTTCAAGTGTCATTGTCTGGAAAAGGTAAAAAGTTTTTTCGTGTAAAATTTGGTGGTAAAGTTTCTGCAGCCATACATGGAATGTAACTGTAGTTGATAAGAGTCTTGTGCTGTCGCTGACGCATTTTCAAAGGTATTTCAAAATAGAATCATTATTGCAACGACGGCTAATTTTGTATAGGGCTCTTATGCAGTTACATACTATACAGACCATGTACAGTATGTTTACAATATTTTATATTATTATTATATTTGTGTTAAATTAATTGTGGGTATAAGCAGAATGACCTGAGACAAATGTTTATCGTAATTTACCTTATAATAAACACCCATTTCCCTCCTCGATATGTTTTTTAAGTTTTTTTTTTTTTCAATATTTATTATTGTTATTCTGTTCAAGAAAAGAACCTAAGAACATACAAATGATGTTGAAAAACCTTTAACAGTCACAAGTAAACATCTACAGCATACTGGCTAGCACAGATCACAGACCGTCAATGAAGGCAGCAACTTTTTTTTAACTTAAATGAATACAAGAGCAAGTACTTATTAAACATATTGTTCCAGGATGAAATTACATTTTCAGACAACTGCAACAGAGCATTTCCTGTACCCATTTGGTCATATTTTGCAGTTTTCTTTCAGGGATCGATAAAACCAATATAAGACTTGTTGGTGATGCTAAACAAAACAGACCACTTTCTCTCTGTATCATCTACTTCAACAAGTTAGTTGCTGCATATTCATGTTGTCTTACCTGTGTGAAGTGACGGCTGCTTACCCATTACAGAGATGAGGTTTAACTGGGTTTCAGTCCGAAATTCACACATTAAAAACACATACAGCAATATTAATAATTAATTGAGACTTTAGATATTGTGTTCAAAATGGCCAAATTCACATCAGGACTTTCCGACCCTTAAACCTTGTCAAAATATTAATATGTAAAAAGAGTGTTGAGGCACAGTCCATTCATGACATCTGACCAATCAGTGGTTCACCTGTTGGATCAACAGTCTGCCCAGGATCAACGGAATGCATTCAGAAATGTATTTACCCAATCTCAAGTCTACCTTTTATTCAAGTGTGTGTATCACAGTCCCAGTGAGGCTTTGAGCAAATAAGCCATATCTTCTGTTATGGTTGTTTCCCCATCTAAGGAACAAAAAGGTTGTTTTAATTTTTTTACCAATGAAATAAAATGTCAGTAAAGTAAAGTGAAGTCTATCTCCAAGAATCACAGCACAGTTTTTCTTTCTGAATCACAGTCTTGTCAACATGCCAACATCCAACAACTTGTCAACACAAAGCAGCTGCTGAATTATGAATCAGCCTATTAATAGCCTAGCCTAGTAATCTGTGAAATAAAATGAAATGAAAAAAAAAAAACTTAACAACAGAGGATGAAAGGCTCAGGTCTATGGGATTTATCTAACAGTTTGTAATGTAAACGTTCTCCCTCTTTTTTAAAATATTACTATATATATATTACCATATATACAGATCCTTTACAAAAAATTAGAATATCGTGAAAAAGTTGTTTAATTTCCATAATTCCATTAAGAAAGTTAAACTTTCATATATTCATAGATTCATGGCCCACAATTTAATCAATTTCAGGTATTTATTTGTTTATTTTTTACATAATTTTGGCTTCCAGCTCATAAAACCCACAAAAACAGGATTTCAATAAATTAGAATACTGTGAAGAAATCATCAGGGCATGAATGTTTTAAACTGAGTGTCACACACCAATCATCTACTAAACTCAAAGCACCTGCACAGGTTTCCCCAGGTGTTATTTAATTGCTTTGGTTTGGTTCAATTGTCTCAGTTCGGTTCAATATGGGGAAGACTGCAGACATGACAACTGCCCAGGAGACCATCATTGATACCCTCCATAGGATGGGTAAACCTCAAAAGTTTATAGCTAAGGAGGCTGGCTGTTCACAGAGTGCTGTGTCCAAGCATATCAATGGAAAGTCTAGTGGAAGGGAAAAATGTGGCAGGAGAAGATGCACTAGCAAAAGAGATGACCGTGGGCTTCAGCGGATTCTCAAACAGAGAAGATTCAAGAATCTGGCAGAGATCCAGAAAGAGTGGACTGAGGCAGGAGTCACAGCTTCAAAAACCACCACATTCAGACGAATCCGGGAGATGTTGGCCAGTGGTCCAAGGTCCTCTTTTCCGATGAAAGTAAAGTGTGCCTTTCATTTGGGAATCAAGGTCCAAGGGTTTGGAGGAAGACGGGTGAGGAACAGAACCCAAGCTGCTTGAGGTCCAGTGTGAAATATCCACAGTCAGTCATGATTTGGGGTGCAATGTCCAGTGCAGGTGTTGGTAAACTCTGCTTTCTTAAATCCAAGGTCACCGCAACAGTCTACCAGAATGTTTTGGAGGACTTCATGATTCCTTCTGCTGAGGATCTGTATGGAGATGCAGATTTCATCTTCCAGCAGGACCTGGCCCCTGCTCATACTGCCAGAAGCACCAAAACCTGGTTTGATGCTCATGCCATCACAGTGCTTGACTGGCCAGCCAACTCGCCGGACCTAAGCCCCATTGAGAATCTATGGGGTATTCTCAAGAGGAAAATGAGGGGCACCAGACCCAACAACAAAGAAGAGCTGACAGCAAGCATCAAAGAAATGTGGGCTTCCATAACTCCTATGCAATGCCACAGCCTGATTGCCTCAATGCCACGTCGCATCAAGGCAGTGATTAAGGCAAAGGGATTCCCAACCAAGTATTGATGATTGATATATCATTTTGAAAGTACCATATTTTGATTGATTTCTTTTTTTCTTTATTTATTTTCTGCAAAAACAGTATTCTAATTCACAGTATTCTAATTTATTGAAATCCTGTTTTTGTGGGTTTCATGAGCTGGAAGCCAAAATTATGTAAAAAATAAACAAATAAATACCTGAAATTGATTAAAATGTGGCCCATGAATCTATGAATATATGAAAGTTTAACTTTCTGAATG
>NC_024328.1:20728287-20729872 GCF_000523025.1 Cynoglossus semilaevis
TGACTATATATATATACATACATACATACATACACACATACACACACACACACGTGCCAATAGATTAAAACACAATTCACTGCACAGGTAAAATGACATTCAATTGACTGCGAGGGACTGTTCAGTCCACAAAAGTTGTCACACATTGACATAAAAGATGCACAGCAATGACTAAAAACCACCAAATCTACGAAGATAAATTTGGAATGATACTTTCTCATAATTTTCTTGACATGTTTCCACATTAATAATTCCATCATTTAAAATAGGCGACGGATCAGACAAATAGCGGTTCAAACCCCCCCCCCCCCCCCCCCCCCCCCCACCCCCACAACACCGTGCAATACACATTGTACAGAAGGCAATTGTGACCTTTATAACAATGCCCCTGGCTTTTGTGAAGTAATGACTCCTAATGAATCAGGGAGGCCTGGAAACACACACCTCAAAGTCACCTTCACCTGTGTCACACCATAGACAATAGACACATTTACTTAGTTTCCTCCAACTGAACAAACTCCACTGTTAAAGGTCGATGCTTGCTGTCACTAAACCACAATTGCATATTGATTTCTTTTTTTTCAATTTAAATAAATTTTCATTAATTTTAGGTACAAAGCATCCTTCTTTGTCAAGTTCTGACAAAATTAGGAATATTCCTTTATATTCTGTTGTACTGTGGGATTTGTACTGGTTCAAAAGAAGAATATCAAAATGAAAATTGAAGAAATTAACAGACTTAATGGGAATGGTTGTGAACGGGTGATTGTGAAAATGGTCAAAATCTTTAAAATAAAAAAAGCAGATGGCATTGGAATAAATTAATTCATGTTCTGTGGAGAGATGTTGAACCACTGACAAGACAGAAGCACAGTTTACACTTTTATTTGAGTTTTGTGCTTTTTCAATTTTCTTGACTCTTTGAAAACAAACGTGAGAGCAGATAAAAGAAAAGGACAGCACTGAGTCTCGAACAATGTCAATGTGAGGAAAAGCAACATTTAAATAAAAGCTTCCATTAGATTTAATGCAGTGCTGGAGTCTTTGTTAGTCTGAAAACCAAATGTACCTTTCATTCTACTCTTGTGTTTCGCTTTTAGTCTACTATTTACTTGTAAGACGTCTTTGAACATCTTCACTAAACACTCTATACTAGGTACTCTGAAGGAGGAAAAACATGACAAGACAATATCATTTCAGCATTAACAACATTGGGCAAAATACATTCTAAATTGCAGATAATCTTAGAATAGAACAGGATCAAAAGAAGAATTAAAGGGGTAGATTTGTTTTTTGTTTAAACCAAGTGATTCAAACAAAGGTAGAGAAAGTTCTGACCTTTTTCTTTAGTGTTTAGAACTTAAAGTAAGACTTAATGTTGTAAGTTGTGTTCACTGGTTCCAAATGTAGAAAAACACGAGGAAAACTTGTTAAATTCTGAAGACTATGCTCAATGATAATTGATAATTTTTTAGAGCCACCTAGTGGAAGAGTGGTTTACTGTACAGTAAAAAACAAATGCAGATTTGACCTTATCAATTTGCTCAATTGGACAGGTCAAACGGACTGCGGCTCGGGTAGTCGC
>NC_024328.1:20731229-20743170 GCF_000523025.1 Cynoglossus semilaevis
CGAAAGAACGAGATCCCGGATACAAGCGGCTGAAATGAGCTTTCTCCGCAGGGTGGCAGAGCGCTCCCTTAGAGATAGGGTGAGGAGCTCTGTCACACAAGAGGAGCTTGAAGTAGAGCCACTGCTCCTCCACATCGAGAGGAGTCAGCTGAGGTGGCTTGGGCATTTACATCGCATGCCCCCCGGATGCCTCCCTTGGGAGGTGCTTGGGTGCCGTCCCTCTGGGAGACCTAGGGGAAGACCTAGGACACGCTGGAGCGACTACGTCGCTAGGTTGGCCTGGGAACGCCTTGGGGTCCCCCCAGAAGAGCTGGAGGAAGTGTCAAGGGAGAGGGAAGTCTGGGTGTCCCTGCTCAGACTGTTGACCCCGCGACCCGGATAAGCGGTTGATGGTTGATGATTGATTGATGGATGGATGGATGGATTTAAAATAGTAACAAATAAAAACAGGTGTGAAACACCTGTGAAACACCTACCTGCTGTTATTTCCCTCTGTTACAGTATACACATTTTCTATTTCACATATAGCAACGTTGTTCATCATGCTTAATAATGATAATTATTGTTACATGTACTTAAAAGAAGATTAAAGTTGGATATAAATGGTATAAAGAAATTTAACTTGATATCTTTTCTTCATGTATAACTTTGTGTCATTTCCTTTACGCTACAGTCCACAGGGACAGTGAACTGCAAGATGATGCCCTAAGGCTTCAAAACATTCTAATCAAACCAGGTCATTGCTTTCAAATCTCTTTGTAAGACATATGTCAACAAAGAATCGTAAATGACCTCATATACATTTTATTTGTCAAAATCCCTCTAGTTTTTTTAATCTGAATAAACAGTGCTGCATGTTAATATTAGGTTAAAGACTATTTATTGTCTGATCTACTTTCTCAACCACTCAGCAACACAATAGAAGTGAATGTACATCTTCTCACCTTTATCTGCGGCCGTCATGTCCTTTTCCAGCTTCAGCTTCTTCTGTCCCAGCTGCAGTATGCCATCCTCTATGCTGTCCTTACTGATCAATTTGAATACCTTGACAGTTCTAACAGATTAGAAACACATTATAATTATTTAACTAGGGTTAAATACCAGGATTTTCTCACCACAAGTTTAGATGAATATGAAAACAATTTAATATCAAATTTCCATCTAACCTGGACTGGCCGACACGGTGACACCTATCCTCAGCCTGTTTGTCATTATAGGGATTGCAGTCAATGTCATGTAGAATGACAACATTAGCTGAGGTAAGATTGATGCCAAGGCCTCCAGCCCGTGTAGACAACAGGAACACAAATATGTCAGGGTCTGTGTTGAATTCATCTATCAACACAATCCTAAAAATAAATGTATTAACAATTTTAAAAACAATGTTATTTACAGATAAAAGTGGTAGAGTGGTAAACTGGTCCAGTTAAAAGTGGATTAAATGTTCTCAACTGACCTGACAAAATCATTGTCTCTGTTATGACGTGTATGATCGATAACAGAGTGAATGCGTTTTCAGGTCAGTTGATAGCATTAAATCCACTTTTAAGTAGAACACATCTGGGAAAACGACATCCCGTGGGTTAAATACAGCCTGCTGGCCTTTCTAATCCGGCCAGCCAAACACTGGTACAACATATGGTAAAGACTGATTTAATATATTTTGTTGTATGCATTGCAATGAATTGATGTAATTTCAGTTACTGCCACTAGATAGGGGCAGACAACAAATGTGGTCAATTTTCTTTGAAGGTTTAGATCTTATCTTGTACATTACATTTATATTATTTCACCCAAACATTCTACATCAACCAATACTGATCTGGAAGTCTCAAATGTTTAACTTAATTTTGGCCTGTGAGCTAAAAAGTTTGCCCACCCATGAACTAAACCCATCTCTGACCTGTCAGCTATGGGTGTGGATCCATCCAACCTGACGTAACGATGCTTGAGTTGTTTCAGCAGCACTTCCACAATGTCCAGCATCATGGTGAACTGACTGAAGAGCACCACTCTGTCCCCCTGTGGGGTTTAAGTATGGTTATACTGCATGTCCTCCTTCATATGTGCAGTGTATTCTTCTGTCTGCACGGTTTGTATGTACCTTTTCTTTGAGAGAGGCCAGCAGCTCTGTGAGGTAGTGGAATTTCCCAGAGTCCAGCAGGATGTCCTTTTCCAGTTGATAGGAGTTGATGGAGCTGTACTGTTTGCACAGGCCATGAAGCTCAAAGTCTGACATCACCTCCATGTCTTCCTGGATGAGAGCAGCATCTGCATCGTAGTGACTTGGTTCCTGAGGAGGTATATAAACCTTATGACTAAAAAGATTTGTTTGGACAAAATCCTCAGATAAAACACATAATTTAATTCCAGTCTTTTACTTTTGGATCAAGAATAAATAAGAAAAAAAAAGTCAATGGTAGCAGGACTGACCTTCAGCATGAGTTTGCTCATGGCTTTCAGCTTCTCTGTATTGTAGTACTGTCTGTGAAGTAGTGGGTGGTTGGCCATCTTTCTAAGCTGCATCATCACATTACACAACTCACGATCTGTGTTTAAAAAAAACATTCAGAAAGAAATGATTAAACACATTTACACATGTGATACAGAGAATCTGATACATAAGAGAAAGTTGTCATCTAAATCAGACTCACTCTCGCCAGTGGTGGACGACTTGAGTTTTTTTAAGAGCTTGTCGTACAGCACCTGCTGTTTCTCACTCATTGAACAGTACTCCACTTTCTCTTCTTTAGCTGGTAGCTGCTTTAAGACCTGTAAAACGTAAAGGAAACACCATCAATTTTGAGAACCAGAATTTAGTTCATGAGTAAATAATTCAAACTGTTGTTGACTAGGTGGCATAAACTGGGGAAAAACAATGTAACATTTTTGGAAAAAATATGCAAGGTAAATATTTACTTGATATTATACATTTAGCAAATAGTTCTTTAGTATATTTAATAGGCAGCTCCACATCAGAATAAATTACCTTCACATAACACAAAAATACCAAATCCTGAACAACTCACCTCACACTTGACTCTTCTGAGTATAAAGGGCTTCATGATAAGTTTGGCCTGAGATATTCGATCTCTCTCAAAACGGCTCTCCACCTGAGATCTCTGACACACAACACAAAATAATTCTTGAATGTTCTTAAATGTGGAAATACCAGATTATTTATCCTGCAACAAAAAGGTATCCTCCATTGATATATTTGTCCATAATACTTAGGAAACAATCAAGACAAGTAAAAGGGAAGTTTAAGATTTTATTGTGTCAGTAATGTGATAGTTTTAAGCTACAAAAATACACTAGTGTAATTTATCATACAGTATATTTAAAGAGGAGACAGGGTTGTGGTTTCAGTTAGTAGTCTGCCTTAATTGCTAGTTACCCAGGAATATGTGAGATTCATTTACTCACTTACCATAGAAAACATTTTTGTGAGCTGTGTAGTGGAGCTGGAGAACATTGAGGGCATGATGAAGTTCAAGAGAGACATGAGCTCTAAGAGGTTGTTCTGTAATGGAGTTCCTGTTAGCAGCAAGCGATGCTCCGCCTAAAAGAAAGTCCGGAAGAAAAGATTTGAAACTCCAAATGTAGAGGATAGCTTGGCAGGTATGGGAAAATAATGTACTCCCCCCCCCCCCCCCAAGAACTAACGTTTATGGACATTAGGTGGCGGTAGCGTAGGGTACTCATGTTTTTCAGCATGTGGCCCTCATCAAACACAGCATACTTCAGTCTCATCTTTCTGAAAAGGCTGCGATCGTTGTCATTTCCTATAGCTAAGTTATACCTGAAAAACAAAGCAAAAAGGCTTAGTCTTTGAAATTAACTTCACAGGTAAAGAATGTGATCACCAGCACTGAGGCTCACGTGGTGACTATGACATTGACGTCGGTCATTCCACTGAGGATATCGTGTCTGAGGTAGCGGCGGTCTTCTACTGATCCTGAACAGAAGAATAAATTCTGCCTGAAATCAACTCTTCTCCCCCAAGTTGGTAGATTTTCTAGTTCTGTATATAAACACATTCAGCTTAAATTGAGAGAACACAACATTAAATCTACTGCTGCTGACTTACCATAGTATACTAAAACACTAAGTCTTGGACACCATAACTTCAGCTCTCTGACCCAGTTATCTTTTAAAAGAGAAAAGAAAATCAGACTCAGAAATTGTTTATTTATCATTACACTGCAGCAAATTGTGTTTTTATTTATGAACAATACTGATTATAAGAATGAGACTTTGTTGTTTAATATATTTGGGACAATAATAAAAATAGTTCACAGATGTTCTATAAAAATGTAAATGCAAAAAATAATAATATATACAAGCCGATCAATCATTTTCTACACTGCTGCAGATTTAATTGTAAATTCTGCTACAATTCATACCATCCTTTATTTTTTTATTATTTCAGTAACAAACTAACAAAAGAAACTGTAAACTAGTAGAGCGTGTGATTTGACCATTACCCAGTGTAGATGATGGCACAGTGATGAGATGAGGTCCCTCTATTCCATTCTCATACAACTGGGCCAAAAAGGATATAGCTTGGATTGTTTTACCCAAACCCTGAGAAGATCGAAGGAAGTGAAGAAAGACCAGATAAATTGTCAGCCAGATACAAAACAATAAGCAAGTGTACATAAAGGGCAGACACACTAAGATAACAGGGTCTTTAACTTAGTACCCCCCCTTTCCTCAAATGTCAACATGATTTGTCCTCTAACCATTTCATCAGCCAGGATTCCACTCAGTTTATGCTCGTGCAGCAGCAGCAGCCACTTCAGCCCAATCAGCTGATAAGGTTTCAACTGGAGCCTGAAACAAAAACGATAGTTGATTAACACAGTGTATCTGCTTGGTCCAAGTTTAAGTAAGAAACACAATATGAAAAAAACAACAATGTGGCAAGAACACTATAATTTAAAGCTATATAATTTGATTCAAAAAGGTTTTTGGTGGGTTGTGCAAAAATATCAACCACACCTGAAAAGAGATTTATACAGCACTATCAGACAGTTGCACCTTAGTAAAGCTTTTTAAAGAACCATTTGTAAAATAATAATAAACTGAGTAGAGGTGTATCTCACTGGCTGTTGAGTAAACTGGGCTGTTTGTTGGCTCCTGTGCCACTCTCCATCACTGTGGTCACCTGCTTGACCATTTTGGAGGAAATAGTCTCACATTTGGACATAAGCCCTAGGACTACTTTTCGCTCTTTGAGGAAATGTTTGCAGCCAACAAGTAAATGCTCAGAGAGTCCATTCTCTTTCTGAAGGATTTCCACCTGAAGATAAAGTAAGACAGGTTAAAAGTTGTATAATAGACGAATCCACTTTGGTCATTATTTTTTTCGACATTATTAGGAACACCTGTTAAACTGCATATGATGCAACTATTTTAATAGCCATAATTGCACATAATTAATAAAATAAATAAACCAATCTAGATGATCTGCAAAAGTTCATGCTGTTTACTATAATGCAGGAACTGCTGCTGCATTTACTATAACCAATGAATGGCATTAAAATAGACAAAATCGCAGATTCTTTTAATTTAAACTATATCAAACTAAGAAACCCTGATTGAGGTTAATGATCTTTTTTTCAGTAATTATTGCAAAGAGAAGTTTGACAGATTTTTCATAAGCATAAAGGTGTTACATTCACTGTCTGGACAAGCTGTAACTACTGGAATATCAAGGTTTGGTCAATTTTTACTTGAGTGCCTCTATATTAGTTGGTGCAGCTTATTTGGCTCATACGATCAAATAATTTCCTTCTCCTCATGTGACGTGAATATGCCAATCGAATCCGTGTAAGCTAGAGACAGAAAAAAAAACTTACATGGTTTAGTAAAAAAATAATTACCATAGCAGAACAGTTGTTTTGTCAAACCGAAAAAGACTGTAAGTTAAATTATCAACCATCATGGACGGTTATTAAATTTGCAAATAAATGTAATCAAAAATTGTCGCTGGTTTCGGAAATATGTACTGTATATGTATAATATAAGTATTTATTTCACACTCACTAAAGTTTATTGAGAAATTGTCTAAAACAGTTATTGATGATATACAGTATCTACTGACGAAATTTTGCAGCTTAATCTCAGGAATTTTCGCACGTTGGTCTTCTGTAATTTTTATGTATCGTATGTATTGTCTGTTTAAAGAAAGCAATCTCACCAGTGTTTGCCACTTTTTGAAGGGTCTCATCTCTATGATTCTGCTGGCTTTCTTGGCAGAACAGCCAGAGATCTGCGACAGCTCATCCAGCGATGCGTCCATGAAAAACTCTAGCACCTTCTCCTTAATGCCAGTCATGGCACTGTTAGAATCCAGTTCATTGTCTGACTCATCAAACTCACTGCTCGCAGTGTCCTCCCCTCCATCACTTTCCCCCTCAGAGCTGACATGTTCTTTCATGGCACGTGCCTTTCTCTTAATTTCTGCTGCTTGTTTCTTAGCTAAACTAGTGCCACTAGCAAACCTTGATAACATCTGGGGAGCAGCAGAAGAGGATTTTTTTTTTTCCGAGGTAGAATTATATTCTTTCTTGACAGATGAGGATGAAGACACAGGTTTTGATTCTTTTTGAAGCCACGTGGACAGTGTTGAAGCTTTAGATGTGACTTCAACATCTGATTCATTTTCACTTTGTTTTGTAGCTTCTGAATCGTTGGCACTGTCCAGATTTTGAGATGTTTCACTGATGGTTAGGACCTCTTCAACATGCTTGTGCCTTTTTTTGTGTGTCCTGTTTGACTTGTCTTTGTGCTTTAATTTGTTGGAAGTTACTTCTTTTGAGTCAGGGAAACTGCTACTAACTGAAGAAAAACATCACAAGGAAAATATTGAACCAGTTAGATGTAAAGTAAATTGGAAATTAGTGAGAAGGTGGCTGTGTACCAGTTGTAGTCTTACCTGGGTCAGAGAACATCTGCAGCACCTGCAGAGCCTCTTCATCGTCCCAGTTGTGTTCTTGCAGCACCATACGCAACTCCTGCACAGACATGAGAAGTCAAAGCTCAAACACAAATCCATCAAAGCAAAAAGATGTTTGTCTTCAAGTTGACTATTATTGTGCAAACTCTATTACATACCCTCTATTACATTGAAATATCACATAATTTACTTAATTAAGACTTAATTGTTTAAACATAAATTAGCTTATGTTAACCCATTTTTTAATGACATTTTTTGTTCAACATTCATTCTTATAGGGGAACTAATCCCTGCATTTAAAACATCTGTTTAAAGCACCAGTGATAAACACCACACACACCAGCTATTAGTAATGCTCCTTACCAAAACTGGGATTTGAATCTTGATTACAAGCCCAATCTTTAACCACTACCACATGCAGAAAGTGAGAATATATGTTCTATATAAATGGCTAAATAAAAACAAACTGAATAAAAGTGTCACAAATGGCAACAAAGTGTCTATAGGTTTGTACCTCCTTGTCCTGATCAGGAAACTTTCTTTGTAGCCTCCTCACCATGGCCTCCTGCTTCTCCCAACTTGGCTCTTTTTCTTCATTGTCATCATAACAATCATCATCATCTCCTTCTTCTTCCTCCGAGAACTTACCAATGAAAGGTGAAGAGTTAATCGACTGCTGAGGCAATGACAAAGAAATTCGATGCAATGTTCTCATTTTACTGTTAATTTATCAAAACTGGACTGACACATTTTAGTACAAAAAATTAAATTAGCTTCAACTTCAGGGTAATTCACAACCTCTGTTGATGTACGTGATCTTAACAATAACAGTTTCCTCTTTTTCCTAGGATGATCTTCACCACCATCCTGTGAGTTACAACATTCATCCACCTTTCTCTTCTTGTTTGGTTCTGAAGCAGAGAACACAAAACACACCAATAGTATCAAATGCACCAAATTACTTTATACCATCTCATTCTACAATCAAAATACAGCCAAAGAATCCCTCATACCGTCACCCTTCAATTTTTAATTCTTCTCTTTTCCCCAGAAAATGAATTAAATTAAAATAAAATAAATGTTTCTCAGTCATTTCAAGAATGTTAATTACCTTCTTTATCACCATACTCCAAAAGACAGGCAGCAACAGCTCCATCTAATGTGCTTGTGCTTTTAATAACCTGAAAGAGAGTGCAAGTCATAATGAGTGACTGAGTGACAGAAAATGAAAAAATAACCATTATCAAGTCATTAATACATAGAAACTCTGAGAGACTCTTAATTTGTAGCTTTGAATGAAAGTTAGGTTTCACCTTCAGAACCTGAGTCCTTGTCAACCTTGGAAACATCTCCAGAAGCTGGTTTATTTTATTGTCCATTTCATTGTCTCCATCGTCTAATATTGTGTGAATGGATAGCTTCAGTTTTGGATTTCTGGTAAAATATAAAAAAAGACCTGAAGCCTACGAATGAGTCACAGCTATAAATCAGTTCTAACATATACGTTTTTATGAGACACAAACTTACACAAATCTTTTTTTTGGAGCAATTTTGATCTTAGGTGGTGATGGATCTTCGTCCTCTGAGTCAACAGAAAGTACATCCTCAAAGACCACTCCTCTGTTCTTTGGTGGGGCCTTGTTGGATTTCATTTTTTCTGAAAATATTATTTTTAGATATTATTTCACATTAATGGATTTACTGTAACTCTGGCAATAACTGATAATGGGAGATTAAAAAAAACAGCTCCTGCAATTTGAACAATTTCTAAGTTTGCTAATGCTCTTATGTTGAGTGTCCTTATGATGCTTTTCAATTGCTGGCTGGTGATTCTGGGGAATGTATTACAGTCTAAAACACATTAACAAAGAAACCACTAGGGCTATGATCACTAATATATAATGTAAACAAAAAAAAAACAAAAAAACTGACTGCAATGACACCCTCCCATTAATGCCTTTTATAGCCACCAAAACAATTGAAACATCACAGGTAGAGGTGATTCGATTTTTTATTAAGTAACACGGGCACTTATCTTTTTAACTTAAAGTTGTTCTAAAAGGGATCCTAGGTACAAGATTCTTACACCAAGGGGAGAAAAGAACAGATCAGACAAATTGTTCTACTTGTCATAAACATAATATCTATCATCTACCACCATTCATCACTTTCATCTTCAGTGTGTTGTTGCTTTTTTCAGTGCTTATCGCTTTTTATTTAATTTTGCTTGATGTTTACCATGTCTATATTCTTTAAATTTTGCTATTGTTGCACCGTGAGGCTTATAGGGTGAAATTGACAGTAAAACTGACTTTGAACTTACACTTTTGCACTTAACAACAACGGCTACAATAGCAATGATGGCATTTAAGTGATCCGCCTGCGGCCTTTAAACAGTAATATGTTTTTTGAACGTCAACAATACACACAACACTGATGTACACTAACCCACAAGAACAGACCCCTAAATTAAGAGCTGTAACACGACGGAGATCATTATGTTAAATGACTGAAAATGAAGTTCCATGATTAAATGACCACAGTTGCAGCACACGAGGTGGAGTTACTATAAAAACATGGCGGCGTAAGGTGCTATATGTTAACAATGAGTACTGTCACATTTGCCTACAGTCATGGCAGGCAGTTCCGACAGCGGGTCATACCTGGTTTGTTCTCCTTCTCTGACTCCGGACTTTTGGAACCGTGGCCCTGTTCTTTGTTTGCTGCCGTCGTCACATTTTTGTCGAAACGAAACCGGTCTAAATTGAACACACTCATGTCTCTGCAATGTCTGACTGCAGTAGCCCCTTTGTCTATCTCTAGTGACCAGTGTTGTCTCTGTTCGCATGAAGCGGTGCTATTGTTAGCCAATGTGGAAGCCGAGCTAGAGAAACTGTGTTAGCATAGCAGCGCGAGTAGAAAGCAGTGCTCTGGTAAAAGACGGTGCTTTTGTCATGTGACTACGCCTTATGAAACATCAACAGGTTGCTACGAATGAATATGAAAAAATGTCATAACATGTCAGAGTAAGGAATGATACAGAAGTCTACTTCCGCTCAAAGCACCCAGACATACAGTCTAGTGATGGGTTGTTCGTGAGTGATTCGTTCAAAACGAATTTTTCATATGACTCGTGACTCCCGAATCATATGAAAGATTCGTGACTCGTTACTCCCGGCATATGAAAGGGTTGTTCTTATTGAACTCACTAAGCATTCACTGGGAACAAATCTGTCATCATGAACTATCTTTGACTGTGAACTAATATTTCACTACGAACCAATTACGCTGCACACTAATCTTCCACTGTGAACTAATCTTTTATTGCAAACGAATCACTCTCTGTGAACTAATGTTTCACTGTGAACTAATCTTTCGCTGTGAACTAATCACTATGAACGAATCACTCTGTGAACTAATTTTTCGCTTCATTCTCGCAGATTCGTTTCATTTGTCACGTGACAGAGAGCTCGGGTCTATTTTGCTCTAATTTATCTTCACGTTGTGGTGTGTTTTTCTTACTGATGTTTTCACATTTGTTAATTGCTTATGGCATTTTGTGTACTTTAGTTTGTAGACTTTGTCAGCGAAAGCAAATCATGTTGCCTTCAGTATTTAGTGTCGGAAAACCGCAGCGTTCTTTACAACGCCCACAATACGGCTAAATCGCCACCTGCTGTAAACCAAATGAAATGATTAGTTCAAGATTCGTTCACAACCCGTTCATTTTACTGTTCGAGAGTCAAAGATTCAAATTAGTAAAAAGAGTTGGTCTTCCCATCACTAATACTGTCCATTCCCCGCGAACTCCAGCCTACCAGAGAATGGAGCGACGTCTCCGCTCATTGGTCAAGACCAGCGGCGTTGAGCCGAGGAGTCTGAAGATACGGGATAGTACACTGCACAGTACATCCGCTTCCGCCAAACTTGTTACAACTGTTCCTTTGAACATGTGATTGCTCGGTTTCTTCTTGTTTGATTCCCTCCCTCCCCACCGCATTAGCGTCCTACACCTTACTGACAAAGTTGGTCATGTTGTGGTAAGGTTTTACCACCCCGGATTCGTTGATCAAGAACTTTCACAAAGTATAAAGAAAAGACAAAAGTCGTTGCTCGAGTTCGCCTGTGCACAGGGAGAGTCCAGCGGCGAGTCAGGGGGTTGACTGCTGAATCCTGCTCTCTCCACAAACTCAGGCTCGTTTTATTGACACACATATCCAGGGGTGGTACATATCAAGCAATACAGACTTCATTTGTTCTGCACACAGTCATACATTCTTTTTGGCAACTGTATCTACACCGTTAGTTTCTCATCCCGTTCTTATCGCGCCCAGGTGCTGTTGTTGGGGCCTTGTGTTCTAACTATGAATCCAGCCATTGTCAAATTGTTATTCTAAAAGTTTGTTTCCCACCACACCAAGTACTCCTCTTTTCACAACCAACCTTGGTTTTATCTCAACCTCGCAGCTCCTTCTCTACATCTGCATGTTTTCAGTTCTAGCTTTAAGCAGCATTTTATGTTCAAGCTGGTTATATGTTTAAGCACATCTCTTATGATTATTTATTCTATTATAAAACATGATTATATATGTTGCATACTTCTATAAAATACGAACACATGAATACATTTCATCCACAATTCCCCCTTTTGAACTCTCTTCAGAGTTCAACATTACCATAGAAGTATGCTTCTAGATTTTCGAGCTGATAGTGTTCGAGCTCCTCGGGTTCCGTGGCTATGTTATATATTACAACTCTGAGTGGGGAGATCGCAGTAGAACCATAGAATTACTCCCTCAATGATTACTAGTGAAAATATGAATAAGGCCTCGTATTTAAACGGTACATGAACATGGTTTTGCGTTCTTGTACTCTTTAAAAGCGCGTTGTCCCTGTGATAGCTAGTTTACACAAGGCCCATGCAAAAATGACAAGAAAAATAAACCAGCATGCAATACACAATGTTAATTTGATAAG
>NC_024328.1:20751976-20758478 GCF_000523025.1 Cynoglossus semilaevis
CATACATTCTTTTTGGCAACTGCATCTACACCGTTAGTTTCTCATCCTGTTCTTATCGCGCCCAGGTGCTGTTGTTGGGACCTTGTGTTCTAACTATGAATCCAGCCATTGTCACATTGTATTCTAAAAGTTTCTGTTTCCCATCACACCAAGTACTCCTCTTTTCACAACAAACCTTGGTTTTATCTCAACCTCGCAGCTCCTTCTCTACATCTGCATGTTTTCAGTTCTAGCTTTAAGCAGCATTTTATGTTCAAGCTGGTTATATGTTTAAGCACATCTCTTATGATCTTTTTAAAACATGATTATATATGTTGCATACTTCTATAAACTATGAACACATGAATATATTTTATCCACAGTCATCAGTTCATGTAGGTATTTGTTCACGTATGTATTTAATAATTTATTTATAAAAACAAATAAACAAAACACAATTTTACCTCACAGGACTTAACAGTTTTAGATGTATTGTATAGATAGTAGAAAGATATATCTAAATCCCGACTTTTTACAGAAACACATCAGGAATTTATAATTCTATGCATATTACAAGGGACATGAAGAAAAAACAAACAAAAAGCATTTCAGGTGTGCACGCAAAACTTTCTGGTATCTGAAAGGGTTACAACGAAGAACCAGAAGAGGTTCGCTTACTCTCTCACATTGATTCCGCTATAGTGCTCACCTGTAATTTCCTGGTGCGCGGTGCAAATCTTGATTAAACCAGAAACGTTTATTTACTTTATTTCCCATGTCCCTTTAGCGGCACCGTAGATATGGAGTCACGTATGTCACTGACTTTGTTTAAACTTTAAGTGCACCTGGTGATGACATAACTAAATCGCTTTGCTGAAATGAGTTCTGAATGCTGACAATAATTCTAATTATGATGCTTTTAATAATAAAAATATATTTTGTTATATCATGTTGTAGTCACTGAATTTATTGTATTTAAGGCGCCATCAAATAATTAAAAAGATCACGTTTTAATGCAAAGGAAAATATATACGTTCATTATAAGGTTGTAAAGCCATGATGGTTTAGAGCAGGGGTGTCAAACTCATTTTCACCGGGGGCCACATCAGCAATACAGTTCCCCTTGAAGGGCCGGTTATAAATGAAACACTGTATAGATCAGGGGTCCACAACCCCCGGTCTGCGGACCAGTACCAGTCCATAGGTCATTTGGTACCAGGCCGCAGTGGGACACAGTGTTTACTTGAGTTCTACTAAGTTACTTAATTCAAAGAAAATTTATTCAAAGATAATCTGGCAATATTTTAAAGTAATAGGTCCCAGGTCCCGCGACCTGGCCTCGGACAATAAGCGGACAATAATGGATGGATGGAGGTCCCAGGCAACAACAAAAAAGGTCGGGCACGGCTGGTATAGATGTAACTACCCCATAACAGCCTAATACATGTTTCTGTAATTGATTATTGTTAAAATATTGTTCATTTACTGTGTAATAAAAAAAAACTTTGATAACTCAGGTAAGAAACTCTGCTGCATGGACTTAACTAAATACTTTTTAAGTTCCCGCGGGCCACACAAAACAGCTCGGCGTGCCGCATTTGGCCCCCAGGCCTTGAGTTTGACACATATGGTTTTGAGACTGTAGCAATAGGCAGAGGACAGGAGGCGGAGCTGGAGGCGGCAGAGTTAAAGATGATAAGATTCTCTTTAGGAGTGACAAGAATGGACAGGATCAGGAATGCGGTCCTTAGAGGAACAACACAGACATGAAGGTTTGGAGAAAAAGCTAGAGAAGCCAGATTGAGATGGTTTGGACATGTGCAGAGGAGGGACAGTGGATACATTGGTAGAAGAATGTTAGAGATGGAGCTACCAGGTAGGAGACAAAGAGGAAGGCCAAAGAAGAGATATATGGATGCAGTGAGGGAGGGCATGCAGATAGTTGGAGTCAGAGTAGAAGATACTGAAAGATACTTGCTGTTCGAGGTGTCTTCAAGCAAGGAGTGGAAGCAGCCGGTAGATGGTCGATTCGTTTTATTAGCAAAACGTCAAACAATACAGGTCCAACAATAAAGCAAAATAACAACCGGAGAAGTATTCAGGGAAATCTCGTACAACAGTAGTTAATACGCAAATCCTGTCAAGAATAACTTCTGACTTCTCAAGAATAACTTCTAAAGTATCTTTAGTTGTTTATGCTTATATACCTGTGTGGGGGGAGTGGTTTTCGACTTCCCGGGTGTGTGTTTAAATCTTGTAGGCCAATGGAAGAGAGAGGCTAGGCCTCTTGTGGCCAATCATATTATTGTTCTTGTATCATGTGATGCCTGCAGTCGCCACTATGTGGCACTGCTGTTCCATGATTCAGCAGTGTTGGAAGGACCTTTTGTTGCTGAGTGGGGGGGTTATCACAAGGGAAGTGGACCGAGCCATGAAGTCCAGTCAACCACAGATGGTCATGTAGATCAAAAGGAATGGATGGCTTCGGGGTTCCCTGTGAGAAGGTAGATTGGGAGATCTCCCATTGTTCTTAGGGAGTAGAGGTGTTTTAGAAAGTTGGTGTGAAGAGAGTTTGGGGAAATTCTCTTTGAATGTGTGGGGCTATGTGACTGTGTGTGCTCAGGAAAGCCTTTTGGTGTCTTAGCAGCTTCCTGCTACAGAACCAACCAAATGTGAAAACCACTAAAATCTAACAATACAGAGAACAGGGTAATATGGAAATCAATGATTCGCTGTGGCAACCCCTGAAAAAAGGGACAAAGCTGAAAGAAAGAGAAGATAAGGTTGTAAAGATTTTTTCTTAAAAATCTACGTTCTAAAAATATATACTGCCATGCCCATACAGTCAACTGGACGCCACATACATGGTTACATCACAAGAGGGCAGCAAATACTGCAAATTGGATAAGACCACAATTTCCTTGAACTGCCTTAAAAAACAGGATTGATTTGAAAGATTTGAGCGGATGCTGCAATGCTAATTGAATAATTTAGAAAACCCTAATGCAACATTTCTAATCAGGGTTTAAAAAAACATAATAAGGGATGGTAAATTACCATGTGAATTCAAATAAGTACTTTAACACTGCTATTTGAACCTGCTTGAGTGACAAAACAAAACAGTGAGTCAAATTATAACTCATAGTCAAAATTTACATAATACTTTCAAACCCATGTTTCTAAAAGCTGGGTTTGAACCCATATATGGACCACAATGCCATCCATCCATCCATTTTCATCCGCTTATCCGTTACCGGGTCGCGGGGACCACAATGCTAATTTGTCTAAGTCACAGATATTTTTATACATTTTATTTTATTATTTTTACTTACTTCACACCAACTGTCTTATGTAACTAGTCACAGTTTTTCTACAGTTAAATGTAAAAGTCCAGTTTATTATGCAACACAAGGGGTCTTTGTCACTGTAAATTTATATTTTAGAATGTTGAAAGAACACGGCTTTCATTATACTTTTGGCATTTAATGAAGTGCTTAAAAGGCAGTAGGCAATCTTTGCTGCATGTCTGTAGTTTGCTGTGTGTTTATACATTGTATGTTATATAAATACATGAAATAGAAACTCTTAGGAAAATTTGGGTTATTGCAAACTCAGCACTACTTTACATTAATTAGACTAGACTTGATTGCGGCCCCAATCCTCTCAGACGTGAACACGTGCCTGTACCTGCAGAACCTGCTTAGAATTGAGAGAATATAAATATATTTAGTCCTAAATTTGCATCCTGTCATCAGAATACCCTCAAAGCATATACAGCGCCACTCTGCCGCCTTACTGTCGCCACTACCATCGTCATGGAGACCATGTAAGTTATAGCATTTTGTGTGCACATCAGTGTGTGTGTGTGTGTGCACACTACTCATGGTACAACAATAGGCAGACTGACACAGAGTCTGATAGGGGTCATGACACTTCACAGTGGGACTCTCAAACAGTGGCTCCTTGGCTTCTGCTGTCATCCTGTCCTGGTCAAGGTTTTTTTATATGTGCGTATTTGTGTGTGTGTGTGTGTGTGTGTGTGTGACAGCCGCATTACTAGAACTTGTTATGCTGTTTTGCTTTGTTGTTGTATATATGTGTCTACATATGTGGACAATTCATACTCGTCTAATGTCTCCACCAGGATTGTACATATATACATAAATGTGTATTAATGTCTAATTTAGTTTACCTGCAACCAATCTCTGTGAGGCAGAAATATGTGACATCACACTCTACATCTTTAGGTAATAGTTGTTGTCAAATAACATTAACTTATATACATGTGTAGATACCACTGCAGACACTGCAGGCCTACTGTACTGTACATTTACATGAATACATGAAGTCCTCATGACTGCTCAATGAACTTTGCAAATCCTCCATGTCTGAATTTCATACCTGTCATGCTGACGTTTTTTCTTCTTTTTTGTTTTTTTACCTCTGTCTCTTTGTCGAGTGCATGTGGACCTCTGCGTCTGCCTGTGATTTTAAGGTTGACCCAACCATGGTGGACTCCTCAAGTCTGTCACCTCCCAGTCACCATGGCGCCCAACTTGGCCGAGACCCGATGGCGGCAGGGAGCACCTTGTCACCGTGGTAACACGTCTGGGATGTAATCCACCCTCCCCACTATGAAAAGAAAATATAGGGACATACACACCAACCGGTATGAAACCTTATTCTGAAAATAATAAATTAAATTATAAAAAATAATTACCCTCAAGACGGAGACAGAAAAAAAAATGTGATGAATAGACATACATCCAAAATGTTTAAGGTTTTAGCTAGACTCAGTGAGACACAAGGTCACGAGAAACCAGTTTCAGACAGACATTGAAATAAACAGACAGAAATATTGATAAGTATCAACACGATTAAAATCAGAGTCAGAATGGCAGCAAAACGGTTGAAAAAAAAGTGCATTTTGAAGCAAACAAGTGCATTTTGAGGCATTTCTGGGTCTTTTTAAAAAATGTTTTGCGATAGTAAGGGTCTTGCTTGCTTTTGAGATATATTGACATGTTCAGATATGATGTTCTGTTAGAGCTTTTAACACAAATTATTCACTTGCATGTTTTGAAGAAGACCAGAGCACAGTCAGAAATAATACAATTGCATAACTTTAATTGCAGTTGGTCTCTAATAAAATCATCTTAATCCATACATAATAAACTAGCTCCTGGTTGTTGTAGTCATTTCAGAATTTGCACTAAATGTGATGTTAAAGTGATAAAAGGATATTTTGATGGTATTAAATATGGAGACAGGCACCTCATGTTGTATCTATATAGTTAAACAGTACAAAATTGACAGAACAGCAGCCACAGCCCTGCACACAAGTCCAGTAAAACTGGCCTTTATAAATTAACCTGGCTTATCAGACAATTATCAGTATTTACCAGCAATTCCTTGAGGTCCCTAAATAGACGTTCCTCTCTATTTGAACCATTTGCGAGATTGCTACCAACGCTAATGCTGCTCCATCACTTTGTGCATGCTTTTATATCCACCCATATAACTGCAAACACATGGGTGTGTTAACTGATGATCGGTGTGTCTCTGATGTGCACATCACTCTAATGACTACAATTAGCTTTTTTAGCATCACCTTTAAGTGTCGCCAAAGGTACAACACCTGTAGAAATGTGCGTACGCAAGCTCTGGAGCTGTCGTACTGGCCGCACATTTCTACACTAATTTCAGTTTGGATACATCTGAACCTGATTGTGGAAAAGGACGTACGCAACTTTTTTGTGCACGAGATACTGTCTCGTGCGCATGAGAAAGTATATCTAAGACATTTTTGCCACTCATACTTACAGTGTAATACATTAAAATAACAAACAATCATGTACAGTACGTACGGTTGGGAAATCTAAGATACTGTCATGTGTGACATATGTACTGTATATATGGTGAGCATTTACAGTTTTTCTCGATTGCTAAAACACAAAACCTGGTTCCTGTAGCACAAACACCCAAACCTTTTCGTCATTCCCAGAAGCACACACACATTTCCCATAACCAAAAACACAATTCACCAATTCACCATTCTCAATATTCAAAACACTATCTGCAAAACCTTACACAAAAGTGACCAAATAAATCATTCATTGCACTACGTGTTTATTCTGCAAACACATGCTCTCAATATAATTAACTCAAGTTATCATAACATAAACTCAGAGACCACACCCTTCTCAAGTGAAAACACTCAGCTTGAAAATTGTTAACATACCAATCAGAATTCGGGGTCAATAAATAGAGCTTAGAGGCATGCTCATGATCTTTGGAACAATGGATCCCAAGCATGCAGAGGTTGAGAGCCGAGGAAGAGGAAGAGGAAGAGGAAGAGGTAGAGGACAGCAAAGACAAGCAATTTCTGATGAAATCCGTGTCACTGTTGTTCATCATGTGGTGGTACATGGGAGGACAATGAAAGAAGCTGGCCAAGTAGTCCAGCCAAACTTAAGCCGTTTCACATTTGGATCCATTGTTCGTACTTTCAGGAGGGAAAACA
>NC_024328.1:20759123-20818271 GCF_000523025.1 Cynoglossus semilaevis
GCAACCAGAGCAAGCCCAATATGTTGTCATTTGGGATAACGTGAGCTTCCATCGGGCTGCTCTGGTTCGCACCTGGTTCAATGACCACCCCAGGTTCAGGGTCCTTTTTCTCTCAGCATGCTCCCCTTTTCTAAATCCAACAGAGGAATTTTTCTCAGCATGGCAGTGGAGAGTTTATGACCACAACGCATACACACAGCACAATCTCCTGGAGGCAATGATGAATGCATGTGAGGATATTTCTCTGGAATCTATCCAGGGTTGGATCAGACACACAAGGGGATATTTCCCACGCTGTCTGGCGAGAGAAGACATAATGTGTGTTGTTGATGAAATACTATGGCCTGACCCTGACCTGAGACAAGATCATGCTGATATTGATGCCGATGCTGATGAACCTGTATATGTGCTCAATCTGGAAGTACTGTGAATAAACCCTTTTATTGACATTTTGGTAGCATTGGTGGTGTGTTGAATTAATCCCTCCTGTGTGTAAGAAACACTAATGGAGTCTGTGTTTTGACAGCTTGTGTGTATTGTCTGTGGGTAAAGACTGACTGGGACCAAGAAGTTAGATGTTTGGACTGTTGGGTGTGAGTTTGTAAAATTGTGTGTGAAGATTTCACAAAATGGGGAGTTGTTCCAGGAATTGTGTCTTAGCAATCGAGAAAAACTGTAATTAAAGTAGAATACCTCAGTTAGACACAGGAGGGCACTGTTGTTGTGCCCTCCTATCGCAACGACTGCGACAGGATAGGGACCAGTGTATTTCGTGATAATTTTCACGTAATTACGTGATGTCTGTAAAGCACACTGAGTTTGCTTTGTGCATGAAATGCGCTTTATAAATAAAATTGAAATTAATGAAATGATGAAAGTCCACTTCCGAGCTAAGAATATGGTTCGTTTACACGATTCAGTTGAATTGTACTTTAAGCTTGGGATGAGGCTTGGTGAGATTTTACAATTATTGGGCTCAGTGGATGAGAATTTTATTAGTATGCGTAGGCTACTCTCAGAAGGATGAGGAGGATGAGGATGATTTACGTATATACGTATTTAACCTTCACGAACCTCCCTATACTGTTATCAACAGTAGAACAACAACAACAACAACAGTGCCCTCCTGTGTCTAAATGAGGTACCCTCCATAAATTAAATGCTCACCATATATACAGTACATATGTCACGCATGACAGACCGGTATCTTAGATTCCCCAACCGTACGTACTGTACATGATTGTTTTGTTATTTTAATGTATTACCCTGTATGTATGTGTGGCAAAATGTCAGCAGCAACAGCCTCCAGCTAATGGGGGAATGCTCTACAGTACATGGATGGCATACATCCAGTAAGTAACCTGTCAACATGTACATGCATTTTGAAATTCTACATGGAGCTCGACTTTTTGTTATGAGTTAAATGTGTATATCATCGTCAATATCTGCTGCCAGATCACTTATTTAACCTTCAATCCACTCCTTTTGTGTTACTTTGTTTAGACATCACTCATATGAGTTCTCTCTGCCTTTCCGCAGGCCAAAAGAAACAGCAGCAGGGGAGAATTCCCCTGCTGCTGGAGGTGATGCCGAAGAGCAGCCAAGACAACGCACCAATCACAGAGAGACAATGACTGATCCTCCTGGCTACTTTACAGAACATCAGTCAAACTGAGCATTGTTGGTGCAACATTCCAGTCTATTGTCCTCCTACTTCATAAAAAAAAAATATTCCATCTATATCACAGCTGTGACACTTTGACTCACGCCACTGCAGCTCTATTGTTTCATAATGTTGAAAGCACTTATCAATTAACAATGATGATTAGGGAATAATACAAACAAAAAACACATTCACAACCGAACATTATATTTTATATCGCTATTGTGATGTCCAACATAAACCTGAAATTTGTACTACAGTATCATAAACAGCAGCAACAAGATGCTGCTGTTTACGATCCCAGCCACTGTCACATCATCACCAGTGTTTTAATTAAAAAAGAGACGTCCAGAAAGACAGGGGGACAATGACCCATCCCCAGGCTGCCTAAACAAACATTGTTAGGACTGAGCTTTGTTGGCACTTCTGCATGCCTTTGAATTGTTCCTCCTCCTGTCTACAATAATTTAATCAAATTATGGCCCAGTCATTTAGTTGTATAGTGCTACGAGCTAAGTGACTGATTATTTGCCCTTGTTGGGAATTTAAGTGGTTAATTAAAATGTAGTTAATGCTGCTCAGCAGTGGGTGCCTTATGTAGTGTGCTTGGTGTAATTATGCTCACTGTAAAAGCATTCAAAGTGACAAATGCTTTTGAGCAATTCTTGGCATTTTAAAAACCATTTGAGATCTCAGCGTATATCTGTACTTGTTACTATGACACCATTTGAAATACTACTGCAGTTTTTCACTGAATAAACCATTAAGCCCATGCGTCCGCAGTCACAGTGGCTTCAGTAATATTTTGCATCACACAAGCCAATAAGAACAAATTCCTGTAAATTCCAGAGTATCAGTCACACCATTGCCCTCTAATGTGAAAATAACAAATATATAACATAAATTTTCAGTGATACAAGAGCAGCAGATACTAGCCTAGAGCACCCTATGGTGGCTGTCAGTGTGAAAATAACACACATTTAAAATGATATATTTTAACATAAGTTAAGTTTGTAATTTTAATTTTAATATATAACCCTGCCAAAGGATGAAAAAGATGATGATTTATACTCAAAATACAATATATCAAAATTGAATATATCTTTAATAAAAATGTAAAAACAATTTTGAATAATTTTGATATATTTCTCATTGCTCTTACAGAAAACATATGGTCCAGTGTGTGACAACAATGACGCTGCCCACACACTGGCTGGAAACGTTTCTTAGTACAAAAATACATGCACAACCTAAAGCCAGTAGTCACTGAGAATTCAATGAGGAAGTCAGGTATGGAGTTGTCGACGCCATGGTATTGATATATTGATACTCACATGAGTATTGAAAGTATCATAAAGTATCGATTCTAATCAATAAATGAAAAGGGCGCATGTGTCGCTTCCATATCTTTCAGGGTCTGTTACGGCATACAGGATTTTGTGCTGCAGCACCCAGCAGTAACATAAAATGAACTGATCCATTCATGTCATGTGACCACTGTCCAGAAAAGAGCAGTGATTCCATGTGATCAAGTCCACTAGATGTCTTTGTCCCTCAGTGGTAGCAAATAAACTATTTAGGTGACATGTAAAAATTAAGTAATTTGGTATGACTAAGTATTTCATTTTTGTTTGTTTAGAAAGAAAACACAAAGTATTGATACTGGTATCTAAAAAGTATTGCCATAAAAAAGAAAATTGGTATCATATGGATATGCCGCTAATCTTACAACCCAGAGCCAGTTGTCACTAAAAACCTAATAAAGAGGTTATGTTTGGAGGAGAGCTCAACAGACCTCAATGGATTCAGGAAGCAGCATTATAGTCATGTCTGGGTATGTTCTCAGTCAACCAGGTCATTTAATCCAAAAAATAGTTACATCAAAAGCAACTGGACAAAGTCATGTCAAACATTTTTTGTTGTGCTGTTCAAATTCATAGAAACACACTTTCGACTGAGAAGATTTTAATCCTCCTGAGCCCCCCCAGTCTCCCCCTTGTTTTGGGGGTTGAGTTGGAGGGAACTCAGTGTGCGTGTCTGTGCCTGTCTTTTCTATTCTATCTTCTGGCTGGGACGTTGATACAACTGATGGGAATGTCAGCATTGGAGCAACACCCCTGCTGCTGGACACCAGTTGGGGGTCAGTGTCCACTGGGACGCCACTGCATTTAAATGTGATGAGACGTGTGTGTGTGGAAGCATTTGACTAATGTGTGTACATCCTGAATGTGTGTATACGTAAATGTTAGGGGGCAGCATCTAGGCCTTTTTGGGGGGATTTGGGGCAGGGGGTGAGAGTGGTGACAGGCTCAGCTGTGTTGAACTGTGGGAGAAAAAGAGCTGACGCGACGGGAGTTGATGTCTGACATGACTCTCTTGGCAGGCGCACCACAGGGAGCTGGGAGCTGCCGCTGACTGAGTGTGTTTGTGTGTTTTCTCCGGTGATGCTGAGACAGAGTTGGAACAAGAAGAAGAAGAAAAAAAAACACACACTTGTCCTTTTAGTGTACTGCTATTCTGTTCTAAAATCAGAACAGACGCATTGGTGAAACACCACCTTTATGGATGGGACACCTGACTGCTGTGTAACTCGATCTTTCTCAGTCCATTCCTTGCTCCACCTACTATTTTCTCTTCCTCCATATCATATACCCCTCCTTAACCTTCTAGCTCTCAAGCTCTCAAAGTTCCTGCGCTCCATCCTTCCATCTTATTCCACTCCGGCACAGTCTCATCTCATGTTGGTGAAGTGATCAAGAAGCTATGTTGCAAACTGGACGTACAATGTCGGCACTCATCTTTTCCATTTGTTTTTAATGTATTCCTGCTTTATTTTATTTTATTCTTCAGTGGACTTTTGTAAAAACAAACAAACAAACAAAAAAAACCACACACACTTCGGCCCTTTCTATTCCTTGTCCCTCCTCTCTGTGTCCATTACTTTGCCATCAGTCCCTGATAGGTACCCACAAAGCCCCCAGTGTCTAGTGTGACCCGCTATTCTTCTCCCATCTCCTCTCTCTCTCGTTCTCTCCATCCTGGTGCAGCCAAGCATGAAGTAAAGAGGAGGGGCTGTTTATTTTTCTCTGACTCCCAAACTTTTTTTACTTTTACCCTTTCTCCTTTCTTCTTCTAACTCATATTCTCCCCACTCCTTGTGGTTTGGTCCAACACTTTATCAACTTTTAGGAATTGTTAAATTTTCTTCCCCAGCTATCTCATCTTGGTCTGCAGAGAAACCTTGCACCCTCCGCACTCACAATGGATGCTGATGCTTTTAATGTGGGACAATGGGGCAGATCTGAAAGGTTAGCCAGCCCTTTGCACTGTATCCCCATGCACTCTCCACCCTTCAATGAACCTTCTTTTTCTTCCCACTGTTACCTATACCTGCTGGCCTCTTGATCCCTTAACTCTCCAATGTGTAAAATTGGGTGGTTTTTTTTCTTTTTTGTATTTCACCTTCTTTATCTTGCTTTCCAACACACAGAAAGGATATGTGACCATTATAGAAAGAATTGTGTTATGACACATTTTGCTCATGACAGAGATCTGATAACATAATGACTAATGTATTGTTAACACTATAGAAGTGTGTCAAAACATCGCAGCTTTCTTCTTCCATTGTGTTCCAATGTTTTGTTCACTTTCGCAGCAACCTCATGTAACAGCAACTGTAAATTTAAACTGTATTTGGGGCAGGCCTGTTGAGCAGGGTGCTGCCAGGAATTCTGGGCCCCATAAAAGGATATGACAATGGGCCACTACGTAACACACTTTATATTATTGTATTTCTACACTCTGTGCAGTATTTACCATTTGATGCAAGACTGAGTTCAACAAAAAATGTCTCAAAGCAATATGTTATAGTAACATTATAAAAAAGGCATATTTTTCAGTCCTCTAACAATCAGGGGCACTTGAAATTGTTCTAACTCACCCAACCTGCATACAGCGCCACTGTCCTTGAGTTGTTTGTCATCACTGCCACAAACCATCTGCTAAAACAGAAGTGAACGAATTTGTCCAACCTGTAATTGCACGGTAAAAAAATGTAGTTTCAACTGAGAAATCCAAAGGAATAAACTACAATGTTACACACCAGGCATATAGAAATATATATGATATATACTTACATACTGAAAATACTAGAAGCATACTATGACATTAAATTAAATCTAACAAAAATCAAACAAACAAACAAACAAACAAACAAAAAAAGAATTGGTCAGGATGTCACTTTTACTTTGCAAAGGTGCTTCAGAGTATGTGGAACTGGGACTCTTGTGATTCCTTTCAAGGTAAAAAAAAAAGCTTTGGAAAAGCAGGCAGCAAAACATTTTTTTATAAACCACAATTAAAAGCATACACTGAAAGTACAAAATAATTATTTCTAGAATACCAATGAGAAGTGAGTTAAACAATTGTGCACGGGCTGCTAATATCAGCGTTTAGCTCACTGTGTCTTTTTTTGTCTCTTTCAGCCCCACACTTGTCTGCCAACCATCATTTTGAAACTCTCAGAACTAATAATGAACCTTGTTATCCACTAAGCTGCACTCCCTGCCCCCCTCTCCCTTCATGTATGAATAGAATAACCCCAGTAATGGCGCTTGTTTGCCACTCCACTGCTCTTCATATCCGCCTGTGACTTTATCATCTCTGATCGGTGTACCCCACGAGATACAGTACGTCTTAGTGTGGGTGTGCAGTATCCTCTTCCTGAAGCTTTTATCAGTCCTGATCAGTGTCCCTGCAATTATCTGTCAGAGATCCTGTCTGAAAAGTTCATGTTTTCATTCTTCCAAACTGGCTGGTTGGCCGATAAGACAGTTTGTCAGGTGGAAATCAGAGAGGCCTTTCCTTGGACTGGGGAGGCAGATGGAGGTTTGAGATCCAGAGGTGAAAGACAGAAAGAGCAAAGGTTATATCAAAAAAGGGGCTTTTAATCATACATTTGTATATCAAGTTGGGTTAAAGTAGGTACTATGAGTGAATATTAGCATATTAATTGCTACCTTTAAATACTATCTTCTGGATGCAAGTGACGAAGGTTAAATTAAATTTTACCTATGATCACATGTCTTTAAACCCACAATCAACCATTCAAACCTGATTTTGCAATTTTACAGGTCACACGATCCGGAAAAGTTTAGAAAGGACAACCATTTTCACAACACTGAATAAATTGATGGATAAAAACAGTCAGTCAGTTGGCTTGTGTGACTGGCCTGCCTGCAGTCCAGAACTGCTCCTTGGTAAACTTTTCAGGGAACAACACAAACATAAGAATCAGGACCAGGAGCAGTTTTACTTATTATCAAGAATAATGTCCTGCTCTTTGGTTTTGTTGACAACTATCCTTGGCAGTTTTCTTTGTGATTTAGTACAAAGCTTTTACACCACATGCCCTTCATTATGCAACCCAACCTGGGATGTAAATGTAAGTATTTATCATTTTAACTGATAATTAAGGAGGAAAATGTGTGTTACCACATTCATTAAAGTAACTCCACCTCCTGTCTTCTGCCTATTGCTAGTGTTTCTAAACCATACATCATGGCTGGTCTCACCACCGTCCTGTAAACCTTTCCCTTCACCTTAACTGACAGTCTTCTGTCAGCTATCACAGATCACTCCTGACACTTTTCTCCAGCTGTTCCATCCTGCCTGTACTCTATTCTTCACCTCTCTTCCACAGTCTCCTCTGCTCTGAACAGTTGATCCTAAGTACCTAAACTCCTGCACCTTCACCTTCCATACCACCAAATATTGCATCTGTGGTACTCCTTCTAGGCATGAAACCATACTGTTGTTCACAAATCTCCACTTCCTGCCCCAACCTAGCTTCAACTCCTTTTTCCCAAATCTTCATTGTATGGCTCATCAACTTTATCCCTCTGTAGTTGTTACAACTCTGTGCATCACCCTTCTTATAAATTGGCACCAGAACACTTTTCCTCCACTTATCAGGCATCTTGTCAGTCTCTAAAATTCTGTTGAACAACCAGTCAGGAAATCTACCGCCACTTCTCCTAAGCACTTCCATACTTCCACTGGTATGTCATCGGGACCAACTGACTTTCCACTCTTCATCCTCTTCAGGGCTTTTCTTACTTCATCCTTTTTAATCTGATCTACTTTCTGATCTACTTTAAAGTCTGCTCCAATCACCACTCTCTCTCCCCTGGGGATGTTCGCTACCACCCAATTCAGCTCATTGCAGAACTTCTCCTTTTCTTCTAACTCACAGCCCACCCGTGGGGCACAACTGCTAACAACATTAATCATCACTCCTTCTATTTCTACCTTTACACACATCAACATGTCTGATTCTCATTTCACCTCCACCACATTTTTGCACATTCTTCCTTTAGGATCACCCCTACTCCATTTCAATTACCATCAGAACGATGGTAAAATAGTTAGTAGCCTCCTCCAATGTTTTTAGCCTTGGTGCACTTCCACTGGGTCTCCTGCACGCACAAAATGTCTCCTCTTCTTCTCTCCATTATATCAGTTAGTTTTCTACTTTTCCCTGTAATTGTACCTACATTTAAAGTTCCAAACTTCAGTCCAAGACTTTTATCATTCCTCTTTTCTCTTTTTCTCTGAACCAAACGCCCTCTGTCTTCGACCAACAGTAGCCTAATTTCCATCATTATCCTGTAAATCAACAGCACTGTTGGCTGTCGTTGACCTGGGCCCCGGCCGATCTGGTATGGAAATTGTTTTAATTCACATTTTTTGATTTGGCCAAATGTTTTACACAGGATGCTCTTCTTGACGCAACCCTCATCATTTATCTGGTCTTGGGACCAGCAGTATAAATACTGGTTTGTGTACCCTAGTGGCTAGTGGCTGGTTTTTGGCATAATTTTTAACTACTATTCCAAAATTAATCTTAACTATAAAAACATTTACTTTCAAAGCCCTGCTTTCCCGTTGAAAAAACAATGTTGGATGTGGCAAAAATGTTACTTTGTGTTTAGTCTGAACCTCTGTCATCAGCATTCAGTGCCTCTCCCCCGGGCTTCCCATTCCAGCCCTCACTAATCTAATCACCTCCTCTGCAGACTCACACAAAGTCTCCAATAGTCCAGCCATTTTCCTTAATAGACATGTTATTGCTCACAATCACATTTACGGCACACAGGCAAATCCGAGCAGATGTGATTGTGTTGGCTGTTAATCCAATCAGTCGCAGCTCACTTTCTTTTGCTCGGCATCCGTCGTCTTCCGAAACAAGGTGACAGCGTTTTAATTTTCATTCTCGGGCCACTCTCCTTTAATTTAGCTTGCAGTGTGTGCTTCGGTTCATGGAGTCAGACACATGTAGGTGCTGGTTATTGTACAAGCTTTCATTTCTCTCCTGTGGGAAAATAAAGAACAGAGTGTTTCGGATTAAATCTGATTAAAACAGGAGCTTTTGTTATTGTTTATTCACAGGGCCAGCATCTATTGAATCACACTGGTAGAATTTCTTCAGCCTAAGATGGTTGCTGCTGATTTTTTGACCTTGATTATCAACATTGGTCACCGCAGGTCAGAGCAAAATATTTTTAATGTATTTTCAAAAGACGTTTTTTAAACTGGGATTCGGGTCCACATACAGTGAAAAGCATGCAACTATGTGTGGCAGATGTTGGCCACATACAGTGGTATGAAAAAGTTTGGGCACAACTGATCATTTTCAAGATTTTCCTGATCATTGATTGTTCTGAACAGCCATTTCAATTAAATATATCATATAGCAAACAAACACAGTGATATTTAAGAAGTGAAATGAAGTTCATAGGATTTACAAAAAGTGTGGAATAATTACTTAAACAAAAGTAGGCAGGGGCATAAATTTGGGCACCCCAACAGAAAAATTACATCAGTATTTAGTAGATCCTCCTTTTGCAGAAATAACAGCTTTTAAACGCTTCCTATAGCTTCCAATGAGGGTCTGGATTCTGGTTGAAGGTATTTTTGACCATTCTTCTTTACAAAACATCTCCAGTTCAGTCAGGTTTGATGGTTTCCAAGCATGGACAGCCCACTTTAAAACAGACCACAGAATTTCAATGATATTCAGGTCTGATGGCCATTCCAGAACGTTGTACTTGTTCCTCTGCCTGAATGCTTTGGTAGAATTTGAGCAGTGTTTAGAATCGTTGTCTTGTTGAAGTATCCAGCCCCGGCGCAACTTCAACTTTGTCACTGATTCTTGAACATTGTTCGCAACAATTTGCTGATACTGACTGGAATCCATGCAACCTTCAACTTTAACAAGATTGCCAGTACCTGCACTGGCCACACAGCCCCACAGCATGATGGAACCACCACCAAATTTAACTGTGGGTAGCAAGTGTTTGTCTTGGAATGCTGTGTTCTTCTTCTGCCATGCATACCGCCCCTTGTTATGTCCAAATAACTCAATTTTAGTTTCATCAGTCCACAGCACCTTATTCCAAAATGAAGCTGGCTTGTCCAAATGTGCTTTAGCATACCTCAAGTGACTCTTTTTGTGGCATGGGTGGAGAAAAGGCTTCTGCCGCATTACTCTCCCATACAGCATGTCCTTGTGCAAAGTGCGCTGAATAGTTGAACGATGCACAGTGACACCATCTGCAGCAAGATCATGTTGTAGGTCTTTGGAGCTGGTCTGTGGGTTGAGTTTGACTGTTCTCACCATCCTTTGCCTCTGCTTATCTGAGGTCTTTCTTGGCCTGCCACTACGGGCCTTAACTAGAACTGTGCCTGTGGTCTTCTATTTCCTCACGATGTTTCTCACAGTGGAAACTGACAGCTGAAATCTCTGATTGAAATCTCAGCTTTTTGTATCCTTCCCCTAAAACACGATGTTGAACATTCTTTGTTTTCAGGTCATTTGACAGTTGTTTTGAGGCTCCCATGTTGCCAGTCTTCAGAGAAGATGCAAAGGGGAGAACAACTTGCAACTGGCCACCTTAAATACCCTTTTTCAAGATTGGCTTCACCTGTGTATGTAGGTCAAGGGTCAATGAGCTTCCAAACAAATTTTGTGTTCCAATAATTAGTGCTAAAGGTATTCAAATCAATAAAACAACAAGGGTGCCCAAAATTATGCACCTGCCTACTTTTGTTTAATGTAATTATTGCACACTTTCTGTAAAGCCTATAAACTTCATTTCACTTCTTAAATATCACTGTGTTTGTTTGCTATATGATATATTTAATTGAAATTGCTGTTCCGAACAAACAATGATACATAAAGAAATATCTTGAAAATGATCAGGGGTGCCCAAACTTTTTCATACCACTGTACTTGTGGGGACATATTTTTGAAAAATTCCATTGTTGAAGTGGTTCACAAAAGACAGAGGGGAGGGGGTATATTGAAGATATTTATATTTAGGATAAATATTAAGATAATAAAGTTAAGGATGAGTAATATACATGCATGGAATGTGTGTGTGACCCAGGCCATGGGTTTACAGGTCAAAGATCTTGACACACACTCACACCCAGCAGGGTGACAAAATAATTAACTCTGAGTTTGATTGACAGACAGTTCATCACACTGACAAAACACATACATAATCACACACACACACAGTCATCACCACATACTCAGCAAACAATTGTACTTTCCCCCCTTCTTTTAATTGTTCACACTTAATTTCTTACAAATAGAAAAGTATGAAACTAGGTTATCTGTGTACAGGGGGTATTTATGCTACTAGATCTTTAACCTTTAAGTTAGCATAAAGTTTGATTTTCCAGTTCTCCATCCATCCATCCATCCATCCATCTTCATCCACTTATCGGGTCGCGGGGGCAGCAGTCTCCACCCAAATCACATTGCACCATACCAACCCACCCAAACCTTCCTGCGGGTGGTGAGTCCACTGGAAGGTACCAACCGCCCTAACCGGAATTCGAACTTGCCCAGGAGGTGAACCCTGTGGTTCCACACCAATGACAGAGACATTACCTCTGGGCCAAAGCGCCACATTTTTCAGTTCTTTGACATATTTACACGACAAATTTATACGTGAGTCTTTTTTGTCCTCTGATATCTCTCAAGTTCTTATACATCTGTAAAGGTCACTGAGTTACTCACAACCTCATCATCGCCCAATGGTGACTGACTGACCACCTCCTATGAGAATCTCATCCTGGATTTGATCAGTTCCTTATTAAACACATAACAATTTGTGTAAAATTACTGGTTAAAAGCCTTTCATATACCACGAGAAAAGAACTGTGGTTAGAAGCCAATGACAAATGCATGAAAGGAAAAAAAGGAATAACAAGAGGATATTTGTTATTTGTTCCTGAAGGTTCTGTAACACAGCCAGCCCTGTTGTAGAGGGAAGGTTCACCTTTGATTGGTGCACTTAAAAGTGTGGGTATATATAGTGTGGAGCGGAGGCAGTAAAAGCCTACTTGGGTGGGTGAATAGTGTGGGGTAACTTGTGGAGTGTAATGTTGTGCCTCCCCCCGCCCTCCGTCACCTCGATTCTGATAGGCCATTTTTCTCTGTGACCACAAAGGGAGAGGAGTCGAATTGCGCCGGTGCATTCACCGGCCCACTTTGTTTTAAAATGGTTTTGTTTAGTTGTGACACTTCAGACACCCAACACCTTCCAAGAATCCTAACTCTTGTGTTGGGGAGTACAGAGGGCAGGTGGGTGGTGTGCAGGCATGAGGGGAGAAGTGAAGGGTAGGTGAGGGGCGGTATGGACGGACCAAAGAGGAGGAAAGTGTGTGTTTCTTAGGATCATGGGAATCTGGATGCAGCTACAGTATCTCCTCCTGCCTCTTTCTCCTTCCTTCTGATATTTATGACCTTGGAATTTATGTTAAAAGATGTTTCTTTTTCTTTTCTTTTGCCCCCACCCCTGCTTGCTTTGCCATATTTTGTTTAACACTGCTGTTCACCCCTGCCCTCTCCTGGAGCACTTTCTTTACTCCTTTTTGCCTGGAGGCACTCACACTTTAATCTCTTCCTCCTTCGAGTGTTTAAGCAGCTTAATACAGCAGGATCTGAACTGCTCAGTCTACAGTGGGTTGATGTTTTATAGCTAGTTCAGGACTAATTCTTGGCTCAGCTCCCATTTTTACAGTGTGTTTCCTAGTTAATTGGACAATCTAACTGCAGAAACATGACATGGATTTACAGAATAGAAAGAAAAGAATATCATAATATAATATAAGAAATAATAATTAAGTTTTTAAGATAGAGCGTTAATGGGCTTTAAAAAAGAGATCCCATTCGTGGATTCATGTTTGAAAAGAAATAAGTAAACAAAGGTTTACTACTTTGTTACATGTCAAACTTTCCACTATCCACTAGAAAAATGTACATGCCATTTCTATGTTTTGCAGCAGATGTGGGTCACTCTGGTTTATACAGTAATTGTAAATCATATATACATACATTTGAAAAACTAGATCCCAGCTGCATTTTTTGGACTAGACGAGTATTCATCAACTGGCGGCCCATGGGCCAAATCTGGCCAGCTGAACTTGGTACTCCGGCCGGCGACTGAAAATATTTTGTGGTCTGCACTATTAAAGCATCTGAAAAAAACCCAAATGAGATTAAAAAAAAATACTATCAATAATCGCAACCATTTATGATTTCTTTAGAAAAATGTGATTTGTATTTAATTTTTTATCCAGAAAGATTTTGGCCCTCTGACAAATATAGTTGATGATCCCTGGCCTACACACAAGCCAATGTCAGTTGTTAGTGATGATCCTGACAAGGACTTTACTTTTTATTATTAAAATGTAGTCTCACAATTAAACGGTTTCTACCCAAAGTATTCTGAATGATCTTGATTTCTTACATGTTGTTTTTTTTAGATAGGATGTTTTACAAATGAGAACATTATTATTTTCTAAAATAAAAAAACACCATTCAACATAAAATTTACACAGGGGTAGCCATTGTAAATACTTTTTGACATGGTTTAAAAGGCAGCAGTACCTGAGCTCACAGGGGCAATGGGGTCAATTGCTACACGTAGGCAGCATTTTGAAGGGCAGACTTGCATGTTGTATTGGTCCGGTGGAGGCTCGAGTACACACACACACACACAATCCATTCCACAACCGTACACACTGCATCCCTAAGGGAGTGGCACAGAAGCGGTGGGCTGCAGGTCTGACCTCGTCCGGCTAGCTGAGTTCACTGTCATGGTTCTGTCTGTTTGACAAGAGAGAAAGAGAGAAAGAGAGAGAGGGAGAGAGAGAGAGAGAGAGAGAGAGAGAGAGAAACACAGTGAATATGCATTGAGTGTTTGCGTTGACGATGTGTGTGGGATGTTTAGGGTGACCGAGTGAGGATGAAAAGCAGCACTGAGGGTAGAGAGTTAAAAAAAGAGCTGAAGTGAGTGTGTCTGAGAGAAAAGAAAAAGGATCAAAAGGCATGCAAAAAGAGCAAGGGAAAGTCTTTTCTGCCCTTCTCTTTCAGCAGGGAGGGCACAGGGGATGGTAATGCTAAGCCCCACTCCATTCTTTGACCAAAAACTTTGATTTCCTATTAGGTTCCTTCTGATGTGGACTGATGGGGAGAGGAGGAGAGGAAAGGATGACAGGCTAGGACATACACTGAGATGGAGGGTGGGAGAGAGTGAAAAGGCAGATTACTGGGAAAACTGGAGTGAGTAAAAAACGCATTGCTGCAGTAAGGAGGATTGGTGGTGGCAGCACATTAACAAAGTGGTTATCTTGGATACTTTTTACCTTCTACACATTCAACACTGACTTTTCTTTGTTCATGCACTGACTCAAAAAGTAATAATTCACACCGACAACCACTGTAGTTGCAGGCGAGACATTTTATGAAGCTTTATATAGCCAGATTAATACAGCAGGATTGGAACAAGAACAATGATTAAAAAAAAAGAATAAGAAAAAAATTACAAACTTGGGAGGATGACAAGTCAAGAATTTCAGAGAGGCTTAGTGTCACAATTCATCGGACAAATATATGTGGTCTGTGTTTCGTGTCACACTATGTGACCTCCCATGAGGGCAATGCAGGAACAAAAAGCCTTTGCTACACAGGGAGTACAAGTTCAACCGGTCTTCTTTGTCACTTTACTTCTTATAAAGATTTTTCATAGTTGACCCTGTTATGTATGTCAGAAACAGATCAAGTATTGTGTTCTTTCAGAAGATTGAAGGGTGTATAAGTTTGACATGTGGCACAAAACTTTCTTTAAGTGAAAACTGACAAATAGGATTTTTGATGCACGCTTAACACACAGGGTAGACAATGACAGCACTTTAAGCTGTTGATATGTATAGAACAAAATTAGCAAAATTGCAAGAAATGATGAATATTTATATTTACATCATATTTGCATATATCCATGAAAATATTTTCTAGATAAAATAAAACTTTTTTTTAAAATTAGGTGAACCCACACACAACTACCTAAGCTGACAAGGTTTTTAGTGACACACAATAATATCTCTTAAATGATTTGTGGTTGAATACCTTTCTACTGTTTTGATTTAATACAGGCTAAAAAATGATATAAAATATCAATATGATGATCAAAATTTTCAGCTTATTGCTCTGTTAAGCCACTAGCACTTAAGCTTAAAACAGCAAGCATGTTGTGAGCTAATACAAAAAGTCTTCTCTGCTCTGAATTTTCAAGGAAAAGTATAGTTGTGTCAACACAAGAAATTATAATACGTATCATTTTTACTGAGTGAGATGAGATCTCCAGAGAGAATGGGATCTGGGTATTGGATGTCAAAAAGAAAGAAAGAAATTTGTGCGTCTTGAGTTTTGGAAGTGTCTTCTAGTGTAAGTGTCTGCCAAGTAAATCTCATCAGGAATCCAGCAGTGCAGTAAGACAATGTGCCTGAACATCAAAGTAAATCTACAACAACAAAAAAAAAACAAAACAAAAAAACCCCAAAACAACGTAATCAGTAAAAGTGAAAGTGAATTATTTGTCATTGTGACACAGCACACTACTGCCCATCACCAAAGTGAACAGTGGTCAGCTTATAAGCTCCCAGGGAGCGGTGTGTGGGTACGGTACCATGCTTAGGGCACTTCAGTGGTAACTTGGCAGCTGGTGGACTCAAAGCGGGAGCCTTCCAGACCCAAGTCCACTTCCTTAACCACTAAGCCACCACTGCCCTTAAAAAGTAAATTCAACTGTGCACATTAAAGTTACACTCTGTAAACAATTAAATGGTTAACAGTAGCTGAACAGTATTACGGACAATCTCAAATAGCATTTATAAAAAACATCACAAACTACAACAAAAGTGCAACAAATACTTGCCAACATTCATATTTAACGTAAAAACGTACTCATATTGCTGCTCAAAGGGCTGGAAATCAGAGGATAGCTTCGGATTGTACAGAAAAACACCTCATGTACTGTTCGTCTTTCTGAAAATGAATTATTTACCTCTGGACACCTACTGGTTAAATATATCACCACAATTACTACTAGCGCCCTCTAGCAGGCTGAATGAACATAATATAAAACAGTTCCAACACAACATTTATCTTCTCATGATAAGTGTTTCCCACGTCATGTGTGGGAAAGAAGGATGAGACAGATATAAAAGTTGTGTAGGCGAGACGGTGAGATATGGAGACAGAGACGTATAGAGAGAAACAAAGGGCAACAGAAGAGAGAGTCAGAGAGAGAATGATTGATTGATGTGGTCAGTGAGGCGTCACTGATCTCCACGGGAGGTCCGCCAAATTAAGAGGATGTGGAATGGCCTCGTGGTGTGAAAACAGGGCGACTGCAGCACTAATCTTGGAGGAGGAGGGAGATAAGAATGGCCAAATTAGCTACAAACAAAGTCAATGAGCTCAGAAGTCTCCGTTTGCAAATACAGCACTTATTGAATCTAATGACGAGATGATTGAGCAACCATTAGGCAAATGTGGGAGAAATTATTCATTTCAAAAATGACTTGGAAATAGAATGGGGGGGAGGGAGGGGGCAAGGCTCCTACAAGTGGAATATGAGCTAGATCTCACAGTCAGTCACACAGCCATTGTTTATGTGTTTGTGTTACCCTGCAGAGAGGCTTGCTAATCCATTACAGTGGTAGGAAATGTCGAGCCATATTAGCTGTCTTATCCTGCTGGCATCTTGTATCTCCGTAAGGGTCCTTCATTCTCCAACATGGCCCAAGGCCTACAACCCAACAGACAGATAAAATATTCTCAGAAATTGAGGTTTTTTATCTATTATGTGGCACAAACAAACGTTTAAATGTCAATTTTAATCCAGCTAATGATAAAAGTTATTAAGTTTGGAATGAAACAGTGCCTAATTAAAAATGTGCAGACTAAGGATCTCCGCTATTTTCATGTGGAAACTGAGGTTCACAGACTGACTGTTTTATTTCCTCTCAGGTCAAAGAGATCCATGTTATTCCAATTTTTCTCACTGTGGGAAGCAGCCTGTTGTTGTTTCAGTCTTACAGGGGGCTTGTTGTTTCTAAATGTGCCCTGCAGCCAGTCTTATGCGAAACAAGAACAGATACTGTACTGTAAGTAAGGGGGTGATATGCATTTGGGTGGGCTTTTTTCAGGGCACTCAGGGGTCCGCTGATACTTGAGCTCAAGAAGTGACACTTGACTTAACACCATGTTTTAAATGACCTCAAATAAACACATTTGTTTGGTATCTTTACCTGAAGAAGCTGCACTTTGGCTCTTATGGTTACAGCTTAAGTTCAGCATTTACAAAACGAAAAAGCTATTCACTTACTGAGTGGCTAATAAAAACCAAAATCTTTTTTTTGTTCAGTTATTATGTTTATTCTCACTGTAATTTGACAGGAATGAAACATGAAAGTGCTTTAATATATTTTTTTGACATACTCAACAGACACTGATGCTTACAAAAATTCAAGATAAGGTGAAAGCTAACACAAATGTAACATAGGAGCCTATTTCCTATGTAGCAACTGAACTGATAACTGGTATCAACATTATGTATAGGAAGAGCATCCACCATTGGAGACATCCTGGGTTCTTCACGTTTTGCTACACTTTTAATATGGTTGATAATGACATCAAAGCATGTTATTAAATGATGTAGGGTTTTGTGAAATGCCATTGGTGGGATACATTGCTGAATGTGCTTGTTCTTGGTGCCACAGACATTATTTAATTAGAAATTAATATGCTCACTTTGGTGGATCATACTGCAAAGTATTTTAAATAAAATGCTTGGTACAATAGTTGATGTATCAAAAAAACTTCCAAGACAATTGAGTCCACTCCAAGGCATGGTATATCTACACACTTTATACTGTATGTAGAGTAAGCATAATGACATACATAACATAACCATTCCTATGCTTATATATATATATATATATATATATAAACATATATATATTACAGACTCTTGGACTTACAACCAGCTAAAACAACCAAAACACCCACATGCAAATTACATTAATAACCAATAGCATATTTGAAAGACGGTCTTTCAGAATAATAAGAGTAATACAAAAAAAAAGGTCAAATAAGAACATTGTCGCTGTCCCAAATATTTTGTGTACTAAATGATTTTGTTCTAAATTGAATTCAAATTGTTGGTGAAAGAGCTAAAAACGGGTTTGAACAACAGTTTGTTTGGTCTTTCCAGAAGTATTAGGTTTTGAAAGATTATGCAGGTACAAAGTTCAAAACAGGTCTGAAAGAGATAATTTTTCAGGTTATAATATGCGATGTGTATGTGTGAGTGTGTGTGTTACAACAGGTTTTTGTGTCTGCAAATGCACTTTTGGCACTCTTCTGCTAAAGTCTTGAGTCACTGTTAGTCACCACATCTCAATTGCTTTCTTTTCAGCACTCAGCATTGGTTTTCCACAAATCTTTTGTGGTCAGACCCGTTCCCAGATCAGTAACTGAATGGCCTGATTGAGTGAGTGGTTTGAAAACAATAGGACATGTATCTCTAATTGGTAAGATGGAGCAAAAGATGTGCAGGAGCATGTCATGTGTGAGGCTGCACCGACACCACAGTGTGTCTGTGTGCATCTGAGAGAAAGAAGACTGGCCAGGTGAGGGGGTGTGCTGTCTGTGTCTGTACTCTGTGTGCGGAAGGCTGAAAGTGATACCCTTGTCTGTTCCCTACTTGCCCCACTCTGAGGCCGCTCCACCCAGGCCAGCCCGGGAGACAGTGGGTGTCCCCTGGGAACTGGACAGGACAGGGAGGGAGAAGAGGGGCAGCATGGAGGCCAGGCTTTCAGCCATTATGAAAAGGAGTGGAATCAAATACAAGCAAAATCTCCTTCAATATACTGTATCCCTCACCTGAGTAAGGCTCCTGACTGAAAGGAGATCCGTGGGGGCAACTGTACAATGGGCTTGGGGAGGACAAGCGAGGAAAGAAAAGCAGAGAAGAGCAGAGTGGAGGAGAGGAGAGGAGAGGAGAGGAGAAGAAAGGAGAGAACAGGAGAGTAGATGGGATGAGAGGAAAGATAGGCGAGTGGAGGAGAGGGCAGGAGATGAGACAAGTGGAGAAGAGAGTAAAGTAGAGGAGAGAGGAGAAAATAGGAACGGAGAAGAGAGGAGAAAGGAAAAGAGAAGAGAAAAGAGTAAAAGGGAGAAGAGAAGATGAAGAGAAGAGAGGTGAAATGAGATTAAAGGAAAGGAAACTAAGGGAAAGAAAAGGAAAAATTATAAATGTACTGTATAATTGAAAGTAAAAAAAATCATGTTTTGCATGAGTCAGTCTATTATATAAATTAAGCCATAAATCTTGGAATTAAACCAGTACTTCTCAAATAGTGGGGCTGGCCCCCAAGGGGGCGTGGTGAGGTGCTTCCAGTGGAAGATGGCACGCTGTACATACAGGGGTTGGACAATGAAACTGAAACACTGGCCAATTTAGTGTTGGCGATTTCATGGCTAAATTTGACCAAGCTGAGTAATAGCACAGTTTTGCTTAAAATATTGGAATGCACACAACATTATGGGTGACATATCAGAGTTCAAAAGAGGACAAATTGTTGGTGCACGTCTTGCAGGCGCTTCTGTGACCAAGACAGCAAGTCTTTGTAATCAAAAGCCATGGTATCCAGGGCAATGTCAGCATACCACCAAGAAGGACTGACCACATTCAACAGGAGTAACTGTGGATGCAAGAGGAAGCTGTCTGAAAGGGATGTATCCAAAAAACATAAAACCACAGCTGCCCAACTCACTGCAGAATTAAATGTGCACCTTAACTCTCCTGTTTCTGTCTGTCAGGAGCTCCACAGGGTCAATATACATGGTCGGGCTGCTATACCAAACCTTTGATCACCAGGCATTTCAGTTTCATTGTCCAACCCCTATAAGTGTAATGCATGAATGATAGCCTCCAGCCACTAGGTGGCAGCAACTCATACAGTGGTTTGTACAGATAGAAATATATTAGTTATCAGGTTCTCAAAAGTATTTCAATTTGCGGGGGTATGGAGGGAGGGGTGTCCATGGGGGGGATAAAAAACATTCCAATCCAACATTGCTATAGTAGTATTTGCATCATTAAACTCCACAGGTACTTTATTACATTGTTCACATTCATAGCATGATGAACAATGATGAATGTGAACAACAACAACAAAAAGCCTAAATCTAAAGTTGTTTATTACGGCATATTTATCTACATTTTTTTCTTTGATCCATTGATTGACCTTTTCCCCTCTGGTCTAAGGTGATGCTGAGTTCACCTGGTTCAACTAATGCATGTGAAACTGATTACTCATCGCTGTGACAATCAGTGCTGTGTGGCTCCATGCTATCACTTATACAGTCATACTGGCAGATTGCCAGCGGAGGTTATGTGTGGTGAAAATGACCAGTGTCATGTGAGGGTGTGTTGGTGGCAGGGACACACTTTCGACTCACGCATGATCAAGGACATGCAATCACACACCAACACACGTACCTTACACACATGCACATGACCTCAGTGCCCTCTGACACACCTCTCATGTTCCAAAGTGTAAAAAAGATAAGAAAAGCACCTCGAGCAAAATCACTTCCGAAGTGTCTGCTGGTTTCTTTTCATGTGTGCAGAATCTGTCTGATTGCTGCAAGTCATACCGTGTCAGAAGAGGACAAATGGCCTTTGAGTTGAGGTGTTTCCTAACGGGAATAATCCAAACATTAAAAAGACTCACGCATCCATACGCACACATGCAGACACACACAATTTAGTTGAGGTATCAACACTGCATTTTAAAGATAGAATTATAGCCAGAGGAAAAATAAACAGTATCAAATTAAATGACACATGGAGCATGCATTTCTTTGATCTACAAAGAATGACTTACAGGGGAAAACTTGCGAATCACAAGTTTACATTTCCAAACATGCAAATACACACACACACAGACATACACACATACACACACAAAGCCATGTAACTGATTCCACAGGAGCATTGAGCACTGTGGATAATTGGTGGTACTATTGTGCTGCTCTTCAATGGGTTGGTTACCCAAGAAGCCTCATGTTCGTGTTCATGTATATTTGCTTTGAAGGTGACGAACACAAAGAGCTGAACCCTGCCCAGAACAAAGCCCTGAGAGACCCCGCTTCACCCACAGAGATAAGTGATCTTCTTCCTTGTGATTGTGTGTGTGTATGTGTGTTTGTGTGTGTGTGTGTGTGGGCGCGCAGAGGTGGAATTTAAGGGATGGGCAGATTGACGTGATTAAAACCACAGGATGCATTTAGTCAAAATAGTGAAACACCTTCTTTTTAGAGGAAGCAGAGCCAGGTTAATCCCCTCAACTATCAGATGTTAACATTTAGGGTTCTGTCTTTATAGCCTTGTGTATTCCTTATCTATTTAAGCCAAAACATAGCTGAATTTCTAAATGATATGGTAGTAGATAAAAGAAAATTATATTATTACATATTTAAAATAGAGTCTACATTAATGATATGCAGTGATACTAAACACAAGTGCAATTTCTGTGTGTTTTGTGAGTTTTTTGTGTCAGGATGGCAGCCCGCCTGACTGATCTTATCCAATAGTTCTTTTAAGGTTTACTTTAAAACCTAAGTGATGGAGGGCAGAAATTGACATTTCCACTTGAGAAAACCATCAACCATATTTAAGAACTTTTTTATTGAACAGGACTGAATAATGACTTAATTAGCATTCTTTACGTGTTTTGGTTTTGGACTGTGTTCTGTTGGCATGTACCAAATTAGCCAGTGAGAAACAATTAATCTAACTATCATTTAATTTGTTTAACAACCAAGGACTCAAACAAATTTTGTGATGATGGCATTGTTCAGGTTTACCCAATGACACTAAATAATTTAGAAACTATTAAAAATGCTAGCAGAGCTAGCGATAGGTAGATTGGTGCTTTAGCCACATCTCTGTACTTAAGTGCTGTAAGTTAAGGCAAAAGACAGGTCTCTAAAACTGTAGACTGGGCACCATAATACATACATGCATGTCATAATCCAGTCTTGTATTGTATGTTTTGAGCAATGTTTTGAGCAATGTCTTCTGTTGTACTCCCTTTAGAAGAGTTACTTCCTAAGCTTACAAAGAAAGCAGTCATTGAACATTAATGAAGTATCAACTATTAATTGTTAAAACGTTCCTAAAACCTACATCATTTTACTTTCTATTTGAATATTAACTAGTCTTTGTGGGTACGTTTTTGTTTTATGTTTTTAAGTTGACAGACAGTAACAGTGATGCTAATAGTGCTAGTGCAAAGAAAGAAAGAAGAAGAAAGTTCTGCAGTAAATGTGGAACCCATGTACAAATTAATAACTATCAACAGCAATTTCATTAAATATTAATTAAAAATTGTAAAATGACTTTTGTTAAGACTTAATCAGTTTGGCAAATGCACCGGTTGTAGCGTCCACGTCAGCAAAGCTACTCTTAGTGTGCACATGTAAATACACCTTGTGTAATGGTGTGTCACAGCACTGCCAAGGAAGCTCATCAATAATTAAAAGCATCATTAAGTATAGAGCATGCATGCAACAGATGCTCATTGCATCACAGCTGCTGTGTGTGTGTGCTCTTGTGATGACTACAGGTTAGGATACAGTATACGGGTTCTGTTTGCTAATCTGGGGGTTAGAGTAACTTAAGGGTTTGCTTAAACAAAGGGATGATGGTTGTTACTATTGCTCCCCCTCACTACCAATAAGTGGGTTGATCTGGACCACTGGACCAATGAGGCTCTCTGATCTCATCCTGTCTGTCCATTTGTCCATCTTGCTCAATCTCTCTCTCTCTTTGTTACACACAATCTATCTGTCTGTCTGTGTTTCTATCTGTACTGGTGTTAACATTGTTAACGTTGTCTTTTACTCACATTGTGTCTCCTGGTGCTTCTACACTCTCCCTGTCTCTTCCTCACTGTTCCAACTCAGTGTGCTCTCTGTGTTCTCTCTCCTCTTTCTCTCCCCCTCTGCATCTCTCTCTCTCTTACTCTATTTATCTCTCTCTCTCCCTGAGACAGCAGATGGAGACTATGGCCCAGTTCTGCCTTTTGTTCTGTTCCCCAGAGAGACCTGTGGCTTTTTGGACAGCACACAACTCAGCTCCCCTTATCTCATACAAAATGCAGGCTCTTTTCTTTTCATTACAAATAGGGGGAAGCTGTGGAATGCACATATTCTGAATACATTTATTAAAACGAGCCTTAATAAAGGACATCTTAACACTCTCAATGAACATGATTTCAGATGACCCCCTGACTTTACTGGTTTTCATGAATTCACACATTAATGTTGGATTACATCTTTTCTCAACAAGTGTCATTTAAATGAGAGAGTCATATACAGACAGTGCAGGGTGATTCGCCAACTTGTATGTTTGAAAAAGTTGGCAAATCACCCTGCACTTTCAACAAACAATTGTTGACTTTATAAGCATTTGCAAAAAAAAAAAAAAAAAAAAAGTGGTCTTAAGGAATAGAAGAACATAAAACTTTCTTGGATTTGTGGGGTTTTTTTTCAGCAGCATATTTTCATAACGTCCTTGTGTAAATAATAAATACACAGGTGAAACCTCAGCCTGTTCTGTATGCCACTTGTTGAAGAGGAGAGTAGTTTTAAGGTCTACTTTATATCATGTTACTTTTGCATTAACCCCCCCCCCCCCCAACTTATTATACAGTCAATTATTCACAAAAATATAAAAACTAAATTAAATTATTATTTGAAAATGATTGGAATTACGAGAAATACCTCAAAATAACTCAAAATAAAATTTTAAAAGAAAGTTTTACTTGCCACTATAATTAAGAGCTATTTAAAACTAGTGTTGTTGCATCCTGTTGTAGAAACGTGATCTCTCTTTTTCACCGCAACACGAACTCACTGCAGATGGCTGTCTGATCATACTCAGATACAATTCCACCTGCATATACTGTATTCTGTGAATAATTCAGCACGACATCTCCATTATATTCGCTTTTATTCCTCCCTATACTGTGATTGGTCAGAAAGAGCGGGTGTGGACGGGCAACAGCGGGCTCACTGACAGGTAGTAAACAGCAATCATGCTTTAGCTTTTTTGAGCTATCCTGGTTTTTGAGTAGTATACTAGTTTCTCTCTCTCTCTCTCTCTCTCGCTCTCTCTCTTTCTCTCTGTGTGTTTGTGCGTCCACGCGCGCGTGTTTGTTGGAACTAATGGAAAGCAAAATAAACGATAAAGAAAGAAGAGACGAAACGTGAGGTGGAGGGTGTGTGTGTGTGTGTCTTTCTTCAGTCTACAAAGTGTGTATTTGGTCCTCGGGGACCCAGTGGGGACCCGTGTGCGCTCACCAGCTGACAACGCGTGCTTCTTTCAGGCCATCCAACACCCTGGCCTACGGTCCGGGCCACAATTGAGTGAAATTAATGCACACTCCCTAATCTATCACCAGCTCCGGTATTCACCAAATGGACCAAAGGGGGCAACAGCTCGCCAAAGAACAAAGTGTTGACGACTTTGTTGTAAAAAGTGCCGTAATTTAGTGCAGCATCGTTTAAGTCAGTCCAAGTTATAAACACAACTTTTATATATGCTGGACTGTGGGGCCAGAGGCGCGTGCGTCTGTAGCATATGGTCAGCGAGCGCGTGTTGGACACGTTTCATGACGACTCTGAAAAAGAAAAAGAAAAAAAAAAAAAAACAACAACAAATAACTGAATTTATGTTTCGTGAAAAGCCGATTTAAATGCTCGTGTATTATCTGTTCTAAAGTTTTCCATGAAATGCCAATAAACGGGAATTTTTATGCAAGGAAAAAAAACCATGGTGATAAACATACATTTACTCATACATATCTCACTTGATCTCAACTGCACTACTCTAAATAATGTATAGATAATCATGCTATATACAATAATTACAAATACTCCTTCCCACATCTATAGCCTGTTACAACCTGTCATATACTTATATTTATAGTCTGTTTATAGCCCCTCATATTTATAACCATGTGAATAACCTTTCTATAGCCGTGTGCATTCACTACATTATAGTCCGTATATATTGATAGTTATAGCATATTCATAACAATACTCATGTTTATATCTCCTTTGAATAAACTACATTTGCAATATATTTTTGCTAAAGCACTCCTGGATGGATGCAAACTGCATTTCGTTGCTCTGTAATTGTAACAGTTTCAAGGAAGTTAACCACAATGTTCCCTACTGGGGATGTGCCTGCTTACATTATATGAATAAAGCCTGTTTGTATCACTGATATTTTATTTTGTTTTATTTATTCAAACTTACGTTATGATTGGATTACGTTATAACCCCTTTTTTAAATTATATTTTGATGTAGCCTAAACAGAATAGAATATAATTCAACCTTATTGTCATTCCAGTAGGGGATGTTGTGGTTAACCTCCTTGAAACTGTTTACTATTATTGATAAATATTAGTCTGTAAAATGTGTCAATTTTATGAAATATTTCAAAACCACCGAAAATTCTTTTTCGACATCCAGGGAAAAAACAAACCAAAACAGAAAAAAAGATAAAACGGGGAAACTATTAGAAACAAAGAACAAGACACAATAAAATAACCAAGACTGAAAAAGATTTAAAGCATTTTAAATCTTAGAAAAGTTTTAATGTGTACATTTTGTTTCTTATTTTCTCCATCATCATAGATATATACGTGAGTGTTATTGATATGATTAACACCGTTCTCTTCATGCTCTTTATTTAGCATTATATTTATTATTATTATTATTAGAGTGGCCCTTTGGCCCAGGCAATGTCTCTGTCATTGGTGTGGAACCCCAGGGGTCACCTCCTGGGCAAGTTCGAATCCCGGTTAGGACGGTTGGTACCTTCCAGTGGACTCACCACCCACAGGAAGGTTTAGGGGTGTTGGTACGGTGCAATGTGATATGGTTGGCGACTGCTGCCCCCGCGACCCGGTAACGGATGGATGGATTATTATTATTAGTAGTAGTAGTACTATCAGTATTTCTATAACTACTAACACTAATACTAATAATTATTACTATAACACTAAATGTATGCATTTAGTATAAGTATAAGTATATATATAATTTATGTATTATATATGCACATATACTCATACACATATATCATAGTCTAATGAACAACAAACACGAAACAATATACATGTTTTTTGGTTTGCCTTTTTTATTTTCAAAAATTTAAATCAATATAACAACAAATGGCAAAAGCTCGCGTCACCAAATTGGGCTATGGGTTTTTAAAAAAATAGCAATTCAATTAAGAGAAACACATAGCAATAAATACATGTCAATTATTCTCATCCAGTGAAAGCAAAAGACACACGAATTCATCTGAAGGTACAAAAGCAAAACAATAACAACAACTACAACAACACAAAAGTACAAAAGAAGGCAGCAGTGATGATGGCTCCGTTAAATAAGGCTATTTGTACACAGAGTTGGCAGTTCTAGGCTATCACAAACACATGAACTCATCACGGTTCGGAAACTACAATTCTCGAACCTCTGGCTCGTCATCATTAACTTAAAGTGCACTTTATGAACTTTTGAAGTTGCAAAAACAAAAAATATACAAAAGAGATGACAACTTTTTTACATAATGCAAAAGAAAAAATACTTTATAACATTTATGTACATTATCAAATATAAACAGGTTAGTATTTTATGGAAGACAGCTCTTTTTTTGGTCGGAGTGACGCGGGGAATACCCATGGCAGTGCTGAGGACTACATGGCACACGGGTCTTCCGGCCACGTCTCCATGGAAACTGTAGAAATTATAGGCTGTACATCTACTGGCAAAACCGAATCGGGGTTATGTCACGATAAAATCTGCATATATAATAGGTTGGTATTGGTTAACAAAAAAAATCAAATTATATATCAAAAAGCTAAAGATTCCTCACTAGTTGACACGCAGCGACACGGACTCGGTAGTTTGGAGCGAAGTTAAAATTACGCGTGTTTTGTTGATTCCGTCATTATTTGGAAATATGGATGTGATGGCTGGGCACTTTGAGTTCTGACAGGTCGTCTTCTTCACTCGAGTGCAGCTCCATGGCTATTTCATCCGAGTCACTAAAGTGAGAGTGCGGGGAAAACTCTCCGTCGCTGCGGGGAGACTCTTTTCTCGCTGCGTTCGGTGCCAAACAGCCGTCGGACCATGAGGAGGACGGAAGAGAAGGAGAAGACATCGCTTCTTCAACTAAGGCTGAAAAGGAAGCACTGTCGAAGGAGGAGCGATAAGGAGTCCCGCTGATGTGGACAGGTAAGCTGCCGGCTGCAGGAGCTGGCCTGGGGGATGGAGACACTCGGTCTTTGGCTGCTTCAAAGCCAACAGTGGCAGAAAGCAGAAGGTCGGACTTTGGCGAGTTGTTGCTGCTGCTGCTCGAGGTATCGCTATTGCTGTTCGAAGAAGCTGGACCTTGGAGCAGCTCGGCCAGCGCGTTGATATAAATCTGCGCCATCTGCAGAGTCTCATATTTGGAGAGTTTCTTGTCGTTGTCCAAAGCCGGAATAACGCTGCGCAGCTCGTCAAACGCGTGGTTGAGGCCGTGCATCCGCCTCCTCTCTCTGGCGTTGGCCGCGACGCGTCTCTGTTTTTGGATCCCGTTTACGGTTTTGCTGGACGGGGCTCTCTGTCTAGTGGCTGCCTCCTCTTCAGACCCGGGGATAGTGCATTTGAGGCGGCACAGGTCCCTGACTTTGAGCGAGGAAGAGGAGGATCTCTTGGCCGACTTTCTGTAGCTGGGAGGGCTGGGATGACCCGAGGACCCCGGGGAGCCACTCTCTGAAAGGGAAAAAAATGTTTAGATCCCTGAAATAGACTTCTACACAACTTGAAATAAATGCATAGTAGTATTTTAAACATGTGAGACTCTGCATTATCTGCCAATCAGGGTGCTCATCCTGCAGGCCGTGTGAAGAGTGCATCAGCGGCTGCAGCTTCTCTTACCCTGGTAGGAGCTCGTGCTCGGGCAGGGTGAGTGTCTCAGATAGTCAGGTGAGGTGGCGTGTGCTGCGCAGATGCCAGGAGGCTGCACTGAAGCCAGCCATACGCGTGGATCAGTGGCGCTGTCCACACGCGTCATTCCTGACTGGCAGTGGGTCTCCTCCAGTTCCAGCTCCCTACGCCCATCTCTGTCCGGTACTTTGGAGCTGTGCTGCCGCGTCCTGAGCGCTGCAACCGCCTCCAGCGCGTCCTTGCTCCAGTCGCCCACATTGAGGACTTCCATGTTTCCAAAGGCGCGACAGTTAGGCAAAGTCAAACTTGACTCAGTGAATGGATGAAAAGTCCTTGAAGGAACGCACTGATCTTTTGATTACACAGTCTGAGGGTCGCGTGTGGGACTCCTTCTCTGGTGTTTCGAGACGCGGCGTCCGTTTAAAAAGCGGCACGCGCCTGGGAGCCCCCCTCCTCGCTCTGGTCGCGTGTTAACGTCCAATGAAAAGCGTCGCAAAAACACGAGAGAGGCGACGATGATCCCCCGAAGTTGGGCTGTTTATGGAAACGTGACTTTTGCATGAGTGTTTAACGCAGGGGAGGAAAGTGGAACCTCCCACAGGACACACGTGCCCGGGTTTAGGTGAGGAGCGTGGACAGCGCCAGGCGTACGCAACAGAGTCACCAGAGCACCTGTCCGTGCGCCAGGGCGCAAACCAGCTCTGTCACAGGGGGCGCGGGGGAGAGAGTGGGGGGCTTTAAGGGGTTAATTGATGGCAACTTCAGCTAGGGAGGTTTTCCAACAACTCACTAGTCCTTAATAATAATATTAATTCCGTTTAAAAACATTTCCCCGAGCCCTGAATTCCATTCACCGTCTCACCTTCAAAATCAACTTTGAACGTTTGTTTTGCTTTAATCAGATTATGAATGTAGTATCATGTGCAAATGATTTAAAACAATACAAATAACATGAACAGGCTTATAATATAAACAATACAAAATTCAGAACCTACCTGACCAGAAAAGGGTTTTGGTATTTTATTTTAATATTTATTTAAGGATTTTTTTTATTATTTTGTTATAGGTGACCCTCGAAACATTTTTTCACAGTTTTTTCCTAATCAGAAGCTATTTATACTATTTCGGACTAATCAATCATTGACTGAATGTTCTATGGTCAACTATTTTTGGAAAACTAATAAATGATCAAGTACTTGTTTCTTGCTTTTAATCACAACGACTTTGGGCCCGTTTTTCTGGAACATTTTGGATTTGTTCTTTTCACTCAATATTCTAGTTTAGGTATGATTATTATTTATTTATTTTTTTTACATTTAAGCGACTCATTTTTTAAATCCAAAATCAAACAATGTATGAGCTATTACATAAGTTGACTAGACCTTTTTCCCTTTACTAAGGAAGTTTTGAATATTTTTTTTCAATAATGAATTTTTTCAGGTCTATATATTTTTTTGCCAAATCTTAACCATAAATATGATGCTCCTAAGTACCCTCTAAATATATATATTATATGATTATATTTATATTTTTACCAAGTTTTGGTCTATTATTATTATAATTATAATTATATAAGATTTTAGAGTAACTTGCAGGTATCTCGTTGACTAAAGATTAATTTCTTGACTGCTTTGGTGTATGCATGAGTGCGTGTGTTGTCGGAGAATAATCTTGAAACTTGCAGGGACATAACATTTATAGTTTAAATTAACTCTCGTTCGACAGTCTTGGCTAAAAAAATAGAAATTAAATGATGAAATAAAATGATGTAAACCGATTAACGTAGGTGCTACCTAATATACAGTCAAGTTACTATAGGTAAGTTGAAGAGCCTCAACGGCTCCTGCTCATTGTCAATTCATTCTTTTCAAGATCATCTCCAGTTTCCTTTTTTTTTTTTTTTTTTTTTGTGGCGGCTCTAAAAGCTTTTGATCCATCTATAGGAACGCCCTGTCGGTAAAAAGGCTTCACAGGGAAGAGAAACATGAGTAGCTCAACACTGTTTCCTCCCTGACACGAGCTGAAGCTCCGGCCTGAGTGAGGCTGCAGCAAGAGAGAAAGTTAGACACACACACACACGCAGAAATAGAGGAACAGCGCAGCTAACGCTCCTATCTCTTAGTGATCACTTTTTGGTTAATTGTCCTATTTAATTAAGGGCTTTGTTGGAATCTAAACTTTTGATAAAAACAAAGTTGCTAACCAATTACAGCTCTTGGTGAGGAACACCTGCAGTCTGTTGATCAAAGTAGCCGAATGAACAATAGACTAATTAGTGGGTGGAAATAGACCTACCGATACAGTTGAAGGATAAGTAAAGCGTATCCTAATAAGTAAACCGTTCTTCAACCTACATACAGTAACTGAATGCATAAGGCAGTGATCGAGGAAGTCGTTCCTGCTCAGTTCCTTGAAAACTGCACACGTGCAGTATATGTTTTATACATTTCCATCCTGAAGATACAACAGCAAAAAATAAAGTTATATCTATCTATCCATCTATCCATCTATCTATCTATCTATCTATCTATCTATCTATCTATCTATCTATCTATCTATCTATCTATCTATCTATCTATCTATCTATCTATCAACAAGTACAAACAAGGCAAACAGTGATGGCTATGTTAAATAAGACCATTTGTACATTGTTTTACTATTTTATTCTTTCGTCATTGCGTTTTTTTAGTGATTACCTCCTCTTTGTTGACAAGGATATTTCCTTTTATTAAACTTTTTTTACCCTTTCCTTTTATAGGCACAAGGCTTTACCATCGGTAACTAAGTGATGGAAATAAATTCACTCTATTATCTATTTGAATAAAGCTGAGCTGGAAAAACAGCCTCAAGTGCAGAGATAACCAGCCATTAGTCTTTTCCATTTTTATTCATGTATTCATCACAGGAACGTCTTGCGGACCAGAGGTCTGGCGCCGAGCGTTCGCCCCCTCGTCCCACCTACAAGCCCCCAACCAACGGGCCGGACAGGGCTCCTGAAGCTACCGACAGGTTGGATATTGTATCTCACCATTATTAAAGTGTTGCGGCCACAATGGAGACTCTATGTTCCATTGGTCACGCCTGGGGGTGGGGAGTCTGCGTGCTGCCCATGCTCATTCCCATCTCCTGGGAGACCTGGGCGCGACAGACACGAGGCTAGAGTGATCTGAGCGGGATAGGGATCTGAGAAAGTTTGTTTAGTAAACTTAATCCATAAAGTATTATGCATAATGAAGTTTTCTTTTAAATATCTATCAAAATATATCTATCAAAGAAAAAGAATACAACATTTTTACGTATCATTTACAAAGACCAGCTCCCTTTTTTTCATGCAGGGGTTGCTATAAACAAGGTTTCAATACATGTGTATAATATTATTATTATTATATGTGCTGTAGTGTCATTGTATCACGAGGACACAACGAAACTGAGCCTCTGCTTTTAAGCCATCACCAAGGGGAGCAGTGGGCAGCTTTTAAGTGCCTGGGGAGCGGTGTGTGGGGACGGTGGTCCGAGAGCCCTTAGGGGTGTGCAAAGTTAATGTTTGGGGCCGTGCAATTTGTGATTAAACAGTGTTCACTTTTTAAAATGTGAAATAACAAGGTTTGTTTACATATGTTATTATAAGCTCTGTTCTGCACCACTGCATTACAAATTTTGAAATGCAAATTGCCTACCGTACAAATGTAGTCAGTAGTAAATCAGTGTTTACTATAAAGCTCTCTGGAGCTACATTTCCAATAATATTGTGATAAAAGTTATAACATGTTCCTTTTTTTAACATAAACAACTGTTCTGAAAACAATTCAACAGAAAATTAATCAATTTAGACATTATTTATGAAACTATTCAGTTAAATCACTGGCTTAAAAATATTTATTTTTAAATTATCCCTTAACATTATCATTGTTTTGAAGTTAGAATAACAAAATAAGTATTTGTGTTGTGAATTGAGTAAGCAAAGTATATTATTTAACATCTTAGTTTTAATATTTAATTTATTTGTTGTCTTATTTTACAAATGTAAGTTTTATTTTTGTATATAAACAACATTTGCACATGTTAAATATATGAAATTAAGAGAAAGAGTACTATAAGAGTACTTTAACCCATAGAACGAATAAACTTTAACTATAAAAATATACTGATAAGACTACAAGAAGATAAACCAAACTAGAATAAGATTATTTATTATTAATGTCGACAGTGAATGGCTGCCAATCATCACGCTAAGAAGTGCACATATCTGAAAAATGATAGCGCTAAATAGTGCCCCCATTTGGTGAATAAACGCAATTACAACGCAATACTCCACTGAACTTGACAGCAGCCGCTCTAAGCGCTGAACTGATCGATGCTTGTGGAAACACAATTTAAAAAAAAATTCTGCTCATGAATAAAGTTCTAATCTGTTCCGACTACAATATACGTAAACAAAAAAGGAGCAGACTCAAACCCAATCTTGATTTAAAACCAGAATAATTTATAATTTGTTTGTTTCATTGACTTCAGGTTAAATCTTTAACTGTTGTACTCACTGCATCTGTGTTGCTCCAGTCAATCTTCAATGCTGTGCACGGCATAGTGTGACGCGGCTTTTGCTGCTCTGATGACTGGAGGAACCTTAAAAGATTTCAGCAGAGGCTGAGGGTTTTTCTTTCTTTATTTTCCCTTAAAATAACTGGCATTCAAACAGTTGTTGAATAGTTAAGAAATGACATAGTAATTAGCTAGGTGTTCCTTCTCCATCCTTAACTCTTATCTGTCCATCTTTGTCCTGTAAGATTTGAAGAGAAGTAAGGACACCAAGTGCAGTGACGTCATGTGCAGTAGTGTTAAAACATTTCCAAAAAGCACTGCAGGGACTTTAGTGTGTCATGTTATAATGAATAAACACAAATCTATATAATGAACTTTTTCTGACCTTTTACATTTCACTTGGACTTGATTCTACCAAAGACAAAAAATACCACCCCACTGTAGAAAACCTGTTTATTAGACAAATTATACACAGAAAGCTTTGCCGCCTGTAACAGAGACCCTGGTTTGTTCTGTTTTTGAATAATATGCAACACATACAACAAAATAGGCCTATATTAAATACTGTACATCATAAACTTTTGAAAGTTATCAATTAGGTCCTGTAGCTCTATGTATGAAATTAAAAATGTTAACAGACAGTGCAACAGCAAGTTTGTGCATGCTCTATTTTTAATAGGCTTGCTGTAGTTTTTAATTTTTTAATTTTTTAAATTATTTGTTATTTAGCCAGCAAATAATAACCATGAGCTTAGGATGATGTGAGAAAAGAAAAGAGTTTGCGTTCATGTTGACCATGGCTGGACGCCAACACAGTCATGTGACAGCAAAGATCAACACAAGATCTTAATTATGATATACTCTTTTCTCTCTGTTAAACACAATAGCATTGGCATGTAAAATATACATTTTATAATATCTCATTAATTTATACTAAATAAAACTTTAAAGGTCTTTATCATATTGGTCATTCAGTAGCCCTACTGTAGCCTAATATAAGAAAAGGATGCCTAAGAATGCTCGCTTCGAAACAGTGTGGCTCGACTAAGTTCTCTATGCACAAGAATTTGAAGGTTTTAGTTCTTAAGGATAACAAAGTGGAACAAATGCTCTAAACAGCTAACATTATCAACTATTAATACAGTGTTAGTGAAAAAAAAGGGTTTGGTTCCATTTTACCATTCAAACCACTCATCTGCAAAATATTTGTCTATGCTCTTAATGTACTCGCCCCGTCCCACCCCAAAATGCACCTTAATGGTCTTGTTTTATTTAAATGGCACTTAATAACAAGTTATATACACAGTACCCTTAACATTACAGATATGAAATAGAAATATATTTGAAATCATCTTGTAAAAGGCAGCCGTCGAGCTCCAATGGGACTCTCCGTCATGGACCCCGGACCCTAAGACGCGACCTGTGATTTCTGCTCCTAAATTGATCATAAATGGAGATTGAGAGGTGACAATTAGCTAGTTGACATATAAGACCTAAAGTGAAGGTGATGATGCAATGGTTTCTCATCACGCTGTCAACTCTGTTTAACTACCTGGTCAGAAGTGACTCAATGAGAAGATATCAATACACTCAACTGTGACATGAACTTAAAGAGTTAGCGTTTATCTCTAAAAACATCCAGGCCATGGCAGCACTAAAAATTATTCATCAAAAAAAAGGACAAAAAAAAAAAAACTTAGTCTGAATGACAGTTATGCAGAACCAGAGACTACACCACTCATTTAACAGTTTTTCAAAGATTGCTGAAGAAAAAAAAAAAAGCAGCTCAAAACAGTTATTTTTTTAACTTCCTGACCAAAACACATTCCACACATTAAAATCTTTTTTCTCCAAAACAGAAATTTGAACAAAAGACATATAATATGCATTAGCTTTTAAAAGTTTTCCAGCTTGTCTTTTATGCTTCATTTTAAGGTGTCTTTTTGTTTCATCTCGTTTAGCATCCCTCTTGGAGTCTGTTCTGCGGATCTCACCTGGACTTGAAACGGAGTTATCACATTACATGTGAGAAAAGAAAAATGTCAGCTCTACATACAATCACTTACAGGTCTGTGGGAATTGGTACAGTGCAGTGGCATTGGCAAAGTGTCTTGGATGTGCATCAGAATGTTGAACGCTGAATGTCAATGCATGTCTCGTGCTGTCATGGCATATCAGCCTGAGGCCGACACCGTCTCTCCGTCAGCATGTGTTCAGCTGCGAACTCTAAGGTCTACTCAGGTCAATCTGTTGACACCATCTTGGAGTTTATTACACGTTTAGAAGCCAAGGTTTTTCGCCGTGAGACCACACAAGATTCAAAAACCAAGCACAAACTCCTGCATGATGAAAAGGCAGTGAAAACCCGGAGGAGTTCTGATTCTCACTGAGATGAGACCTCTTTCGAAAACTACGAGGGGCTGCACTGTGCATTCCCTGGACTACAGACAAATCTACGGGCTAACTGTGTTATACTGTCAAGAAAATAACAACCCACAGAGTGGTTGATGTCGCTTCTTGGCTAGAAACACCACCTATCATTCTCTAATGGCAGCCCTGGAGCTCACAATGTACCAGAAATGTTTCTGGTGGTGGAAATGGCAAAGAACAAAGCCTCCAGGCTCAGGTTCGGATCATAATCTTTTATGAAGAAGTCCTCGTTTATGAAACAGTAACAATTTATAAAAGAAAAATGTCTTTCACACGACTCCCCTCCACCGCTACCATGAAAAATAATCCCCCAAACAATAACATGACTAACAACAATAAAGCAAAGATTACCACGCAACCACCGTTCCCCTTTTGCACATCACCAACACAGTGTGTAGGAGGACAAGGAGAGCCCCTGAAGCTTCCACTTATAAAACAATTTCTATTTACACTGATTTTTATATCTTGGGCCTTTTTAGCTTATCTAGTTGTATTTGTTCTACCACCCCTTTACTTACCCTAACCACCACATCCTATCCCTTTCTCTTCCTTTCCTTCTCATAAAATCAGCCATATTCCCAGCAACCTCATTATATGGAGGTGCCTCTGTCTGGATCATTGCCATATCCAAAGTTGGGTCCCGGACCTGTGGGCTGGTAGGGGATAGAGGACATTGTTTTGAGAGGGCTACGGAAAAAGCCACCATTGGGTGCCCGCTGCCTGAAAGGGCCCACCCCGCCAGTCCGGTGGTCTTGGAGAATACCACCACCACCAAAACCGGAGGAAAATCCAGCGGCGGCTTTGGCAGAGAGACTGCGGCTGAGGGTTTGGATCTGCTCAGGGATAAAGGTGGTGGTGGTGATGTGGGTGTTGCGGAAATCACTGATCTGTTCAAGGGCCTGGCGCGCAGCAGGGAGTGCATCCATCTCCAGGGGGGTTAAATCGACGGAAGAGGTGGAGAACTGCTTGTGGGGGCTTTCATCCTCGGTGCACAAGCTGTTAACCCTGCGGTGTAGGTGCTCCAAGTCGATCTCCTTATCGTCCTGCAGGTGGGGAAGGGTATGATAGAAGCATTGATGGCAAATGATGGGAGGAAGGAGAGGTTAATGGTAAAGGGAGGAATTTGGAAAGATGGAAAGGCAGATATCAGTAAGGAAAAATGTATAGGATGGAAAAAGAATTTCCAGAGAGACCCAGGTAGATGATGGAGACGACAAGAATAAATTTAAAATTAAAGGGAGAAAATAAGACAAAGCAGGGAGAGCGATGAGGTGTAGTAGAGCAAGAAAGAAACAAAAAGAGCAGAAAAGGAAACAGAAGAAAATATATACGCAGAGTATACTTAGAAAAAAGTGAACAAGAATGAAGTGGATTTGTGTTCAGGCAGTAGTGATGTCATCCATTCAGCCAATACAAATGGATCATAAGAATCATGGTGAAAAGTAGGGAGTTAAAAACATAACAGTGAGGATGTCACAAGACAGACAATGTGACCATGCATAGTTTTTGGTAGTATTTGTATAATTGTAGCACAAATGAAAGTCACAGGAAGGTGACCGTGAGGAAACGTGAGGATAGCATGGTCGTGACAGGAAGTGCAGGGAGGGTACAACAGAAGAGGAGGGAAGGATAGAGAAGCACACTCTGAGTAGTGGTCGTCAGGATAGTAAAAGAGATAAGACATAAAGACACTAAAACCTGGACTGAAAAGGGAGCGCAGATGATCTGGAACAACACAGAAAAACACCACCATCATGATGATGTGTGTGTGCCCTGCTGGCTAATATATTATTATATTATCATTATAAACAGTTGTAATAACAGCACCTTAAGTCTGTAAGTCATGCCTTCCTGTGAGTCCTCCCCCTGCTTAATGCCCACCAGGGGAAAAAAATCACATTAAGAGCGAAAGCTCTTTATTAAGCAAAGTTTTTTTTCATCCATATTTGATTGAGCTTGGTGTAGGTGATGATTTAACGACAGTCAAACAAAGGATAGAAACTTAGATAATCTTAACAGAATCAACTAAACTTAGCTTAGCCTTTATGATAAATGAAACCTAGAACTACCAGAAATACACATTTCCATTTGCTTAAACTCTATTTTATCTTAATCTTTAAGATAAATAAAACTATTATATGAATTACAAAGCCCACACGAGCATAGTTATACGATCAACCGATTTCAGACACTGAGTGGACACGGTGTTGTCATGATTAGAGTGTAAAGAGAGGGTGAACGCTGGTGCAGTGGTCTTCAGTTTATAAATGGGATGAGGGTACATATTTAGAGGGAAGGCTCAGGTGAACAGAAGGTAAAGAGGTAAAGGTAAAGGTATACCAACAAAACAGAAGGATCAAGAACCTTTTGAGTATTTACATTATCCACAAATGTGACAATTGGCTTCTCCTCATGTTTCTGTCAAGAAAGAGTTTTCTAAGAGGTGGGTACTGCGGGGGTCACAAAGGGGTCTCACTTATTGACTCAGATTAACAAGGATAAGCAGCGTTATTTTGAGGAAAAAGCATGCAGGGATGGGTGAGCACACAAATCCAATAGAAACAAATTCACTGACGTTTCCCTGGAGGGCGCTGTAATTTTGTACTTAGCAGAGATGAGACACGTAGGGTGACCCCTGGCTTTCATACAAGGAAGGGTCCATGAAACTAAGGGGATATGAGGGAACCCTGGCATTTGTTATGACACCCACTCGAATAAACACATGCTTCAAGGAGAGAGATATTGATCTGGTGAAGTTGATATTAATGAACTGCAGGCAAGAGGAGTAAATTTGAACTTAAGCAGAAATCATTTGGAGTAGATTATTTTGGTTACAATTGTAGTGCAATCTGCCTGCTTTTGCAATGGTTAAAAACACAGAGAAAAAGCAAACATTAATATCAAACACTGATTTATCTATTCAGAAAACATGAAGGAGCCTTGAATGTTTTACTGCATACAGTACATCATCAATTAGGTGTGTACTGCTGCAGCATTATCCTGGAGAATTAAATCATATTCGTACCATGTTGTTCTTGGCCTCATTTACAAAGGCTCTTGTCTACTGGAATTTGCTACAGAATGAATGTAAATTTACAGAATTGTATTTCATGGTGCACTTTTATATACAAAAATGTAAGTACATGAAGCACATTCCACTGCTAGTGCTTGTTTTCCTAATATCCCTATATATTACTTAATTTCATATTTAACTGTTAAACTTGACTGCATAGTTTATTTGCTGTGCCTCTTTTGGCCAGTTCTCTTCAAAAGGATATTCCTAGTTAAGGTTAATAAATAATAATAAAAGATATGTATTATATAAACTTTACTTCATTTAGAAAATGCTAAATTACAAATGTTTTCTTTCTGCATACAAACTTTAAAAAATTATTTTTTGGGGGGTCAAAGATGACGCTCCAACGTCTTGTAGGTAGAGAACCAGTGCCCTCCTGTGGTCAACAAGCGTCACTTCGCACAAATTCAATAGGCACCGGACCAGGTTTGTTAGCAGATAAAAAAAAAAGTTAAATTACTCTCCTGCTGAGAATCTTACTAAACTCTGAGCATCAGAGGCTGAACTCTCTTTTGTCTGACGTCATCCCTCCGATTCCATCATCACTTCCATACAATAACAAAGCAAAAACACCTTTGTCCAAGTGCATTACTAACCAATGATTTAGTTTTATCTTCTATTGTATGTATAACCTTGGGGTGGGAGGTGAGGTGGCAAAGGTGGTCATTCTCATTTTGGGGGTCAGCTTAGGGGGGCTGGTGGAGTCGTAGGAGTGCTGCACAATAAGGGCACAGGGAATGTCGCAGCATGCTGGGGTCTGGTAACGGGTGGTATTGGGGGTCGTGGCATTTGTCCCGTGATTCTGGGATTGACTCCCCACGACGAGAGAGTGCTCGTTGCGGCCGTGAGGGCTAGGATCTGATGCTTGTCTGACAGCTGTACTATCTGCCTGTGTCTGGTGTGAGTGTAAGCCACAAATGTTGGGGTTTGTGGGAAAGTTATATAAAAAATATAGTAATTTATATAAAAAACATATATTTGTGTTTTTTTTTTTGTTGTTGGTTGTTGTCAATTTGAAATATGGAGATCAAAACAATCCAAAGGTAAAAAGCCAAAATCACACATGGGCAGGCAATTGGCAGACAGGTAGAGACAGAGAAGAAATGAGAAACAAACAAGAACAGGCAGATGGAAGGATGACAAAGTGGAGGGGAGAGAGAAGTCGATTGGAGAGACGGGCGGGGGGCAGGGGAGTTGAGCGAGAAGAAAGACATGGCAGTCTGTCAGCACACACAGTCAAGCAGGTCAATCTGTGCTGTCCTCAGAGAGACATTACATTCACACACTTTTGATATACCTGGAAAGGAGAGATGCTTAAATGGCACTTTGAATTGCTCCATCTCTCCTCTCTCTATCTCTCAATCCCACACACACTCTCTCTCTCCTGCTGCACCTCTCAACACATTTTTATACCAACAAAACAGAAAATATATGAGAGGTTTGAGCCACAACCACATAGAGCAGGAGATTAGATTTAGGACAAGGAGCCTGGCGGTTCCCGTCTGACCAACTCGGAGAAATACAGAATTTAGAGGTTGGCAAGTTTTAAGTGAGAAGATCTACATGTATTGTACAGAATACCAGACATTGTCAAAACCTCTAATATACATGTATGGTAGAGTTCTGTCAGTGGAAATTATTCAATTCAACATAATAATACAACATAAAACGTAATAGTACAGAGCTGACACAGTTTTATGATTGTGTTTTGTTGATGTGATTAAGTCAAAGGGCAGAACTCTTCCATACCAACATCTCAAAAAACAAAACAAAAAACAAACAAACACATATTAGCCAAAATGACTAAAGCAATACAGCCACCCTGTGCTGCATGAGATGAGCCCTTCATATTCAAATAATTTGGATATAGTTTATCAAATGTGAAACCCAAACCAGAGCCAGGAGCCTTTCTACACACTTGTCATTTTATCACCGCTACAAATACACCAGAGACTCACATTGTATCGAAAATTGAGTTTTTTATGCTTCTGAGAGAAGGAAAGGAAGCAATTTAGAGAAAAATGGTGCATTTCAAAAGCTTTTAACTCCCATATAGAAGACACACCAAATAGAAGAATGGAGAACACAGTAATGTCATCCAACAAATACTACTATGTCGGAATCACCAAGTGTGAAGTTGGGATCAGGGCAATAGATTCCCTTTTCTTGAAAAGTTGGTACATATCTTTAAAATAGGAAGAAATCTATAGTTAAATCTATAGTTACTGTATACCAGACAAAAAGCTAAATGCCTACATAACTATTAATTAACTATATAGTTGGAGTATGTATATCATGATATGTAGTAATGGACAAAGCCTAATGTTATCAATGAAAGTTGCCAAAACCAACAAGTGCAATGGTATGGTAGTGCACTAGAAGCCATGACATTGGGTGTCAACATAAAAATGTAGCTCACATTAATGTAGATTTCACTTAGGCTTATATTAATTTATTGTTAAAAGACCTATGTTTATATTAAGATGACATTTTTCCCCTCAAACTTTTTCATAGAAGGACATTTAGAGAAGTCCTTTTGCAGGAAATACAAAAGTGTGGTTTCCAAAAAACAGCAGTGAGAGCCCAGTTGCAAAATTGAACCCGATATGTTATATGTTTCATTTCACCAGAGCAGTTCGAGCTTGAAATACAGCTTCAACCCAACCCAATGTGAGGTAAATTGGTCTATTCATGGTCAAACTGTCATATATAGTAAGTAAGTTGATTTATCGCAATTGGTCACAATTAATTGTGTATATATTTATATATCTATAAACCACCGTTCATAAGTTCAGCGTTACTTAGAATGTTCCTTATTTCTGAAGGAAAAGCACATTTTTTTACAACAAAGATATAAGAAGATTTCCAATGAACATTAATTAATCAGAAATGCACTCTATACGTTTTTAATATGGTAAATGACAATTCTTGCTGCAAACATCAATGGAATATCTATATAGGTGTCTTCTTCTTTTTCTTTCAGCTTTGTCCCTTTTTTTCAGGGGTTGCCACAGCAAATCATTGATTTCCATCTCTCCCTGTTTTCTGTATCTTCTACTCTGACTCCAACTATCTGCATGTCCTCCCTCACTGCATCCATATATCTCTTCTTTGGCCTTCCTCTTTGTCTCCTATCTGGTAGCTTCATCTCCAACATTCTTCTACCAATGTATCCACTGTCCCTCCACCGCACATGTCCAAACGATTTCTCTAGCTTTTTCTCCAAACCTCCAAGTCTGTGTTGTCCCTCTAATGACCTCATTTCTGATCCAGTCCATTCTTGTCACTCCTAAAGATAATCTTAGCATCTGTATAGAGGCCTATTTCCAGCAACCATCACTCCAGTATCCTAATGCTACACTGTGTTTGCTAATTACGTGAAAAGGCTAATCGATTATTAGAAAGCCCTTGAAAACCTTGAAATTGTGATAGCATAGCTGAAAACCATCTTGCTGGTTAGAGAGGCTATTAAACTAGGCTTCCTTTAGGCTACCTAGAGTATCACATTTGTGGGTTTGATACACTCGCAAAATGGATAAAAAAACAGAACTTCCACGTGATCTTAGAAATTAAGGCTATTCCATGTGAGAAATAGCCAAGAAACTCAAGATTTTCTAGAATGGTGTGTACTACTCCCTTTATAGAACAGCATAAACAGTAGTAGAAACAGAATTGAGAAGCCCCGGTCCACATCTGAACCAGACGACAAGTTAATTAGAGCCTTTAGTTTGAGAAAAGAATAGGATAAGTTAAACCTTTAAAATGACTGCAAAGATTTTTCTTTCTAATGAGGACAAGTTGTATGTAATTTAAAGATTCGATTTTTTACTGTACTAAGAAAGTCTACCAACCTTTCAAGAAATCAGGTTTGCATGTCGTTCTTGTTAAACGTGTAGACCAATGGTTAATCCCTACATACTGTATTTTTCGGCCTGGTGCGATGTGTACACATGTGTGATTATGTGTGTAAAGGATGGCAAAATACAGTAGTAGAGAGTATACATTGAAAAGCAGGCTCCTTAGAACAGTGTCAGCCATTCAACTATGCACGCATACGACATACCACATAGGCCTTAGGCCGGGCATATATTACGATTTTAGCCCCGAGCCAAGCGGAGCATTTCTTCCTCAGTGCGCCTGTGCAAAATTATAGTCACTTAACGCAAATCTATTGAGTGTAGCTGGCAAAACGTGAACATTTACTGGCCACTAACTGGAGGACTAGTGATGTGTCGTTCGCGAGTGATTCGTTCAAACTGAATCTTTCATATGACTCGTGACTCCCGAGTCATATTAAATATTTGTTTATATTGAACTCACGAATCACTCACTGTGAACTTCGAATCTTTCGAAACTTGCGAATCTTTCACTAGGATCTTATTACTCTGCAAACTAATCTTTAACTGTGAACTAATCTTTCACTGTGAACTAATCTTTCATTGCAAACAAATCACTCCATGTGAACTAATCTTTCGCTGTGAACTAATCTTTCGCCGTGAACTAATCTTTTGCTGTGAACTAATCTTTCGCTGTGAACGAATCATTCTCTATGAACCAATCTTTCGTCGTGAACTGATCTTTCGCTGTGAACTAATCACTATGAACGAATCATTCTCTGTGAACTAATCTTTCGCCTCGTTCTCGCAGATTCGTTTCATTTGTCACGTGAAAGAGCTCGGGTCTTTTTTGCTCTCATTCATCTTCACATTGTGGTGTGTTTTTATTTCTTAGCTTTCCACATGGTTTTAATTACTTATGGCATTTTGTGTACTTTGTAGACTTTGTCAGCGGAACCAAACCATGTTGCCTCCTGTATTTAGTGTCGGAGAACCGCAGCCTTCTTTACAACGCCCACAATACGGCTAAACTGCCACCTGCTCTAAAACGAACGAAATGATTAGTTCAAGATTCGTTCACGACTCGTTCATTTTACTGTTCGAGAGTCAAAGATTCGAATCAATAAAAAGAGAGGGTCTTCCCATCACTATGGAGGACAGAAAAGTAAATTTTGTACTGTTGTTAGTGACGTGTAACGGTCAAAACGTAGATATCTGGAATTTTAGCGTAGTGTTTGTTATCAAGTTAAAAGTAGGCTTACCTCCAACTCCTGCCTTAAAATAAATAACCCGTACTGTTCACATTTGCTGAGCCATCTCCGAGTCCAGATGTGCCGACGCCTCTTCTTTTTAGAACATTTTGCACAGTACCGCAGCAATCAATAGGGCAGCCTTCTTCTTTCTGTCTAGCATGTTGCTAATAACCGGCGTCGGAGCTTTCATGATGATCAGACCGTACAGTGTGAGTACATAAATCGTGAGCTTTGGCTGTACATTGTAGACAATTACTCGTATAGTGCGTGATGGTATCAACGACAAGCTTTTGAAAAATCGTACAGTGTATGGCTGGCCTTAGCACAAAGAAAATCACTGACGGATAGCCGAGCGTCAAAAGAGCATGAATGCAGCAGCATGTCACAATAGTATGTACAGAATGCAATAGATAGTTTCCCGATGACGTTACGCTACTACCCATAGTTCCGTAGTCCACCATCTTGTGCGGCAAAAGAGCGTATAGATAGATATATATTAAATACATAAAATAACACCGATAATGGTAAATACCTGTGTTGTGTGGGGTTCTACCAACCGATCTGGGAATGGACATCGCAAGATAACGTTTTTTGACATAAAGGATCTGTCACCGAGGGAAGCTGATGGAGGATATTTCCGCAGAAAGAAAGATGCTATGGCTTTTACGTATTAACCATGCTAATTTCAACCCAGATCCAAGCAAAAGGCATTACAAGGTCTGTTCTGAACACTTGATTTCAGGTAATTACATTATGCTTTTATTTAATTCATATGTTCAATGTCAATAAAAGTAAAATATATCAAAATGTACTTTGCATACATGACAAATGCACACAATGCAAACGTAAATCCTCAAACTGTTATTCTAATGATGTTTACAAAAGACATACATCCGCACATGCAACTGTGATTTTCACATTAACACGCTGTATTATTGTGTTAATAAATACCACATTATATACATTGTCTGGCTAATTTTCAATGTCCGCCCGCTTCCATTTAGCTTTGTTGACTTCGTATGGGTCTTTTCCATCTGCTTTTCAACTTGTCCAAGTATCTTGCCTTTGTAATTGTGTCTAGTGAATCTCTACACAACAATTTCTTCTGATCGACCTCCGGCGATTTAATATTCTTGTCTTTTGTTGTCATTATCGATTGTTTACGTCTACCTATTTGCGTCTTTTGCCACACAACATGGCCAACGGCGCGATGCATCATGGGTAATAACAATTATCGGAAAACCATCTATTAGGCACATTTCAATATGTATGAGGAACAGACACAAACAATGTTAGGCAGAACTGGACTTTGAGGAATGAGCTGTGTGGTTCCATTGGCACAGAGAGCATGTATAGCTGCATATATGTGACCAGCCGGGTAATTATTGCAGGCATGTGGAGTGATGGATAAACACATGCCATTTATAACCATTTTTAAGTGAATCCATCAATCTTGCACACAGTGTATGGTGTGTCATTGTGGGTAAAATTTCTTTTTGCTGTTGGCCAGAGCAGCAATGATCTGATAAACAGCGGAGCTTAAGAAGCATCTGGAAGCTGAACAAATATACAACTTGTTTAAACTGCTCTTATGATATAGCATATCTGACACAAGGTGTGAGGATTTGTCCTATTAACACAGACCTGACATGATGGAAGGAGCAGGTTAAATGAGAGTGCATAGTAGTCATGATAGCATGTGTGTATTCTGTATTGGTAGTTTTTTATTGGTGCTACAATACATCAGTTAGCTTTTAGCAGGGTTTTTAATAGTATAATAATATTATAATATTTAATAATTTTAATAGTACAATTTTGACTTTTGTAAAATTAATTTTCTTTAGTATACCAAGTATAAAATGCAACATCATACATGTATTTATGATATTAGCTGCCTGAGAGAAGAAAACGTGACAGCTGCGTTTATATAAAGATAATCAAAATAGTCCACAAGATTTAATAAAGTGAGAGAGCAGTGCTGTCGTCTGAAAGATTCAGCAGTAATAATAATAATTAAAAAAACAAAACAAAAACACGTCTAGTGCATGATGACCAACTTTTGACATTGGAAAAGAATGGTTGTAGGGAGTTTGAAAGTCTGTTCATTGATCCAGCTCTTTGAATTACACACTATTGCTGTAGGTTCAGTGCTTAAAGTCATGGCAATCGATATGTCAATGCTTCAACAGGGTGAAGGATAAAGGTCAAACGTCCAAGCAATGGCTGACTGAGTAGACTTAACTTCCACCACTGACTGCTCTCCCTTCCAAATTAATTTCATCCCAGTATTAAACTCAAACGGTTTGTCATTTTCTGGGTTTGAATGATGTGCCTCATCACCTTATTCCACATTACATCACCATATTCTCTCCATTACACATATAAATACTAGTCACTATATAACAGAGCTGTTTCCAAAGGTGATCAGTGGGTCCTTTCACCCCACTTCTTTATACACCGGGGTCTTTTCCTGTTTGGTGACTCAACGTGAAAACCAATGAACAAGACCTACCCAGAGAATCAAAGGCTAAGGCCTTTAAATCCCTGCTGTCTCTCCTGTTCATGGTTGCACCCCCATATCTGCACTCATCCAGGGGTTGATTCCACTGGCTGCTCTCGGCGTCTAATGAAGCTAGTGGGGGAGCATAGGTGTCACAGTTGAACCACACTGGGCTTAACATGACCTTAGATTCGGCTGCAGGTTTGGTGTCTTTGTGGTGCTCAGCGGTGGACGTAACTACTGTTCTGAATGACAGATTAAAGCTGGTAACTGAGCAGGGGACTGGGGCTCTGACTGTGTGTGTTCCTGATATAACTACACGTGTGGACATTTTTTTGTGGGGTAAAATATAATACTTACTGAGATACTTTGTCTTTGTGGGGACATTCTTGCAGGTCCACATTCAATAGTTTTACATTACAGTTTGGATTAAAAAAAAGAATTGGCCATATATTTGTTATAGATAAGGTTATTCATTGCTCAATGCACATCAGACAGTTTTGTACAGGCAAGGTACTTTGGCATTATAATTAATGAAAGTACTTTTTGTACATATTGCATTTCTATGTTTTTACAATATTCTAATTTTATATAACTTTTTTCTAGTTGTATATGAAAATAGACTCTTTGAACTTTGAATCTTGACTCTTATGGTAAAGGGCTAGGACAGGGATCTGCAACGTGTGGCTCCAAGGGTTGGTATTGGCTTTCAAGAGATCATTATACAGTATATATAAATAAACATATATTGAAAAAAAAACATTTCATTAATAAACACACATGTGTGTGTGTGTGTATACAGTATGTGTATATCTTCTTTTTCTTTCGGCTTTGTCTCTTTTTTTTCAAGGGTTGCCACAGCGAATCATTGATTTCCATCTCTCCCTGTTCTCTGCATCTTCTACTATGACTCCAACTATCTGCATGTCCTCCCTCACTACATTCATATATCTCCTCGTTGGCCTTCCTCTCTTTCTCCTACCTGGTAGCTCCATCTCTAACATTCTTCTACCAATGTATCCACTGTCCCTCCTCTGCACATGTTCAAACCATCTCAATCTGGCTTCTCTAGCTTTTTCTCCTAGCCTTCCTGTCTGTGTTGTCCCTCTAATGACCTCATTACTGATCTCAACACGGCCCAGAACTGTCCCTACTTCCTTCCTGAAGTTTTCAGAACATTTCTCTTTCCTTAGTTTCCACAACTTGATCTTCTGCTGTGTCCTCACTCTCTTCCTTTTTTTCAACTCCATCGTCATCTTGCACACTACCATGCGATGTTGTTTGGCTACACTCTCACCTGCCACCACCTTACAGTCATTAATCTCCCTTAGATTACATCTTCTACATAGAATATAATCTATCTGTGTGGACCTGCCTCCACTCTTGTACGTCACCCTGTGTTCCTCTTTCTTTTGGAAATAGGTGTTTACCACAGCCATTTCCATTCTCTTTGCAAAATCTACCACTGCCTGTCCTTCTAAGTTTCTCTCCCTAATGCCAAACCTGCCCATCACTTCCTCATCTCCTCTGTTCCCTTCCCCTACATGACCATTTAGGTCTGCTCCAATCACCACTATCTCTTCCCTGGGGATACTCTCTATCATCCAATCAGCTCATTTCAGAACTCCTTTTCTTCTAACTCACATCCCACCTGTGGGGCATAACCGCTAAAAACATTAAATATCACTCCTTCTATTTCTACCTTCACACACATCAACCTGTCTGACTCCTGTTCACCCCTACCCCATTTCTCTTCCCATCCGAACCAAGATAAAAGTTTGTAGCCTCCTCCAATGTTTCTAGCCTTGCTCCCCTTCCATGATGATCAGACCGTACAGTGTGAGTACATAAATCGTGAGCTTTGGCTGTACATTGTAGACAATTACTCGTATAGTGCGTGATGGTATCAACGACAAGCTTTTGAAAAATCGTACAGTGTATGGCTGGCCTTAGCACAAAGAAAATCACTGACGGATAGCCGAGCGTCAAAAGAGCATGAATGCAGCAGCATGTCACAATAGTATGTACAGAATGCAATAGATAGTTTCCCGATGACGTTACGCTACTACCCATAGTTCCGTAGTCCACCATCTTGTGCGGCAAAAGAGCGTATAGATAGATATATATTAAATACATAAAATAACACCGATAATGGTAAATACCTGTGTTGTGTGGGGTTCTACCAACCGATCTGGGAATGGACATCGCAAGATAACGTTTTTTGACATAAAGGATCTGTCACCGAGGGAAGCTGATGGAGGATATTTCCGCAGAAAGAAAGATGCTATGGCTTTTACGTATTAACCATGCTAATTTCAACCCAGATCCAAGCAAAAGGCATTACAAGGTCTGTTCTGAACACTTGATTTCAGGTAATTACATTATGCTTTTATTTAATTCATATGTTCAATGTCAATAAAAGTAAAATATATCAAAATGTACTTTGCATACATGACAAATGCACACAATGCAAACGTAAATCCTCAAACTGTTATTCTAATGATGTTTACAAAAGACATACATCCGCACATGCAACTGTGATTTTCACATTAACACGCTGTATTATTGTGTTAATAAATACCACATTATATACATTGTCTGGCTAATTTTCAATGTCCGCCCGCTTCCATTTAGCTTTGTTGACTTCGTATGGGTCTTTTCCATCTGCTTTTCAACTTGTCCAAGTATCTTGCCTTTGTAATTGTGTCTAGTGAATCTCTACACAACAATTTCTTCTGATCGACCTCCGGCGATTTAATATTCTTGTCTTTTGTTGTCATTATCGATTGTTTACGTCTCCCTATTTGCGTCTTTTGCCACACAACATGGCCAACGGCGCGATGCATCATGGGTAATAACAATTATCGGAAAACCATCTATTAGGCACATTTCAATATGTATGAGGAACAGACACAAACAATGTTAGGCAGAACTGGACTTTGAGGAATGAGCTGTGTGGTTCCATTGGCACAGAGAGCATGTATAGCTGCATATATGTGACCAGCCGGGTAATTATTGCAGGCATGTGGAGTGATGGATAAACACATGCCATTTATAACCATTTTTAAGTGAATCCATCAATCTTGCACACAGTGTATGGTGTGTCATTGTGGGTAAAATTTCTTTTTGCTGTTGGCCAGAGCAGCAATGATCTGATAAACAGCGGAGCTTAAGAAGCATCTGGAAGCTGAACAAATATACAACTTGTTTAAACTGCTCTTATGATATAGCATATCTGACACAAGGTGTGAGGATTTGTCCTATTAACACAGACCTGACATGATGGAAGGAGCAGGTTAAATGAGAGTGCATAGTAGTCATGATAGCATGTGTGTATTCTGTATTGGTAGTTTTTTATTGGTGCTACAATACATCAGTTAGCTTTTAGCAGGGTTTTTAATAGTATAATAATATTATAATATTTAATAATTTTAATAGTACAATTTTGACTTTTGTAAAATTAATTTTCTTTAGTATACCAAGTATAAAATGCAACATCATACATGTATTTATGATATTAGCTGCCTGAGAGAAGAAAACGTGACAGCTGCGTTTATATAAAGATAATCAAAATAGTCCACAAGATTTAATAAAGTGAGAGAGCAGTGCTGTCGTCTGAAAGATTCAGCAGTAATAATAATAATTAAAAAAACAAAACAAAAACACGTCTAGTGCATGATGACCAACTTTTGACATTGGAAAAGAATGGTTGTAGGGAGTTTGAAAGTCTGTTCATTGATCCAGCTCTTTGAATTACACACTATTGCTGTAGGTTCAGTGCTTAAAGTCATGGCAATCGATATGTCAATGCTTCAACAGGGTGAAGGATAAAGGTCAAACGTCCAAGCAATGGCTGACTGAGTAGACTTAACTTCCACCACTGACTGCTCTCCCTTCCAAATTAATTTCATCCCAGTATTAAACTCAAACGGTTTGTCATTTTCTGGGTTTGAATGATGTGCCTCATCACCTTATTCCACATTACATCACCATATTCTCTCCATTACACATATAAATACTAGTCACTATATAACAGAGCTGTTTCCAAAGGTGATCAGTGGGTCCTTTCACCCCACTTCTTTATACACCGGGGTCTTTTCCTGTTTGGTGACTCAACGTGAAAACCAATGAACAAGACCTACCCAGAGAATCAAAGGCTAAGGCCTTTAAATCCCTGCTGTCTCTCCTGTTCATGGTTGCACCCCCATATCTGCACTCATCCAGGGGTTGATTCCACTGGCTGCTCTCGGCGTCTAATGAAGCTAGTGGGGGAGCATAGGTGTCACAGTTGAACCACACTGGGCTTAACATGACCTTAGATTCGGCTGCAGGTTTGGTGTCTTTGTGGTGCTCAGCGGTGGACGTAACTACTGTTCTGAATGACAGATTAAAGCTGGTAACTGAGCAGGGGACTGGGGCTCTGACTGTGTGTGTTCCTGATATAACTACACGTGTGGACATTTTTTTGTGGGGTAAAATATAATACTTACTGAGATACTTTGTCTTTGTGGGGACATTCTTGCAGGTCCACATTCAATAGTTTTACATTACAGTTTGGATTAAAAAAAAGAATTGGCCATATATTTGTTATAGATAAGGTTATTCATTGCTCAATGCACATCAGACAGTTTTGTACAGGCAAGGTACTTTGGCATTATAATTAATGAAAGTACTTTTTGTACATATTGCATTTCTATGTTTTTACAATATTCTAATTTTATATAACTTTTTTCTAGTTGTATATGAAAATAGACTCTTTGAACTTTGAATCTTGACTCTTATGGTAAAGGGCTAGGACAGGGATCTGCAACGTGTGGCTCCAAGGGTTGGTATTGGCTTTCAAGAGATCATTATACAGTATATATAAATAAACATATATTGAAAAAAAAACATTTCATTAATAAACACACATGTGTGTGTGTGTGTATACAGTATGTGTATATCTTCTTTTTCTTTCGGCTTTGTCTCTTTTTTTTCAAGGGTTGCCACAGCGAATCATTGATTTCCATCTCTCCCTGTTCTCTGCATCTTCTACTATGACTCCAACTATCTGCATGTCCTCCCTCACTACATTCATATATCTCCTCGTTGGCCTTCCTCTCTTTCTCCTACCTGGTAGCTCCATCTCTAACATTCTTCTACCAATGTATCCACTGTCCCTCCTCTGCACATGTTCAAACCATCTCAATCTGGCTTCTCTAGCTTTTTCTCCTAGCCTTCCTGTCTGTGTTGTCCCTCTAATGACCTCATTACTGATCTCAACACGGCCCAGAACTGTCCCTACTTCCTTCCTGAAGTTTTCAGAACATTTCTCTTTCCTTAGTTTCCACAACTTGATCTTCTGCTGTGTCCTCACTCTCTTCCTTTTTTTCAACTCCATCGTCATCTTGCACACTACCATGCGATGTTGTTTGGCTACACTCTCACCTGCCACCACCTTACAGTCATTAATCTCCCTTAGATTACATCTTCTACATAGAATATAATCTATCTGTGTGGACCTGCCTCCACTCTTGTACGTCACCCTGTGTTCCTCTTTCTTTTGGAAATAGGTGTTTACCACAGCCATTTCCATTCTCTTTGCAAAATCTACCACTGCCTGTCCTTCTAAGTTTCTCTCCCTAATGCCAAACCTGCCCATCACTTCCTCATCTCCTCTGTTCCCTTCCCCTACATGATCATTAAAGTCTGCTCCAATCACCATTCTCTCTCCCCTGGGGATACTCTTTATCATCCAATCCAGCTCATTCCAGAACTTCTCCTTTTCTTCTAACTCTCTCTCACACACACACACACACACATATATATATATATTTATATAATTCAAGAGCGAAAGCTGTGACTGTGTTGACAGAAGGTGAGATGGGAACAGTACAAAAGAAAATCAGTGTGTGCTTGGTACTAAAATGAACAACACATAGGATTTACAGTATCTAAAAATCTGTAATAGCAACTAGATTTATATACAAAAAAAAAATAAACAAAAGCAGTTAAGGCTGAGCCTGCTGTTTTATTGTGTGTTTCTGTGTCTCTTCACACAGCTTGGAAGCACTTGCCAATGCAGTTGGAATTTGCATTTGTGGCAAACTGATAGAGATAGGAGTAGTCTCTGGCTGTGAGTTAATAGCTCTCTTCACCGAGGTTCACAAATCCTGTAGGATTAGTCTGGCCCTGTACTGGGGCAGTTTCTAAAGAGAAAAGATGAATGTACATGGGGAGCAAGTGGAATTAAGTAAAATAGGTCAACGAACAAGCAGCCCAGAGGACATGAGATAAATACAACTAATCACCTGCCAGTGTTGATCACCTGCAGGTCACTGCAGGTTGTATAGTGTACCACAGGAATTCCAACTTGAGTCAAATCATTAAATGACAAGAGTTTAACAACCGGTATTCAGGAGAACCTGATGTCTTTTCCTTAAATCTTACTGATGTAATGTGCAGTTATACAGCAGCTTCTTTGCCTAGAAGCTGCTCATTTAATCATCTGGAACCAATAGTTCTTAGAAATGTCTTTTTATTGAATTACTCTGCACAGAACTGGTGTCATTGGTCTTTAATCATTAACAGTACCTTGATGTAACACTGAATCATCCTGCGAACAGTCCCACTTTCCTTTCTCATACTTTTGACATTTTGTGTAATTTATACTGCTTGGATCTGTACACTGTTATGAAACCCGAGGTTATGCAGATTAGAGGTTTCTCCTACTTCTTTCTTCTTACACCATTGCATCTGACGCTTTGCATTGCACTTGGTGATGTGTGGCTTGGCTGCAGCTGCTCGGCCATGGAATCCCATTCCATGAAGCTCTCTGCATCCTGTACTTGGGCTAATCTGAAGGTCATATGAAGTTTGTAGCTCTGTAGCAATTGACTGTGCAGAAAGTCGGCGACCTCTTTGCACTATGCACTTGATTTTATACACCTGTGGCCAGGCCAAGGGATTAGGACGCCTGATTCTGATCATTTGAATGGGTGAGTGAATACTTTTGGTAATATAGTGTGTGTGCGTGTGTGTGTGTGTGTATATATATATTAGTGCTTATTCTATATCGATGAGCTGTGAATTACTGCAGGTCATGTACTACACATCTGTATAGTTTCTCTTTGTTTATCCACATACCTCCTTGGATGGGACCCTGGATCCCTTCCTTCGTGACCACCAGCTTTCCACCACTGCAATAAGGCAAGAGAGGACGACGCCCGCGGCCAGGACGCAGAAAACGCCAGCGAAGCTGTGGATGTCCAGGGCGTTGCCGTGCTGCCGTGTTTGGAGTGAGCTATAGAGGTTACAATGACTGTCCTTAGGCCACCACTTGAGCTTCATTATCTCCATTTCCCCATTCTGCTGGAGCTCCAAGATTCTGAAATATACAAAAGAAAGATGTCAGGGGAGATGAAATCAAACCATTGAATTGCACTTCGATGAAATCCAAAAAGTAAAACTATTCCAAACTGTCAAAAAAACTATATATTATATACAGCCATAATTATGATTATGTTTCACAACAGTTACACACAGCAACAATTGGCAACCAATTTGTATCCAACCCAAAGAAGACTGGAGTTGCTGTAACCCCTCTATTCCGTTTGATGGCAGTATTTGCCAGCTGAAAAACCTCCTGCATCCCTGAAAACCACTGGGCCGTCACACTCATTATGTCTTACATTACAGTTTTTCTCGATTGCTAAGCCACAATTCCTTGAACAACTCACCATTTTGTCAGATCTTCACACACAATTTTAAAAACTCACACCCAACAGTCCAAACATCTAACTTCTTGGTCCCAGTCAGTCTTTACCCTCAGACAATACACACAAGCTGTCAAAACACAGACTACATTAGTGTTTGTTACACACAGGAGGACAATAGATGGCTGCCTCTCAGTTCTGCAAAAATTACCATTACTGACCTATGATGTACTGTGGCACAGTATACTGTAGTAAAAACTACACAGCATACGGTGGATATTCAGTCTATATGTACTACAACATTACTGTGCATGTACTGTGATACAATACATAGTGACAATCTGGCAAATGACCTGTTTTCCCTCCTGAAAGTACGAACAATGGATGCAACTGTGAAACGGCTTAAGTTTGGCTGGACTACTTGGCCAGCTTCTTTCATTGTCCTCCCATGTACCACCACATCATGAACAACAGTGACACGGATTTCATCAGAAATTGCTTGTCTTTGCTGTCCTCTACCTCTTCCTCTTCCTCTTCCTCTTCCTCGGCTCTCAACCTCTGCATGCTTGGGATCCATTGTTCCAAAGATCATGAGCATGTCTCTAAGCTCTATTTATTGACCCTCAATTCTGATTGGTGTGTTAACAATTTTCAAGCTGAGTGTTTTCACTTGAGAAGGGTGTGGTCTCTGAGTTTATGTTATGATAACTTGAGTTAATTATATTGAGAGCATGTGTTTGCAGAATGAACACGTAGTGCAACAAATGATTTATTTGGTCACTTTTGTGTAAGGTTTTGCAGAAAGTGTTTTGAATATTGAGACATGTGTGGACACGGGTGAATTGTGTTTTTGGTTATGGGAAACGTGTGTGTGCTTCTGGGAATGATGAAAAGGTTTGGGTGTTTGTGCTACAGGAACCAGGTTTTGTGTTTTAGCAATTGAGAAAAACTACTATGTTTTGCAGCACAGCACAAGCAGACTACCACAATGTTATTATCCAGCCCAGCTTAAGTTGATGGCTTCCGAGAGGATACAGCTCAAAGCTCGATGAGTTCCCTCTGTGTTCATTTTGTTGAGAGGAAAGCTGAAAACAGTGGTTTTGCTAGAATTCTGAGAAATCTCATAAGGCAATCTCCCATAAAGAAAAGACAGTGAGAGATAGAGCAACATAAAAAGACGCAGAGGAAAAGAAATATCTGATATGTGTGTGGGTTATGTGTTTTTCAATGCTCACTGACGCCAGCACAATGAAGTCTTCTCAGAAAATGTTTAGATACACCTTACGAATGCATAGAACTTCCAAGGGGCAAAATGCCTTCTGCAATTTCCAGTCACAACATGCTGACATAAAAGACAGAGGGTATCTCTCATCCTCCCTTTTTTCTCCCATATACAGAATACAAAAATGGACCGAAATCAATCAAGAAATGTAAATGAGTCCTGCAGACAGTTTACATAATTAATTTCATCCACAATAGCCAGACAAAATATTGCTCATTTTGATGTTAATCAGATGTGCAGGCTCCACCAGCATGTTGCTCTATAACCGTGTCACACTCATTTAGGGATCTTCTTTAATCATTTCTGGGGCTTGATAGAGCTGCTGGGACTGGAGGCAAGTTAAGAAAAATATATAAAAATAGTGAGAGGAGAGCAGAGGAGAGGAAAGGAGAGGAGAGGAGAGGAGAGGAGAGGAGAGAACACTTGGAAGGAAAGGAAAGAAAAGAAAGACGAGTGAAAAGAGGAAACAAGATGGTGCTAATGCTGATGTCAGCAGCCTTCTGGTCGCTCTGCAACACTAATCCGTTTTCGTCATTTTCACTTTACCTTTCTTGCTTTTTCTTTACTCCTTTCACGGAGTACTGCTATTAAATGTATATCAAGGTTACCGGCAGTTTTAAAGCGGCAACAGGAGCCAGTTTTCTCGTCTCTTTAAGGGACTAAGCAAGGAATACGGCACAACATACCGGCAGAGATAAAGAGGAGATACAGAGGATGCAGAGACAGGGCTAAAGTAAAGGCAAAGATAGCGGATGGCATGCACAAAGGCATGCGGGAAGAGCAAAGGTGCAGGACTCATCATGTATGTTAATAACGTTGGTGTAACCCTGGACATGTATCTATAAAGAAAGTTTTATGTTGCCTAGACTTAGAGTTATTAGCCATTAGCCTCTGGCCATACCATCTGCCGAGAAAGTTTAGTCACGTGTTTACACCCCTCCGCAAGCTGTCGTGGTGAATGCCTGTGAGAAAATTCACACTGTCATAGCAGGGCTGCGGACACAACACCCTGATACTTTCATCCTGATTTCTGGTAACTTTAATCAGGTCACTCCGGACTTTACACTTGCTGACTTTCATCAAGTGGTGGATTGCCCCACAAGGAGTAACAGGACAGTTGACCTTCTGAATGCTAATGTGAAAGAGACATACAGAGTCACCGCCCTGCCACCTATGGGCAAGTCTGACCATAACCTGGTTTACGTCCAACCACAATACACCCCTATGGTCCAAAGGCAGTCGATCATCAAATGAGATGGACTCCTTAAGCTAAGGATGAATTGAGAAACAGTCTTGACACCACAGACTGGGATGTACTACTGAGTCTAGACGATGAGGACATCGAGGGAGCTACCCACCGCTTTACGGATTATCTTAATTTCTGTTTGGATGTGGTTGCCTCTGCAAAGACTGTACGGTGTTGCCCTAATAACAAACTATGGGTAACCCAGGATGTCAAAGACAAACTCAGAACAAACTCAGAGGAGGCTGAGCTTAATCAACACTGTCGTTCTTATAATAGACTTCCGAGCCAAAACTGCAGGATTTGTGTTGCGACAGATTTAGCTGAATTGATCAGTCTTCTTCAACTTCTTGGTTGATCTTGTAAATTCACTGAGCATATTTTTTTTTTGTCTTGTCGGTCACTAGCAGCAGACAGTGAGAAACGCTCCAGCTTCCAGACAATGGACGGTTTCAGATTGGTCGTCTTTGTTGAAAGACTATGAACTTGTGTTTATGATCGTCTAGGTGAAATGTTCACAGCTGCCCACACAGGAGCACTAAAGTTCAAGTGGCTGTGCCCCCATTAGTCTAAACTTTAAGCCTGTACTGCTGTGATGTTGCTATAAGCTGTGGTGAAAATGTAACAGGAAATAGAATCTCACACAGTGGATTTAATTTCGAGGTAAATACAGTGTGTAATTGACACGGGCCTCTCATCGGTAATTATTAAAAAAAACAAAAACAAAAAACATTGATCATTTATTTATGTGTACATTTTTTAAGTATGGTAATACTAATGCCTCGCTTAGGTGCTTCATGCTGTTGGCATGTCAAGTGATTGTAAACAGCAGTGGTGGGAAACTGCTGGATCCTGCAATATAAAATACACAGACACTCTGAAACAGGAATTAAGTTAAACTCAGGATGTGTAGTGAAACATCTAATGCGACAGGATAGGCCTTGAACTTGTGGCAGAAGCTCAGGAGGTGTACGTGACAATAACCAGGTCTTGAGTTGAAGCCAGTGTGAGTGTGGAAAACAAAGAACAATAAGATCCATCCATCCATCCATTTTCATCCGCTTATCCGTTACCAGGTCGCGGGGACAGCAGTCGCCATCCAAATCACATTACACCGTACCAACCCCCCAAACCTTCCTGCGGGTGGTGAGTCCACTGGAAGGTATTAACCGCCCTAACCGGGATTCGAACTTGTCCAGGAGGTGAACCCTGGGGTTCCACACCAATGACAGAGACATTGCCTCTGGGCCAAAGCGCCACTCATGATTATTACTGAAAACCAAAATAAGTCGCACAGTGATCACACAGCATCAGTGAAGGTACACGCCCCTCTCTTTTACCCTCAGGGTGACTCCGGTGGTCCTATGGTGTGTGGTGGAGAGCTCCAGGGAGTCGTGTCTTGGGGACAAGGCTGCGCTCTGAGAAACAAGCCTGGGGTCTACGCCAAGGTCTGCAACTACACCTCATGGATCAAGAACACAATGGCATCTGGATGAGCAGTAAAGACGTGAACAGAGCCGCGTTCAGTAAAGTACTTTTCAAGATGACTTTTGTGCACCGTGTGGTTTTTGATTTTTGCATCCACTGAACTTTCACTGGTTACATTTATGGGAAAGAAAAAACAAACATAAACATAGATCTGGATCAGTGGACAGAGCATGTTGTCAGGGTCTGATTCCTGGCTCCTCTGGTTTGCTCCTACTGTTGTGTCAGCAGCGTGAGTGGGCGACAGATGTGTGACAGAAAAAGTGTTGCATAAAAATGATCCATATGCACGTGAGGGAAAATAGCTGTAAATAAATGAGGGCAGAACAGGGAAAGTTCATTATATTTAACCCCTTCAGTGACCGACGCTCTGAAACAGTGAAAGTGCCGACACATCGCTGGAGGACGCCTCAGGAGAACACACACCATTTGAGGAACAAATGTGATATTTACAGTCTGCCACAATAAATCACCGCAGCGGAAAAATGTCGCTACGCTGCTCCCTGTGGCTTGAAATTGTAAAGCATGTTGCACACTCTGGCCACACTCCATAATCAGTGAGTATAGAGCACTCAGGGAACTGTGGCTTTTCACCACTTTACTATCTGGTAAGAGATTTTTTTTTTTTGGTCAAGATCCTTAAAGTTATACAAGGAGAAGTCCAGAAATTCTAACGTGAAAACAGTTATTTTTTTTAATGATCTTTGCTCCACTTTAACAATCATTCATTTTTGAAAAAATAAAAAATCAGATAATAATTTTTTTTTTTTACCTTTATGAAAAGTCTTGGTCCAGTTTGTGCTTCAGGCCAAACCAACCATGTAGTGTATGTTTGAACATTGCACCTTTTAGGAAGCACTTGATGAACGTCTGCTTCGGACGTCAAATGCAGCAGGTGCACATACGCAAACAATCCATCGCAAAATCCCAGAATGATTTAAGTGGGTTTTGGTTGCCTGGGTGTGTCGGAGAGAGGAAGACTGAGTCACCAGGCATTTGCTTGACCACCAAATAAAGACTGGGATCCAACCAGAGGCTCTGAGGTCTCATGGCCTGTGTATAAAAAATAAATGACTTTTATTTCTATGGGGCGAAACACAGGCCTGGACAGGAGCAAAAGACTTTTCATATTCTGCAGTGACCTTGACAGCACATGTACTTGATGTGGCCTCAGATTCATGCAGCGTAACAGTCAAATACTGCAGTCTCTAAGTCAGAGGGAACCAGCAGTTCAAGGGGAACGTTGTACTGATACATGGAGGGAATAAATAACAAACATCAGCCTTCAAACCGACAAGCTACACACCGACTGGGCAATTTTGTTCAACAAACCTAGTCTACTGTGAAACACCATGGTGAAAAAGATGCTACAACATCTAAAAATGAAACAAGAACTGAAATCTATCAAGGTCAAGGTCATTCTGATCTGTTCTAACCATCAGGACTTAATCCCAGTCCTTAAACACACCACAGTTTAAAAAACTTCAGTGCCATTCATCCATCCATCGTCCACTTATCTGTTACCAGGTGGCGGGAGCAGCAGTCTCCACGGCTGCCACCAAACCACACTGCACCGTACCAGCCCCTCATGAAACCCTCCCCAATGGTCTCGTGCAGGTAGTTGCTGTAGTAAGTTGACGGGAATCCAAATTACTGATTCATAAAGTTTTTGTGTCAGGATTCAAGTTTACGGCTTTTATAGTTTT
>NC_024328.1:20827322-20827823 GCF_000523025.1 Cynoglossus semilaevis
CTTAAGTATGAGGCCTTATTCATATTTTCACTAATAATCATCGTTTATGTAATTTTCAGGTTTAACTGCAATCTCCCAATTCAACATTGTAATCATACTCGAAAAATAGGATATCAACATGCTCCTGTGGTGCCTACTGGGTATACTGCTCTGGGATAATTCTGGGAACAGGGAAGTGAGGGCTCAACCTGGTTTAATTGGTGCTAATTGGGTGAAGGCAGCGTCTCAATATCCAGCATCAGCGCTAGTCGCCTTTCCAAATCCATGCAACAAAGCTAACACGTACACAACCAGTGAACTATATTTTTGTTATAATAATACCCGCGTACAGGCCGTCATACAATTCCAGAAAAACAGTTTTAACAAAGGAGGTTATCCAGCGACCACATGGGGCAGTTATCCTTGGTATCTCGATAGCCCAGGGGGTCAACGAGTAGGTGGTGGATGGGAGAATGTGTTCGCTAACACAGGAAAGTGGAGCAAAGGATCTTTTGGCACAAG
>NC_024328.1:20829050-20843755 GCF_000523025.1 Cynoglossus semilaevis
ATGTTGTACATTTATCCCAAATAATACAGCACCAGATGGGAGTTTGACACGTGCCATAGAGGGTCTGAAAACCTTGAATAAGAAAATGAAAGAACATTCTGGTGTGGACACCACCTTATGGGACAATTGGTTGAACGTGTTTGGAAAGTACAAAAGTCTAGTCACATCAGTTCTTGTATCTCTCGGGGTGTTTGCTTCCATCCTTACTCTCTGTGGCTGTTGTTGTATACCTTGCATTCGTGTCATTCGTTCATACAGCACTAGCCCCAAACTCTGAAGATGTACCACACATGTATCCATTGTTAGCCACGGAACCTGAGGGGTGGGTTTGAACCGCTATTTGTCTGATCCGTCGCCTAGGACCTGTTTACCTTGGGAGACCCTACCAGGGGCATTAAGCCCCCGACAACATAGCTCCTAGGTTCATTCAGATACTCTAACTCCTCCACCACGTTAAGGTTGCTGTTCAAGGAGGGGCATCATATTATATTATTATTATAATATTATCATAATTATGATTATGATGACCAGGTAGGAGACAAAGAGGAAGGTCAAAGAGGAGATTTATGGATGCAGTTAGGGAGGGCATGCAAATAGTTGGAGTCAAAGAAGTAGAAGATAGAGAGAACAGGGCAATATGGAAATCAATGATTTGCCATGGCAACCCCTGAAAAAAGGGACAAAGCCGAAAGGAAAAGAAGGGCAATTGTGTTTCAATAAAAGTTCAATAAAAACAACCAACTAATCAGGAAAAGCCATAGTCCAGTAAGCCACCCCATTCCACCCCATCCCTTAAATCCGCCCCTTCCCATACCCTGAAGGTAAGTATAAGGATGACCCCCAATAATTCCCCTGCCACAGCCCTAATCCCCACCCCTTGATCATACCAAGGAAATCACCCTTGAGGTAAGCAGGCACCACTAGTGACACTCAGGCACTAGTGGGGCCAAGGGAGGTGTTCAGATGAGCACGCCAGCACAAAGGCACTGGTGGAGGTGCGTCAGAGAGCAATGCCCAGCAGGCAGACCACCAGCCTGTATTTATATATGTTCAGAGCACTGAGGCATCTGACTGGTCTGCCAGGGGATTAAACTATTTTTAGAGCACACATCATTTGCGAAACCCAGGCATTGCGTCTTCAATATCGGAGGAAAAAACTATAACGATTCTTACAGGTATTACATATTTATGCTAAAATCAGCCGATATCAGTGGGTTGATAATATCAGACATCCCTTAAATAAAACATATTGTAATTTTACAGAATGCAATAGACCTAAATTTACTTGTTGTTAAAAGTTTCCACGTTTCTTTTAGTAAATTAGCCTTGATCACCGATTCATGTTAGACCTCCTGTTCACCCTCTGGTAGATAGCGATGGAGGAGCAATGGATCAAAAATAATTTCTAAGAAAGACATGCTGATGTGAACATTGTTACAGCTGAGTATAAGTTTTTTGAACAATGTCTGTATTTGGACCCAATTTAAACAGCATCTGTCACAAAATATATCATCAAAAGAAAAAATAACAGTAAACCAAAGGTGAGCCCTTTTTATTTGTGAAGCCTTGTGTCTTTCATACCACAGGATATTGACCTTTTTAATCCATCACTTTAACAACACACACACATGTATGCACAGTGACTGGCTGCTGCAAGAAGAGACAGATCACATGCAGGGTAATGAGATGGAATAGGAGTGATCTCACCTATCACAAGTAAAAGCATGAAATATTTCATCATGACCTACTTGGAGACCAGCCAGAGCTTGTCTGACTTAATGTCATTTTGTGTCTGTCAAATGCAGGGGTTTTCTTTTTGGACATGCTGTCTGTCTGCTCATGAGATGACAACTGTTTTGTGTGTTACTGAATCTCATGTGTTACCGGTTTTGTTTGGCACCTGAGTGTAAATAAGCAGTATATTCAGTTAGTGTAAAATCTCGGAATCATAACAATTACCTACCAATATGTTGTCTCAATCTGAATAAAAAAAACAAAACAACTAATGTAATACAAGACTGAAGGTAGGAGCTATGAAGCCGCAAACTGAACAATGATCAAAGATCCAAACAGATCAAAACAAAGAGCTTTCTGTCTTCCCTCTATTACAACCCTGTCTGCCCGTGGAGCTTATCCTCTGCAGTAATTGGCCCGTTCAGAGTTACGCAAAGGCTGCTTTCCAGTTGGCTGTTGAATCAAATCTTTACGCCAACGTTAACCTTAAAGAAGGCTTGTGCACACGTATATAACCATACAGTCATTTTATTAAAGCTTATTAATGCTTTGACTCTAATCACGGGCCAAATTAATTCACTGTTTAAAATATAATATAAAATTCCTAAATAGATATTTAAAAAATGAAAGAAAACCACAACTGCTAAACAAATGAGTTCCCCGATGGGAAAAAAGTCAGCCTAGTGATTTCATTTCTAAACACATGCAGGCAGTTACCACCTGCTTCATTTATCTCTATCCCAGAGCTGGCAGGCAGGATGAAAGGCCACTGTTTGCTGCATGACAGAAAACATGGGTTGAGTCAAAGGTTGGCCACAGTAGACTATCTGTCCAGGTCTCTAATTTGACTGTTGCTGTCTAAACTGATTACAGTGTTGGTGCAGTGCAATGTGATTTGGGTGGCGACTGCTGCCCCCGCGACCCGGTAACGGATAAGCGGATGAAGATGGATGGATGGATGGATGGATGTCTAAACTGAGGATGAGAAAGACAGTTCCCTGTTGAAACACACAGACATACAAATGTAACTATGGAAAAAAAAATCAGCATCAGCCAAGGCAGGACTATGGAGGCACACATAATCGGTAAAGGTCTATGCACAGATTTAAAATGCACTACATTTCTGTAATGCATGACTTGTTTGAAAGTAATGACAAACTGACATAATGAGGGCCAGGAGCAGCTAATTAAAGTTTATCTCTCTCTTTCTGTGTGTGTGTTTGTGTTTTGGTCTTTATGCCTTCATACAATAGATCCACTACATTACACAGTATTTGATGGAGTTGGTGATACAGCACAGGAGAAATAATCAGACAACGAATTAACCCCCCTCTCTCTCTCCCACAGCAGTGCATGTGTCCCTGAACAGTTGTCCACAAATGATGTTGCTTTCATTTAACCATGGATATGTTGTGTGGGGAGCTGCCGTGTGTCAAACAGTGTTTGATAGCAGCTTACATTTTACTCCTATTGTCCCTGTGTGACTTGTCACTTAGTTTATTAATTGTCTTCTCATGCTTAGATGAATAATGATCGTCTCTGTTGTCTTGTAGCTGCTTTTAAATTCAAATCAGCATTGCTTTGTTTTGCTCCGCCGGTGTCTACTGTGCATGTGAGGTGTAAGCAGTTACTAAAGGTCAAGAGCGAGTGCCAAAATAACTTCTGGGACTGTGGCATAAATAAGCTTCTAGATCTTTGAGCACTTTCCTGCCCTACAGGCTGTACGCACATTTTCCTCCAGGCATTATAAGTCAACATGCTGCTGCCTCACATATCAAGAAATAGATCAATCTGATGACTGAGATGAACATCTAATAAACTGTATATTCCTGTTGTCTGATGATCTGTAGCACAGGTATTAGTACTTGTACTTGTGGATATTCTATACACCTCAAGTAAATTGAAGATGTTTCGCCTCTCTTCCAAGAGGCTTCATCAGTTTTACTGTCCTGGTGGGGAGTTTCCAGGTATTTACCTATCCACCCCAAAGGGGCTGGGGGGTCGAAAAAAATGACCCAGTGCTCAACAACAATATGACCTTTAAATGGTTATGTGAGTCGTTGGCCCCATGGTGGATCGTTCCCCCTCCCTGTCCTCTGTGTCGGGATCATTGGTGTTACCTGAATGGTAGTTGTGAGTTACGTCTGTACTTACTGGGGAGAGAACTAAGGACCGCATTGTAGGTTGGTGAGTGCTGCATGTATGTGTTTGTGTTCCCTTCTTTTCTCTTCTGATCCCAGGAGCAGGAGATCCAGACCTGGCCCTGCTTGACACAAAGGAGAGGGTTGTGAATACCTCGACCGTGCTGGTTGGGAGCGAGATGGTTGGTCCGGATGGAGTTGGTACAAGATGTGGTGGGCTGGAACCCACGACCTCTCCTCTGGACCGTATCCCTCCCATTCCACTAGATAGTGAAGACCCCTTCCTCTTTGGTGGGAGCAGATGATGCGTCGGACTGTGTATGTCAATCCCCTGTCAATCAGGTGGGGAGGGGCAGCTTGGTTGTGACTGGGAAAAGGGGACTCCCAAGAGCAGACTTGATCTGGGAGACGTGAAAAGTGGAGTGAACTCTCATACTACGAGGTAGTTTTAATGGGACGGCAGCTGGATTGATTTTTATTTCAATAGGGAATGGGCCAACCAATCTGGGGGCTAATTTCTTAGAATCTGACTGAAGGGGCAGATTCTTGGTGGAGAGCCACACCCTCTGACCCATGGTGTAGGAGGGTGCCTTAGAGTGGCGGCGGTTTTTGTAGTGAGTGTATCGTCCTCTGGCCCTTAACAGGGCAATCCAAGCTTGGCACCAGGCTCTCCTACACTGCCAAACAAATGACTGAACAGATGGACAGATGACCTCCCGCTCGAATGAAGAAAAGATGGGGGGCTGATACCCATAGACACATTGGAAGGTAGAGAGTCCTGTGGCCAAACTGGTCAGAGTGTTGTAAGCACATTCCACCCACAAAAGACGTTCAGACCAGGCGGTGGGATGTTCGGATGTAAGGCAGCGGAGGGTCGTCTCGAGAATCTGGTTCACCCTCTCGGCCTGCCCATTAGACTGCGGGTGGAACCCAGAGAACAGACTCACTGTGGCACCAATCAGTGAACAAAACTCCCACCAGAGCACTTAAGTGAACTGGGGACCTCGGTCCAAAACCACATCGAGAGGGAGCCCATGGTTCCTGAAAACGTGAGTAAGGACAAGCTGTACCATTTCCTTGGCTGAAGGGAGCTTGGTCAATGCAACAAAATGGGCCATCTTGCTGAACCTGTCCACAATGGTAAGAATAACTGAGTTACCCCCTGAGATGGGCAGGCCAGTAACAAAGTCCAATGAAATATGGGACCAGGGCCGGTAAGGTAATAGTAAAGGTTGGAGTAGTCTCGCTGGAGCAAGATTGGAAGGCTTGGACCGACAACAGAGAGCAAGCTTGCACAAACTGGTGCGTATCTCTTACCATAGGCGGCCAACAGAACCGTTGCTGCAGGACTTCTGTGGTACGGCGAACCTCAGGATGGCACATCAGCTTTGAGCTAAGAGCCCACTGCAGAACCTCGGAATGTAGCCCTGCAGGTACAAAGAGGCGATTAGGGGAGAAAGTGCTGGAGCCGGTCTGATTCTCCAGTGCCGCCTTGACTTTCTGCTCAATGTCCCAAGTAACGGTAGCCACTAGGCAGGCAGGTGGTAAAACAGTGTCCTCTGGGGACTCAGGCACCCCTTTGCCTGAAAACTGTTTTGAGAGGGCGTCTGGCTTGTTGTTGCTTTAGCCTGGCCGATAAGACAGGGTAAAGCGAAACCTGGTGAAGAAAAGAGACCACCTCGCCTGCCATGAATTTAGCCTTCTAGCTCACCGTAAGTACTCCAGGTTCTTGTGGTCAGTCCAAATGAACGGCTGTTTAGCCCCCTCAAGCCAGTGATGCCACTCCTCCAGTGTGAGCTTCACAGCTAGCAATTCTCTGTTCCCAATGTCATAGTTCATCTCTGCCTGGGTGAGATGACGAGAGAAGAAGGAACAAAGATGAAGTTTCTGATCCTTGGCACATCTCTGCGATAGGACCGCTCCCACCCCAACACTCCACTTCTACTACAAACTGTCTCTCCGGGTCGGGCATCTGGAGGATTGGGGCAGACGTGAAGCGAGTCTTGAGAGTCTGAATGGTGTGTTTCGCAGCCGATGACCAGACATAAGGCACCTGGGTGGATGTGAGAGCCGAAAGGGGGGCAGTGATAGAGCTATAACCCCTTATAAAACGCCGGTAAAAGTTGGCAAATCCAAGAATTCTAGTGGTATGCACTCCTAAGGTCAAGCTTCATAAAGATAGAAGCACTCTCCAGCAACTCAAAGGCTGACGACATTAGAGGCCGAGGGTAGCGATTCTTAACAGTGACCTCATTCAAACCCCGGTAATCAATGCAGGGGCGCAGGGAGCCATCTTTCTTCTTTACGTAAAAGAATCCTGCCCCAGCAGGAGAAGACGATGGACGGATTAATCCCAATGGCAAATAATCATTTATATACTCCCCCATAGCCTCTCTCTCGGGGGCAGAGATAGAGTAAAGCCGACCTCCGGGGAGAATGGCTCAAGGAAGAAGGTCAATCGGACAATCGTAGGGACGATGCGGAGGGAGTGCAGAGGCCTTGGCTTTGTTGAACACCTCCTTAAGGTCATGGTACTCCCTGTGGACTTTGGCAAGGCCTGATGCAGAAACAGGCTGAGACGAAAGCAGAGGACATCCTGCCCCCTTGAGGCACAGCTGGTGACAAGATTGTGGACCACTGTAAAACAGTTCCTGTGGCCCAATCAAGGTGGGGATTGTGCTTGGTTAACCATGGGAGTCCCAGAATGATCGGATGGACGGGAGAAGGCAGAATGTGGAATTGAACAGTCTCTCGGTGGTTGCCTGCTATCAAGAGCCCAACGGGCCCGGTCAAGTGGGTAAATATTGCTAAAATGTGCCCGTCCAATGCCTGAGCTAGAGTCGGATTGGGTAAAGGGTCATACCCTAGTCCCACTTTGTCCATTATGTTGGCATCAGAACCTGAGTCTATTACAACTTTGACAGGATGGGCTCCCCCTGCAACTACTAGTTGGGCAGATTTATGTGGACATGGAAGGGCTCACCAGAATTCCACCCTCTACTGGTGAGCCTGCTCTTTTACTGGGCATTTAGATAAGAAATGTTCATACAAACATAAACTCCCCTTGAGATGGCGACTCCTGCATTGGCTTAGGGCTCCTCCCACGGCCCTGGCGCACAGGCTCCAAAATAGTAGACGACTCTGCAGAAAGACGCCACTCCTGGTGCCTCGCCTAAATGTGTCTATCAATGCAGCAGGTTTGTTCTATGATGGCGTCCAGAGTCATGTGGAGATCATGTGAAACCAACTCGTCCTTGATGCTTGAGTTCAACCCCGGAAAAACGCGTTGCACAAAGCAGGTTCATTCCACTTACTCTGGCTCGCCTTAATATGGAAGTCTATGGTGTAATCCGAGACAGAGTCTGTTCTTTGACAAACCTCCAGCAAGCCCCCAGCCGCATCAGGTCCCAGTCTGGGGGGCCCAAAAACCTTGCGTAGCTCCTGGGAAAAATCCAGTAAGGAGGCGCAGGCAGGGGTCTGGCGATCCCACTCCGCTTTTCCCCACAACCGAGCCCTCCCTGTAAGATGGTTAATGGTGGACGCAACCTTGGCTGCCTCAGTTGCAAAAGTGTGAGTTCGAACAGGATGCTGCAGTTGGTGAGGAACGGACCACACCCCTCAGGATCTCCTGCGTAGCGCTCCAGAGAGCCCACCTTGGGCTCCCAACATAGACCCTGGAGAGGCGAGGAGTGAGTGGTGGCACCCGGAGCAGGAGGTGGCAATGGAGAAAAGGGGGTTGGCTGAGCCAGAGCAGCAGTGAGCTGTTGCACCAGGGCAGTGAGTGCAGCCACTTTCTGATCCTGTGCGGCAAAAGCAGCGCACAAACCCTGAACAGCAGCGATTAAAGAATCTTGTTGGGACAGAGAAGCGTTCTCTGCCCTCTCCTGGCTTGTGTGTGCTGGGACCATATTGGCCAGATCGTACTGTCAGGAACGTCAAGCTTTGGACCCAAATGCAACACACCAAGACAGAAAGTACTTTTAGAACTTTACTCAGGCACGTATAAACACACGTGTCCTGGTAGAGCAACGTCCTTCAACAAAAAGTGTCTCCACTTGAAATAGAGGAAGTATTTTAAATAAACGTGGAGTATTGATGATTAACACAGTCTTATAACAAAGGAAGTCTCCGCTTGGAGCAATAAGTCTCTTTGATGGTCGCGATCTACTTAGAAATCCCGCTGTTGAAACAGCTACTTCCATGTGTTAGGGAATCCCACAGGAGTGATGTCACCGTGGCGGATTCCCTCCCGCTGTGCAGCAGCAGAACCAAAGCAGGAGTGGGAAGGCAGAGTCGAAAATAGCAGAAACTCTCCTCAACAAGAAGGGATGACTCTCGTCCACAGAGGAGGTGAGAACAGGCGTGGATCGTCACCACAGGAAAGGCTTGAGCAGCAGAAAATCTCCACAACTGGAAACTGAACAAAGACATGCAGCCCTCACGAACACATGAGACGATCTGGCAGCAAGGAGTGTGTGGCTGTAGCTTAGATACACTGCTAACTCAACAGTCGACAGTCAGTGAGCGCAAGTGGAACCAATCGCTTGATTGCAGCGCTGCAGCAGGTATGACACTCGTGTGTCCCTGGACAGTTGTTCTGATTCTGAGCATTCTCTCAGAATGGTTCCCCACAGTAGGTGGTTTCTGTAATTCACCACTTTCCTCGCCAACCTTTCATACTCTCTCACCCTTTGAGGGAGTACGAAAGGTTGGCGAGGAAAGTGGCGGATTACAGAAACCATCTATGGTTTAACCTGAGATGCAGGCAGACTTGGATCTTTCCTAAAAGCTTATGGCTCTCTTCCACTGTGAAAGGGTACAAAGCGGAATGCATCCTCAAGAGGGCTCAAAGCCAACTCCTCAATGAGAGAGTTCAGTTCACGAACGATGTCCTACAATCGAAAATAGATGCCACGGAGAAAGGACTGGTGGCAGTTCTTCCCGGGCATGTCTTGGCGGTTTCCAGGCACAACTGACACAGCACAATAAAGGCATAGAGCGGCAGCAAAGGAAATATCAGAACCTTGGGTCCCAGTTCTACAGGTCTCACCACAATGGAGTACAAACATGGGTGGCAACACAAGACAATACAACCAAACTAGACATCCAAGAGAAATGGGTTAAAAATCTGTCAGACCGAGAGCTCACTCCAGCTGAGTAAAAAGTCCTAGCCAAAGGACTAAACTATGCAATAACCTCAAAGGAGCTACCAACAGTAGAGCTCATAACAGCCACGGAGTCGGCCATCAAGAGGAACAGATTGCCAGAAACTGCGTAGACTTAAAGTATTGGCAGCACTCCCTAGTGCCAAATTACCTCCTTCCAACATCTCCACCCTGGAAAGAGAGGCACTAAACACACTGCAAAAAGATCCCAATATCACAATCTTACCAGCAGACAAATGGAGGTGCATAGTAATCCTCAACACCACCGACTACCACTCGAAAGTAAGCAGCCTCCACAGCGACACAACAACCTACGAGTTCCTTAGACAAGACCCTACTAATATCTATAAATATCGTCAAATGCCTACAAAAAGTGGAGAAGGAACAGGTTATTGACCGAGCTCTGTATTTGAAGCTTTATCCAGGGGATGCTGTTCCTTGCATTTACGGGCTGCCAAAAATACACAAAGAAGGCGCCCCTCTCAGACCCATTGCAAGTGGCATAAACTCAGTTACATACAACCTGACTAAACACCTTGCTACCATCCTCTCTTCATTGGTGGGGGACACTCTACACCAAATTATAAATTCAATGGATTTCACCACCAAAACCAGTCAGATCAAACTTGAGGCTGAAGAAACTATGGGTGTCTTATGATGTCAAGTCACTTTTCACCTGCATCCCCACAGGAGATGAAGTGCAAGCAGTAAAGAGAAACCTGCTGCTTGATGAGAACCTGACGGAAAGGACCAACCTCTCCCCTGAACAGTTGCGTGACCTTCTTGACCTGTGTCTCAACACCACCTATTTCCAATATAACAAGAGTTTCTACCGGCAAAAACACAGCTGTGGCATAGGATCGCCAGTATCCCCCACTGTAGCTAACATGTAGCTAACAAGAGATAGAGAGTAAAGGCCTAACAACTTTCAGAGGCCACTCGCCAAGACATTGGTTCAGATTTGTGGACAATACCTGGGTCTCCATCAGGAAAGGGGAAGTTGAAAGTTTCACTGACCATCTCAACTCTGTGGATAGAAACCAATTCACAAGAGAAGATGTCAGGGACAACTGCTTACATTTCCTTGATTATGTTATGCACATTGAAAGAAATGGAAAACAGCCTGGAGGTACAGTATATAGAAAACCTACCCACACTGATCAGTACCTTCTGTTTGATTCACATCATCCACTTGAACACAAACTGGGGGTGATCCGGACCCTACAGCACAGAGCCCAAAGCATTCCCTCAGAATCCGAAGGGAAAAGAAGGGGACACAAACACATACACACAGCTTTCCGAACTGTGGCTATCCAAACTGGGCATTTGCTAAAACAGCCAAGAAGCCCAGGAAAGAGATAAAAGATGATGAAGCCCAAAAGAGAAATAACATTGTCACATGTGGAAAGAGTTTCCGAGAGCAACATCCTGAGGCAGACACTTGTCCGCCCTAAGGACAAGATTGCCAGTCACAGACAGAGCAATGCAATGAGGAATGCTCTGACCTGTACATTGGGGAAACAAAACAGTCATTACACAAACGTATGGCTCAACACAGGAGGTCCACAACATCAGGCCAGGACGCAGCAGTCCACCTCAACCTGAAGGAGAAGGGCCACTCCTTTGATGATCAAAAGGTACGCATTCTAGCCAGAGAGGACAGATGGTTTGAGAGAGGGGTGAAGGAAGCCATCCATGTCAAACTGGAAAGACCACCTTTGAACAGAGGAAGGAGCCTCAGACACCATTTGTCACCAACCTACAATGCGGTCCTTAGTTCCGTCCCCAGGATGTACAAACTCAACTCACACCCGCATTTAGGTAATACCCCACCCAGAGGCCAGAGAGCAGGAACAATCCACCATAGGGCCAATGACTCACATGACCATTTAAAGGTGTTAAGATATTATAAATACATTTATTCAATCTTTACAATATATTCATTATATTAAGTTTCCATATCTATTTATACTGTTTTTAAATGTACTAAAAGGAGAAGTACTGAAGAAAGGTGTGCATGCCGATGGTTTACATACAGTGGTATGAAAAAGTTTGGGCACCCCTGATCATTTTCAAGATTTTCCTTTATGGATCATTGGTTGTTTGGAACAGTCGTTTCAATTAAATATATCATATAGCAAACTAACACAGTGATATTTAAGAAGTGAAATTAAGTTAATAGGATTTACAGAAAGTGTGCAATAATTACTTAAACAAAAGTAGGCAGGTGCATAAATTTGGGCACCACAACAGAAAAATTACATCATTATTTAGTAGATCCTCCTTTTGCAGAAATAACAGCCTCTAAACGCTTCCTATAGCTTCCAATGAGGGTTTGGATTCTGGTTGAAGGTATTTTTGACCATTCTTCTTTAAAAAATATCTCTAGTTCAATCAGTTTGCGAGCATGGACAGCCCGCTTTAAAACAGACCACAGACTTTCAATGATATTCAGGTCTGGGGACTGAGATGGCCATTGCAGAACGTTGTACTTGTTCCTCTGCAAGAATGCTTTGGTAGAATTTGAGCAGTGTTTAGGGTCGTTGTCTTGTTGAAGTATCCAGCCCTGGCTTAACTTCAACTTTGTCACTAATTCTTGAACATTGCTCACAAGAATATGCTGATACTGACTGGAATCCATGTGACCTTCAACTTTAACAAGATTGCCAGTACCTGCACTGGCCACACACCCCCACAGCATGATGGAACCACCACCAAATTTAACTGTGGGTAGCAAGTGTTTGTCTTGGAATGCTGTGTTCTTCTTCCGCCATGCGTATTGCCTCTTGTTATGTCCAAATAACTGAATTTTAGTTTCATCAGTCCACAGCACCTTATTCCAAAATGAAGCTGGCTTGTCCAAATCTGCTTTAGCATACCTCAAGCGACTCTTTTTCTGGAATGGGCGCAGAAAAGGCTTCTGCCGCATTACCCTCCTATAAAGCATGTCCTTGTGCAAAGTACGCTGAATAGTTGTGTAGGCGCAATGGGTCGAGTGCTGCTTAGGTCTCAAATTAATAACACGATCAGTCTCGTTAAAGTTATCTTTAATTATTATGTTAAGCTATTAATTGTTGGAAGAATTTAATTTATTATCATTGCTTCATGCTGTACTGTCGCTTTAAGGAACTGTTTGCTTCTCATATTATAATCTAGTGTGTTCAAGACTGATGGAGAAATTACCAGACACAGCCACACCTACATTCACACCCACCTTCTTACTCCATAACCATTCATATACTCGCACACGATCACTTGATATGTAATCTGATACTTTTGTAAACTAAATAAAAGAGCAGAGGAAGGGTGCAGCAACTCGGAGTTGATGAGGAAGCTGCCAGCAGAGCAAGCTGCACTCTCCCCTTGCAAGTAAAAGATCCAGATGTCTTTTGTGTTGTTACTTTGTCGTCACATATGTTAGAATAAACCTAACACTAATATAGCAATAATGTATTACTTGGAGTATTACACATATACTACAATCAATAGGATTTAATAACAATTAAATAGAGGTTGCCTCTTAGCTACCAAGCAAGCGACTGAGCACTTGAGGCGTGCTCACATACGCGACTGCGCAGTGGAAAAGAAACTGCGAGGTAGAAGGTGTGAAAGGGTGTTGTGTACGCGCACCAAGATGCGCTCAGGTACAATGAAACAGTGCTTGTGATGTTATCAAAGTATATGGGGGAAGGGAGGCGTGGTCTACTCAAGACAAAGGACTTTGTCGGAGTTTTCCTGATCCCAATACCCAAATAATAAGAAAAACAGAACAACAAAAAGGAAAAGTGCGTCTCTTTGCCTAACCCGAGTTACTAAGCAGAATAGCTCAGCACATGTACATGTTTTCTATTGGTAGAGAATCTTTGTTTAAAGCAGCCTTTGCCAAACACCGCCAAGGTGCTGACCATTGAAGTGTATGTGTAAAAAAAAAACTGTATTTAAGCTTTAAGTTTTGAGGGGTTGCTCAGTGTAGTTCTGAATGTAACCATTGTTCTGCACTCCTTTGCTTGCAAGTAAAAGTTTTAAAACTTGAGATCTCATATTTGATTCTTTATTTGATACATTTTTTATTTGATCTTTATTTGAATTCTATGTGTGTTAGAAAACTGGGAAATGAACTAACAGGATATTTTACAGTCCTGACTTTTATCGACACCATACCCCCTTTTGGGGTGGATAGGTAAATACCTGGAAACTCACCAGGACAGTAGAACTGATGATTCAATTTACTTGAGGTGAGTCCAGTTGCCCATATTTTTGAAAAACTGCTTTTGCATTAGTGAAATGTCCTTCACCATGTAAAATAATGGTTGCTACCTCCTATCGATCATTTTGTGAATGTCCACCTGTTCTTAGAGGATAGTGTTTTACAGGAGCAGTTCTGAACACACTTACCTGAGTCTAGGCCTAATACTATATCCCATATTAGCGTCCCAATATTTTTGGCCCGATATTAGCATATTTTGTAGAATCTGCGCATCATTATCACTTCAAATAGACAAAAAAATAATGCAGACTTGAGTCTGAATTAGTGATGGGAAGACCGATTCTTTTATTGATTAGAATCTTTGACTCTCGAACAGTAAAATGAGTCGTGAACGAATCTTGAACTAATCATTTCATTCATTTTACAGCAGGTTGCGCTTTAGCCCTATTGTAGTCGTTGTGAAGAAGGCTGCGGTTCTCTGACATTAAATACTGAAGGCAACATGGTTTGTTTCCGCTGACAAAATCTACAAAGTACACAAAATGCCATAAGCAATTAAACCATGCAAAAAGCTAAGAAATAAAAGCACACCACAATGTTATGATAAATGAGAGCAAAAGAGACCCGAGCTCTCTGTCACGTGACATATGAAACGAATCTGCAAGAATGAAGTGAAAGATTAGTTCACAGAGAGTGATTCGTTCATAGTGATTAGTTCACAGAGAATAATTCGTTCATAGCGAAAGATTAGTTCACGGCGAAAGATTAGTTCACGGCGAGAAATTAGTTCACGGTGAAAGATTAGTTCACAGACCAGCCACTAGGGTACACAAATCAGTGTTTTATAGTGCCGGTCTCAAGACCGGATAAATGGTGAGGGTTGCATCAGGAAGGCCATCCCGCGTAAAACTTTTAGCCAAATCAAATATGCAAATCACTAAAACGATTTCCATACCGGATCGGTCGAGGCCCGGGTTAACAACGACCGCCAACAGTGCCGTTGACCTACAGGACACTGATGGAAATTGGGCCACTGTTGGTTAAAGACAGAGAAGAGGACAGACAGCGGTAGATTTCGTGAAGAGAATGGAAATGGCTGTGGTAAACACCAGATTATATTCTTTGTAGAAGAGGTAATCTGAAAGAGATTAGAGACTGTAAGGTAGTGGCAGGTGAGAGTGTAGCCAAACAACATTGGATGGTAGTGTGCAAAATGACGATGGAAGTGACAAAAAAGGAAGAGAGTGAAGACAGAGCAGAAGATCAAGTGGTGGAAACTAAGGGAAGAGACATGTTGTGAAGACTGGACAGGAAGGAAGTAAGGGGAGTTCTGGGCTGTCTTGAGGAATTCCCAGATGACTGGGAGACTACAGCTGCAGTGATTAGGGAGACAGGTAGGAAGGTGCTAGGTATGTCCTCTGGGCAGAGAAAGGAGGACAAAGAGACCTGGTGGTGGAA
>NC_024328.1:20843778-20844385 GCF_000523025.1 Cynoglossus semilaevis
GAAGAAGAGATGGGACAGTGACAGAACAGAAGAGAACAGACTGGAGTACAAAGAGAGGACAAGGGAGGTGAAGAGGGAAGTGGCCAAGGCTAAACAAAAGGCATATGAGGAGTTGTACGAGAGTTTGGAAACAAAGGAAGGAGAAAAGGAGTTCTATAGATTGGCGAGATGGAGAAATCAAGCTGGGAAGGATGTGCTTCAGGTGAGGTTGATTAAGGACAGAGAGGTGAACGTAATCACAAGTGAGGAAAGTGTGCTGAGAAGATGGAAGGAATACATTGAGGAGTTGATGAATGAGGAAAATGAAAGGGAAAGTAGAAACCAGGAACCAGAGACTATTAGGAAGAAGGTAGATCGGGTTAGAAAGGATGAAGTTAGAAAAGCCCTGAAGAGGATGAAGAGTGGAAAGTCAGTTGGTACTGATGACATACCTGTGCTTAGGAGAAGTGGCGGTAGATTTCCTGACTGGGTTGTTTAACAGAATTTTAGAGACAGACAAGATGCCTGATGAGTGGGGTGCCAATATACAAGAAGGGTGATGCACAGAGTTGTAAAAACTACAGAGGAATAAAGCTGATGAACCATATGAAGAAGATTTGGGAAAGAG
>NC_024328.1:20845362-20877934 GCF_000523025.1 Cynoglossus semilaevis
AGAAGAATGTTAGAGATGGAGCTACCAGGTAGGAGACAAAGAGGAAGGCCAAAGAGGAGATATATGGATGTAGTGAGGGAGGACATGCAGATAGTTGGAGTCAGAGTAGAAGATACAGAGAACAGGGAGAGATGGAAATCAATGATTTGCTGTGGCAACCCCTGAAAAAGGGACAAAGCCGAAAGAAATAGAAGAAGAAAGAGTAGTTCACAGAGTGATTCGTTCATAGCAAAAGATCAGTTCACAGTGAAAGATTAGTTCACAGAGAGTGATTCGTTTGCAATGAAAGATTAGTTCACAGTGAAAGATTAGTTTGCAGAGTAATTAGTTCGTAGTGTGATTTGTGAGGGATTTGTGAGTTCAATATGAAGAAATATTTCATATGACTCGGGAGTCACGAGTCATATGAAACAAATTTTGAACGAATCAATCGCGAACGACACTTCACTAGTATGAATGCATGTACAGCCAGTGTCTATGGTTTGACACCTCATAATTAAGACCACCAAACCCACAAACATGACAGCTGGATCCATTTGTATCCAGAGTTGTACTTGCCCGCCCGAGTCTTTCGTTGTTACTGCTGTAGCCAGTAACAACTTTTTGAAAAGGGGAGGTGAGCCAGAAGGTAAAATGTAGAGAGAAGGTTGGTGTCTTGGAGAATAAAAATAAAAAGTGAAATGGCTGAAAACTAGAACAAAATAGATGTAGTTCATTTTGGATGGCAGTTTGACAAACAAAAAAAAAAGAAAGAAAATCGCTGAGGCTTTGGAACATAGAAATATTAAGAAAGAGAAGCGAAAAAAAGCCACACCTATCAGATTAGTGAACAAAAGAACGAGCAAACAAAATGAGAATAAAGGAGGAAGAAGAGTGTAGAAGGTGGACTGAGGCGTTTTACTAAGTGAGTTCTCCTGCATGTGGCTGTCAGATCATTAAATGAGAACAACACTGGGCTGACACCTCAGCTCCGACATTTATACAAAGGTAGCATAATGATCTCTGTGCCATCACCTTGTGCAGTTGTTGGTGTTTCAATTCCCAGTTTTCATCATAGGTGAAACCGTTCGGAGCCCCATGACTCGGTCCTGGATGCACCAATGATCCACTGAGTACGTACTTTTTAAATATTTATTCACAACTCCACATTCACTTTATAGTATTTTCATCTGTTAGACACACTCTGGCTAATTTAAAATTATCACCTCATAGCCTCTGCAACTTCAAACAAACAAAAAAATAATAATTATTGCTGCTGCTTCCTTGGTACAACATTTTTTACAAAACCTGTTACAAATGCTGCTAACTGTTTGCAACTTTAACTGCATTTATTTCAATTATTTCTCAAGTTGCTCATGGTAGGACGCTTGTTTCTTTCAGCCCCTTGATATTTTATCAACTCTATACTTTTTGTCTCACTTAATGCATTGTTTGCAAGTGTTGCTCACATATATATTACTATAAATTCCATTATGAGATGTTTGCATAATAAAAACATTTAAAATAAATAATAGTTCTTGGTTCAACAGTGTCTTAAAGTCATGGATGAGTCAGTGTCTGTGTGCATGTATGTGCGTAGGATGGGCGAGAGAGAGAACGGTAGGGAACGTTGAGAGCAGTTTGAGTCCTGTCATGTTGAAGCGTTAATTATAGAGCTGTTAAAACACTGTTTATGTTCTGTTGTGCTCGGTGTGGCTAATAATAAAGACCCTAACTTCCCTGTTTCTGTTTACCTCTGCTGCGGACAAGCACAAAGTGAAGGGAGTTAGCCCCAGAGCTAACTGGAGCAGATCACCAAGTCTCCCCTGCACATTCTAACTAACGAGCTACCGTGGAACCAACCTTTTCACAGGCACTGTTCGGAAAAAAGAATTTATTTAATAAATCAAAAAATTAAATTATTATTTAAAAAATCTTTCTGTGTAACATCTTTCTGCGTAAATATGTTACAACGTGGACACGTGCGGCTTATAGAGAAGTGCGGCCTATATATGTACAATTACTTTTTCTTTTTAAGTTTGGTGGTTGCGGGTTATATTCAGGTGCGCTCAATAGTCCGGAAATCAGAGTATTTGTATTGAGGTAAAAATTGTCAAAATGAATTAGAAATGAATGCCTGAAATACCTCCACAAACAGAGAGACTACTTGTAACTCTGTGGAAGGCACATTAATTAGCAGGTTAAGAGACAACAAGATGGGTATTAAAAGGAGTGTCCATCGAAGAGCAGCTACAAAGGAACATGCCCAGTAGTAAACTTTTCCCACTGCAACATTTTAGACATGATTTCTTTATAAAAACCCAGGCTCAGACAGATTTTTAGTTTTGTTGTACTTTTCAAAGTGTAAGACTCTCTCGAGCACATTGACTCACTCAGTTCCACCTTCTCGCCCTGTTCTCTCTCTAACCCCTCTGTCCCTCTTGTGCAGAACCAAACACAATGGCAGTAGAGCAGTTTTAGAGTGTAAGTAACTAAAAACATCACTCTATTGTTCCAGTAGGAATAAAGAAAGTTCTAATTTACATACTGAGCTTATAGCTGTCCACTTGTGATCCCAGTTCTTAAGATGGATGTTAACCCCCAGTCTGAGCGGGTGCCAGAGTGATTAGGGGGACCCACGTTAGCAAACAACCCGCTGAAGTGCTCTCAAATTCTTTAGCTCTGCTAAACCTAATTTTGACCTGCCAGTAACAATGAGGGAGAGCTAATGAATATCCATCAGGTGGTGCTTTTGTCTTTGTGGGCTGCTTTAAAGAACAAGCCCTAGCTGCGTTCTAGTGATTAACACACAGGGCAACCAAGCTTTAGCCACTTACTTGACTCGTCCACCATTGTAAGCTCAGCTCATCGACTGACTCTTAGTAAGGAACCGAGGAAACAGCCTAATGGAGCCAGGGAACTGACAGGGCACCTGTTCCTGATTATTCTTATCTTGTGTTTCAATTAGAAAAGCTAATAGAAGAGTGAATCACAATGACCTCCAGCCACACATCAATATCCCGATGCCTGAAAAGTCTGCTCATTAAAACACACTCACTCACTGTTGGAATCTTCTGAAACCAAATCATGCTTCCAGCACTGTTAGTGCATATTGGGTTTGATTAAATTAAGTTCGCTGTCAATAATGAAACATTACTATTTTCATTGTTCTAGACTGGCTGTATTCAAAGCTGTATTTCAAAGTCACAGGTGAAATATGTTTTGGAGTGAGTTCACCTGAATACGAGCTGAGTGAAAATTGCAGATAAAGGATCAACACATTTTACAGTTTGAAACCATTTTAATTAAAGAGCCACCATATAACTTTCCCATCCCCGACTGTTCCTGCCTGGGCATTTGGTGAAGAGGCAGCAGCTGCTGGTGGTGAAGAGACACCAGTACTTTTCCAAGACTTGCTGTTTTGGGCTTGTTATAATAGACACCCTGCGCGTGATGTCTGCTGATTACTACACTGGGGTATAACGCAGTTTCTCTGTAATTTGTGGAAACATAATTTTTCAACGTTAGTTTTCAAAACACCCCCCGCCATCAGCCAATTGATAACAAAGGGAAGTCCTAAACCTGTGCAATATTAACAAAGCTGGTGATATATTTTAGTTGATACCACATTTATTTTAATAATTTAATACAAATAAAGAGTAATTTCCTATTTTACTGTTCCATTGAACAATCAATCACCCTGATAATACTGATTATTTCAAACATGGCTGTTGCCGGCCAAGCTTATAAAGCATATGTTTATAGAAGACAATGATTGATATCTTTCTCCATTGTCATATGATGGGAAAGTATTAAAAGTAAAAGTTTGACATGAAGTGTTGAGACCAGTGCTGTCATGTGTTGAAAGATGATCATTTTGGAGTTAAAAGATGAGATTGAGAGGATTTCAACGTAAACTGGTAATAAATTGTTACGGAGGAGAATGGAGGCAGATTGAAAATAGACAGAACCATCAATAGACTAGGTAGATAGATAGACTACATGTACAAAGAGAAGCAGGTTATGGAGAGGCTGTGGGTCCTGAGCAAATTGAGGCAGACATTAATGACGATGATGATGTTGAAGCCTCTCAAAAGCTGAAGACTCACACATGCAGGGGTTGTCAACACAATATGGTACTGCAGCTGGATGATGAATCACTAAGTTTAAGAGTTTAAATCCTATTAATTTTGTTGCATGACAAGTGCAAATTACAAACAACAGCTGAGTGAACTTTCCAAACACACAAAGTGTGTTATAATAATCACCGTCACAACCCCCTGACATTAGAGTCTGACATTTGCTTTTTTCACAGGACAAATTGTGGCACAGTCTAGTGACAGAAAACCAATGTATTCCATGGTCCATCTGTCACCGTGAAGCCATGTGAAAAAAGGAATGCATGTCAGGAATGCTATAGCATATGACTCTGTTTTGAACCACAGTGTATTATATGCAACAATGCCTTGGTAAAACAGTTAGCCAAAAAGAGTCACAGAGTTCATGGGAGGGGGAAAACAAATACAGGACGAGTCACCTGAGCAGCTATTCTTATCACTGAGTTTTTATGTAATGAATTATGGGAATTTTTAAAGAAAATCCGCAAGTTACTAGTTACTTAATAACTTAACTTACTTAATTACTGCAGCTGATCCAAGGGTCCAGTGTCACATACATGGTGGACAAACCGTTCCGTAAACACACACACACACAAAAAAAAACACAGTGTGGGTGAAGTAGGGCAAATGGTCAGTCTGAACTTTGATGAAAAGCATGCAGAAGTCACACGGTCATCGACCATCATTAAGACATCACTAGAGTTGATGATGAGGGGGGAAAGTGATACTGATGCATATACAGTACCTATCATGAATCGTAATTAACTATATATTTAATGTTTGTGTGTGTGGGCTGAGTTGGCGATGGATCGGTATAAGACTAACAGCTTTGGAGGGCAGGAGTTTAAAAGGAGTCAGAAAGAGAGTGAGGTAAATTCAAACAAGACATTAATCACTATGTTGTCGTGTAGAACAATGTTGCTGTTGTGGAAACAGATGAATAGAAGACAACCTGCCCTCATACCTTCTTAAACTGTTTTGTGGTTCAAAACAGTTTAAGCCTCACAAAAACTGTGAAAAAGAGAAAGTCAAACGTTCCAGTAACTTTGTAAATGACATGATGAGGCTGAATAAGAATTATCTTGTAAAGAAACATTTCATTGGAAAACAATCACATACATGTAGATACTACCACTGTCCTTTTAAGGACTCCCATAATTCCACTACTTCCGGTAGATCCACATACAGTGGATCAGTGACCTCCGCAACCTTTAAATTGGGGGGTCCTGCTTGTCTCAGAAGAATAAGAACCAACGAGCTTTTGTAGACACTATTGCCCACGGTGATAAATGCACTAGTAGCGTCTTTTTCTTAACTGAGTTAACCGGTAATTAAGTTACAACCAAAGCAGTTATTGAAAGGTTTAGAAGCGACAGGATTCCTTCTAACAGTTATCGTGTGAACCGGCATATCGACAATCAGAGACCTTTCCCCGAAGCGGACTTTCGGAACCAAGAGGACTCTCTGCACACAGTGGAACCAGACGGACGTCTCCAACTCTGGCAAGGACCCAAGACGGACTTTCCACTACCCTCTAAATACGAGCAGACGTTCACTACAGTAAGGCTGTGCATTTGGGCACATTAGTTCTATCTGTAGTATTGTTAAGTGCTATTTCAAACTTAGGGACAGTTTAAGTGCACACATTGAGTGTTGAATTGTGTTGTCCAAAATCTGTGCTGCTTTTATAGCTAGGCTGTTGCATGCGCTATCATCTTTTCCAACCTCCTTACTCGGTGTTACACCGTCAGTATTTTAGTGTTAACTTGTAACGTTATAAGTATTGGGATCAGGAAAACTTAGACAAAGTCCTTTGTTTTGAGTATAACATCAACAACATCACAAGCGCTGTTTCATTGTATCTGAGCGCATCTTGGTGTGCATACACAACACCCTTTCACACCTCCATGCACGCATACCAGCCTCACGTGATTCCTGTTGCCATCCCTTCTACCTTGCAGCTCTTCTTTCACTGCACAGTCACGTATGTGAACATGACTCAAGGGCTCAGTCGCTTGCTTGGTGGTAGTGATGGGAAGATTCTTTTTACTGATTCGGATCTTTGACTATGGAACAGTAAAATGATGAGTCGTAAAAGAATCTTAAAAAAATAATTTCATTCATTTCACAGCAGATGGCGCCTTAGCCCTATTGTGTTGTAAAGAAGGCTGCGGTTCTCCGACACTAAATACTAAAGGCAATATGGTTTGCTTCCACTGACAGTCTACAAAGATTAGTTCGCAGAGAGTGATTTGTGAGTTCAATATGAACAAATCTTTCATATGACTCGGAAGTCATGAGTCTTGAGTAATTCGTTCGTAGTGAAAGATTAGTTCACAGCGAAAGATTAGTTCACAGTGAGTGATTCGTTTGCAATGAGTGATTAGTTCGCAGTGAAAGATTAGTTCGCAGAGAGTGATTCGTTCGCAGAGAGTGATTTGTGAGTTCTATAGAAAGATTCATGATTCGGGAGTCACGAGTCATGAATCTTTTATACGACTCGGAAGTCACGAGTCATATGAAAGATTCATTAATATTGAACAAATCACTTGCGAACGACACATCACTACTTGGTAGCTAAGAGGCAACATCTCTCTCTCTTTCTCTCTCTTACACGACCACTCATGTACACATGCACACAGGCACGCACACACACACATCTTTGTGCCTTGTTTAGTTTATGTATCAACTGTTATCATTAATGTGATAGGATTGTCTTAATAAATGTGTTTATTTTTGTAAACTGTGTTTGTCTGTGTTATTACTTTATTCATTGAAGCCACCCAATTTGCCAAGAACTCCAGAAAAATCCATCAGATATTTAATTGTTTGTGAATACTATAGATTGTAGTATATTTGTAATACTTTATTTAGTACATAATTACTATATTAGTAGGATAACAACACAATTAAAGATAACTTTAATGAGACTGATTTGTGTTATTGATTTTGATACTGGTTAATAACACCGAGTGATCCTAAGCAGCACTCGACTCATTGCACTACATACATTAGCAAAATATGATGTGAGACTTAAGCTCACATCTTGAATTCGACAGGGGCGATGAATTACAGCTTCTTTTAGAAATTCTAGCTTATTAAGCATCACATGTTAAATGCAGGTCATTCCAGCTTGATATAACTGCTTTGATAATTCTTATTGACAATATGTGTTAAAATACTTTTTATTCAAGAATAAATACTAAAGTTATACCAAAATATCAAAACAATAAATTGATCAGTAGTGACAGATGGGGGGAAAAAAAGAAAAAAAGTTTTCAATGAAAGTCAATACCTGTCTGGCATAGTATGGCACCAAACATAAAGTAAAATAACTTTATAGCCGAGATGTATTTGTTGATACAAATTTTGAAGCCAGTAGTAATGTAACATTTAAGTAAAATGTAACAATATTATTATATACTGTTACTTTTTGTAAAAAAAAAATCGTATTTATCAGAACCACTCCACTGATATGAGAGCAATGACGGAGAGATCACGGTACAAAGCCAGCTATAAAACCGCCAGCCAACTTCCCTCTGTTTACAATCCTTCGGCTCAGACTGAAAGGCTGTTACAGAAGCCACTTATTTGTCCCCTTTGGTGGTGCAGTACGGTTTATCTTCTTCATACACATTTTGTTAGAAGAGCTCGGCTGCAACCATTTTTCTTTGAATTTCAAATTCAAGGTTAATTATAATCAACAATCTTAAATTTGCACTTTGACTTTTTGGTAACAGATTTATTTGATTTCAGGCGGCTGAGAAAGCTAAGAGGAAAAAGATTTAATCAAACAAACACACAGGTCATATGAAATATTATGTTGTGTTGTGACTCAGAGCAATATAATGTCACATAAAAACAGCATTACGGTATGCAGAAAACGGCTTTCCCATTCCTGACTCCTGAAAAGTCAGGAACCCAAAAGTAAGTAAAAGAAAAGTGGCTGCAAAAAAAGAGATAAAGAATGCACATATTAAATGTGACAGGAGGTTAAAAATGTTTACAATAAGATTTAGAGTACAACAAAAGATGGAATAATAATTTACACATATTCCGAAGGGAACTCCCAAGGGATTAATAAAGTTCTATCTGTCTATCTATCTGTCTATCTATCTGTCTATCTATCTGTCTGTCTATCTGTCTATCTGTATTTCTGTCTGTCTGTCTATATATATTCCTTTTGCATAGAGCATGTATTTAAAACATCAGGCAAAAACATGAGCAGCGTTTTACTGATAATGACTAACTCACACACTCTAATTTAATTTAATAACAACTTATCGAAACTGCTCTTCCATCTGATTTCTTCATTTCTGTCCAACCGTTGTCCACTGACAGGAACCTTCTAAAACCTCAGACTCGCCAAACCTCTCACACTTGCCAAAGTCTTGACTAATTTGCTGAGGAAATTAGATCAGCCGATGGCAGATATTAATCCTTTCAGAAAATTATAAGCCACAGATGAAACACGAAGCCAGCATGCAGTGCACGCTTACCATAGCAATTTAACCCACATTCTCCTGAGGTGTGATGTATCCATGACTGCAGCAATGAACTGCCCCTGCTGAATACATAATTTGGGCCCTCAAGCGTTCCACACAGCATCCACAGGAACACTCCACACAGAATTGATTTCATTCCAGAAGTCCACTGATAAATGTTTATCCCAGTGAATAAATGTGTCATTTTAGATAAATTAAACAAACAATAAATGGAAATTAGCATATCGGAAATGAATATTGTATGGTAATAATTGTAGATTGCATGTACTGAAAAATGGGTATTTGTATAACTAAATTAAGGAACATGGCCCTGATATTGAATAGATTTTTTTCATTTGTTAGACATATATTTACATTTAGATTTTGCACAATCCAGCAGTGACACAAGTGCTGGATCTGACCACTAAAAGTAATACCCTCGACCTACGTCGATGTTCTGTTCCTATGGTGCAACAAAACTCTATTTTGTTGGAACTCACATACTGAACATACATAAGTGTCTATGTCACTCACCTGCGCTAACACAGTGGTAGCATCATAATCTAGGACAGAAAAACAGTCTGACTTACGCATGGGAGGCTTAATGAAATAAGTTCACAAAAAAACACAAACTAAAAATAGTGAATGTAGCAAAATCCAATATATGGCGCACAACTGGTGAATGTAAACAAAGCTGTCTTCTGCGTATATAGCACTGCGTGACTACGTATTTGTCAACTAGTCAACTAGCCAACTAGTTCCTGTTCATGTTAGTTGGCTAGTTTTAGCACCGTACCTCGAAATATTGGAACAAGACTTTCATTATACATTTATTGGAGATAGCGGTGTTACCACAAAATGCCGTAGGTTGAAGATGTCATAAACCAGTATTTGTCAAATAGTGGGGGTGGGCCCACCTGGGGGGTGCTGTGAGGTTTTTCAAATGGAATATGGCACGCATAAGGACATAAGTGTAATTGTACCACTGCTGTAATACATGAGTGATAACAAGCCTCCAGTCACTAGGTGGCAGCAAGTCATACAGTGGTTTGTATAGATAAAAATATACACGTTATCAGATTCTTAATAGTGTTTCAATTAAGAAACACTGTCATAAACGAAAGACACCCTGTATTTTTTAATTTAATTTGCTGTAGTGGCCACTGTAAAGGACAAGCAGAGAAATATTTGGGATGAATTACAACTCCCAACAAAAGTTATTATTTTTTAAGTCAATAACTTGCTCTGTCTCTGTGACTAGGTGGACTACTGCTGTGGCAACCCCTTATAGAAAGGCAAAATTTAGACTTTAGGGCTTGCTATTATTTTAACTCATTTTGAAGAAAGAGTAGATTATATTGTATGGTCAAAGGAGGAAGTACGTGTGGTCCACATGTCACCTCCATCCAACTGTTAATCACACAACGTCATGACACATGAAAATTAATTATTTGTCATTGTGACACAGCACACCACTGCACACAATGAAATGTGACCTCTGTTTTTAACCCATCACCAAAGTGAACAGTGAGCAGCTTTAAGCTGCCCGGGGAGCAGTGTGTGGGGACGGTCCCATGCTCAGGGCACCTCAGTGGTAACTTGGCAGCTGGTGGACTCGAACCTGAATACTTGCGGACCCAAGTCTGCTTCCTTAGTCACTACAAGGTGTCAGAATAGCAAATCCTCACTCACTCGGCTTTTTGTTCCCTCTATTCTCCTGCACTGTCAATCTTAGATGGTCTTCTGAGCGATGCTGTTTGATTGTATTGCAGCTTTTTTTTTAGCCAAGATGGCGGTGCCCTAACCATACACAGCCAAAACATCGCTAGATTCGCCATCTATAACAGTGTTTTCTGTAGTAAAAACACTAGTGAAACTACGCTAGAACTATATATGACCGTAAGGTTATACTAGGTTTATGTTTGGACAGGGACAAGTTTGGACAGTTAGACTATGTAAACTTAGAGACGTGGACCACTCAGAGCCTTGGTCTTCTACGTCGGTCAGACCCAGCGGCTTACGCAACAGGCCGTCCACGGGGTCACCGGAGGCGATGTGAGAGTAAACAGAAGCGCGGTTGTTGCAGAGGTCTTACAGCTAAGCTAAAAGCTAACCCGTTTTGATCGCCGCTTCCCTTTATTCTGCTTGCCAATGTACGCTCCATAGAATGCCAACTGGATTACTTTAAGCTGGACTTAAAAAAAAAAGTCCAGCTTAAAGTAAGGTATTCTCATTTTCATGGCTAAACTCTTCTGTCCCTGATGAAGCCATTAGCCTGGACGGGCTAACGACATTCAGAGCCGTCAAGAGCCATGCTCTCACAGGTAAAACGTGGTGGTGGCGTTTCACTGTGGCGTTTGCATCTACACAAACAACAGATGGTGTAACAACGTTATCCTGGTCTCCAGTCATTGTTCCATGAACATTGAGTTTATGATTGTGAAATGCAGACCCTTCTACTTGCCCCAGAAATTCAATACTGTCATCATTGCTGCTGTGTACATACCACCCAGCGTAAACATCAAACAAGCATTTACCACTCTCTACCGTGTCATTAGTGACATGCAGTATACACATCCGGAGTTTGTTTTTATTGTTGCTGGGGACTTTAACCAAGCCAACATGACGATTGTTCTTCCTAACTTCCATAAGCATGTGGCTTTTGCAACCAGGGGGGAAATACACTGGACTTGGTCTACACCAACTTTAATAAGGTCTTTAGAGCAGCCCCCCCCCCCCCACCTCGGCTCCTCAGACCATGTCTCTGTTATGCTAAATCCAGCATACCAGCCCCTGCGCATCAGAGAAAAGCCTGCTGCGAAGAAGGTAAGAGTGTGGCCTGAGGGAGCTATGTCTGCACTGCAGAACTGTTTTGAATGCACTGAGTGGGACATGTTCAGAGAGGCTGCAACGGACAGTCAACACACAGATGTGGAAGAGTATGCTGCATCAGTGTCTGGTCCATGGAGGAGGTTACAGCAACAAAGACAATAATAACACGGGACAACCAGAAACCATGGATGAACAAGGAGGTGTGTACGAGACTGAGAGAACGTAATGCAGCCTTCAATTCCGGTGACACGGTGGCACTCAGATCAGCGAGAGCCAACCTGAACCGTGCCATCAGAGATGCAAAGCGTGTCCACAATCCAGGGTTTCTTTCATGACCCCATCAACACCAGACAACTGTGGCAGGGAATCCAGTCTGTCACAGACTACAAAACCCACCTTCATCCTGCCAGGATGACATCAGCTTCCTCAATGAGGTCAACAACTTCTTCAGAACATTAGAAGCTCTGAACAACATACCAGCAAGGAAAGCTACCCCCCACCACAACGATCAGGTCCTCAGGCTTGAACCCACTACTGTGCGGAGAGCTCTGAGAAAAGTCAACGCATGGAAAGCAGCAGGTCCTGACAACATCCCAGGATGGCTGATCAAGGAGTGTGCAGATCAGCTGGCCCACGTGCTCATCATGACATCTTCAAAACATGACTAAACCAGGCCATCGTCCCCTCATGCTTCAAATAATTCCAGTGCCAAATAAAGCAACCATCTCATGCATTAACAACTTCTAACCTGTTGCACTAACACTCACCATCATGAAGTGTTTAAGGACCACATCCTCACCATACTGCCCCCATCATTCGACCTGTTCCAGTTCACATACCAGCCTAACTGCTCCACTGAGGATGCCATCTCTACCTCTCTCCACCTGAGCCTGGAGCACTTGGAGGGAAAGAACACCCACGTAAGGTTGCTGATTCTGGACTTCAGCTCAGCATTTAACACGATCATCCACCAGGACCTATTATGCAAATTGGGCCCCCTGTGGCCTAACACTCCCCTGTGCAACTGGCTGCTGGACTTCCTCACTGACAGAACCCAGTCTGTCCGAGGGGGCAACAATACCTCTAGTGTCATCTTCCTGAGCACCAGATCCGAACCCTCTGCTGTTCACCCTGATGACCCATGACTGTCATCCCAGGCACAACACCAACCACATACTAAATGCGGATGACACTACAGTTGTGGGCCTCATTCAGGATGACAACAAGCTGGCCTACAGAGAGGAGGTATGTCATCTGGTGGACTGGTTTCAGACAGATAATCTACTCCTGAACATTAACAAGACAAAGAGATCATTGTCGACTTTAGCAGATCCCAACCCAGCCACACACTGATACTCAACAATGACAGAGCAGTGGAGGTTGTCAGCAGCACCAAGTTCCTGGGGGTGCACATCACAGACGGCCTTGGCTGGTCACTACACACCACCTCCTTAGTGAAGAAAGCCCAGCAGCACCTGCATTTCCTGCGACGGATGAGTAGGGCCTCCCTCCCCCCTCCCATCCTCTCCACCTTCTACAGAGGGACCATCGAGAGCCTGCTGACCAGTTGCATCTCCGTCTGGTACGGGAGCTGCAAGGCCAATGTTTGATCACTGAAAATGTTGTCTCGCCCTGTGTCTTGACTCCTTTGCTTCATCTGCCAACCTCATTATGTCAATTATGAAGTTAACTCGAGGGCAGACACCATCCTGCAATTTGTCAAGTCTGGCACATCACAAATTTATGTCACTACGATTACCCAATCTGACATCGTGGACATAATAACAGATGGAAATATCATCTAGACTGACCTTGGCTGTCACCATAGCATGACATATATGGTCTGGCGCACAGTTTATCTTCTTTGTGATGCAGCAATTTTAAAAAGCCAATGTGCTATGGATTAAATCTTCACTTTGATATTTTGACTTCAAAACAACTGTCAGTTTAAATTAGTGGATGGATCCTTTACACCACTCTTTTTATTTGTATTTGCAAATTTAGAGGCTGTCTCCATCAAACACAGTCATCGACCAGACGATGTATAGAGTTATACATTATCTGTTCTATATTACCATCAAATACACCATATAAAGACAGTAATGGAATTGCACTGATTGTACCCTCAGAACATTGTCTTTGTCATCATGTCAACGCAAGGAAAATCACTTTTAAATAATAATAATAATCACAGCAAAAGTTGACACTTCCATCTAACTTCTCCATATCCAACAAAACTACAGTATATTATCAACAAGGCTGTGTGTGTACACATACATACATAATGCATAAAAAAGAAATTCAACCCGAATATAACTGAAAGCTGAGACATCAGTATAATAAAAGTAAATATAAAAGAAGGTTTTATGGAATAACTACTAGTGTATGTACTCCAGTTCAAAAACTAATGTAAAACAATAATTTTAAAGTGTATTGTTGACAAAGCCTGAGGCTGCATTTATCATTATTCGTGTCAGGTCGTGTCTTTCTGTGTCAAGACATGAAACATCAACGGCAAAGAAAGAGAAAACTGAAGAGTGACAGTCGTAGAGATAATCTCCTACGGTTTATAGTTTCAGTACACTGAATCTGCTCCCAGGCAATTTCATTAGACGACTCCCATCACTGCTCCTACCATTTCTCCCATAGGCTCTATTTTTTTCTGCAGAGCTTTAAAGATCCCCCTCTGTTGATGTAACTCCTACGGTGCAGTACAGTGTTGATGAGAACAAATGCATGCTCATATCATTCCTTAAGATCCTGCAGACTGTGTCAACTATAGACATCATAACACTAAGGCACTTCTGGGCTTATATAGTTGTTCCACAAAATTTCTCCTCAGTATTTTCGAGAGGTGCTGTCACAGGATTTTTGGAACCATTTCTACACATATAGAAGCCAGCTGCTGGATAATTTAACATCACCAACTTTTTTTTTGGCTTCTATCAAAGTGAAAAACCTGTTTGCCCTAAAATAACCCTTATCTATACATGTAAGGAGGTCTACTTCAATATTGGAGCTGCTATCCAGCTAACCACTGCATAAACCTCAGCCCTAATACATATGCATCCCAGGTTGGAGTTGCATGTGCTGGCTAGTTTACTCAGGTTATTGTGACGACATCTTGAAGCCTGTAAATTATTGCTCTACTATAATTTATTTTTAGAAAATAGAGACAAACATGCTTTTACATAAAATTTAAAAGATACATCAACAAGTGGCAGGCGCCGTGATGACCAACTTAACCAAACATAATCGAGAACAATCAAATGCATTTTCCAGTTAAGGTCTCAAACTGTTAATGAACCAGTGGGAATTACTGGTTCTTCACTCTGTGCTTCACTGCTCTTTTAATTTGAATAATACAATAATTCTGGGGGAAACATATGAAAATGTAAGCAAAGAAACACAATTAATAATTTTCTGTCTATTTATGTAGATGTAAACGTTTACATGGTTGTATTAAAATAATACAATCAATCATTAAATGTCTGTGGGGTAACACTTTACACATTAGTGTTTTTCAAAATTAGGGTTGTCTAAAATGGGGTTGTCAGAAATGGCTAAATGGGGCAACAAGACAAAAACGGTTGGGAATCATTGTACCTTATTTAAGTGATATTGCAATGAAAAGCACACAAAAAGGAAAAACAAAAACCCACACAATACTACAGAAATCTTCATCTACTCCTGCATAGTCCTTTTCATGCTCATGAGTGAGAGTGGGAAACATTGTGCCGAGGGACCCAATACAAAGTCCAACAACCCCTCACCATACAGTGGCCTTTTCCTGTAATTCTGCATGTTTTGGGAATGATCTGAATAACCTGCATGGGAACTATACAAAAAGACTTGTGATCGAACAGGAAAATCAGTGAACTTCTTGCTGTAAGGAATGTGTGCATACCACTGTGTGGCTCAACAAACACAGGTGGCTCCTCCAACTTACTGAATTCTGCCTGTGCAGACAGGCTATTGTCTCAGACTGATGCAATTTTAAAGCAACCAGCAGCTCACAACAGCTGTGCCACAACATCCAGATAAACAGCTGGTATCACTTTAAATAACATCCACCCAGTCAGCTCTTCCTATTTGTGAAGCTGTGGTGTCACAGTGCCTTAACCTAAATGTCAGTCGGTGGTTCACAATGAAGCGAGGGAACCTACTGAAGTGCCTCTGGTCTGTATCTTTGGGAACAAAGTTGAAAAAATATGCACAATTTAACCTGCTGTTTACTTGGTTCCAGAACTAAGGGGGGTGGGGGGGGTGTCATGTACTCCAGGAGCAAAGACTTTATAAAAGTGACCGCAAGTGACGAAAAAAATCCCTTACACATTTTCATTGCTGTCGTGTATGAATCTTTACACAAAATACTGTTGAAAAAAATTCAAATTCGAATTCGAGGCAATAATCCAGGGTCCAGGAAAACATTAATAAAAACAGAAAAATTTGATTAATCTTTATATACATATACACACACACACATATATCTATCTATCTATCTATCTATATATACATATATATACATATATGTGTGTGTATATATATATATATATATATATATATATATGTATATATATATATCTATATATACATATATATATATGCCGTTCAGGAAATTAATCTTTAAATATATATACAAAAAATTTGAATATAGAGTATATACAAAAATCCTGAATATATATACAAACAGTCTGAATATATATACAAAAATCCTGGATATATATACAAAAATCCTGAATATATATACAAAAATCCTGAATATATTTACAAAAAGTCTGAATATATATACAAAAATATGAAGCATACTTGACCACACTGTACACATTGGTGCGCAGCTACGCCTGCACAACGCGCCAGGCTCCTGTATCTTGTGCTCACGTAGCGGGACGTATAAAGTATGAAAAAAAAAAAAAAATACATCAAAGCAACACAAGCAGATTCTGTATGAACATCTTTCACTCTTTGTTACTTCTTATACTTTTTTTTGTGCGGGTTGTGCAGGCATAGCTGCACACCGATACGGACAGTGTGGTCAAATACACTTCATATTTTTGTATATATATATATTCAGACTTTTTGTATATACATTCAGGATTTATGTGTATATATATATATTCAGGATTTATGTATACATATTCAGGATTTTTGAATATATATTCAGACTTTTTGTATATATATTCATCCATCCATCCATCCATTTTCATCCGCTTATCCGTTACCGGGTCACTTGGGCAACAGTCGCCACCCAAATCACATTGCACCGCACCAACCTCTCAAACCTTCCTGCAGGTGGTGAGTCCACTGGAAGGTACCAACCACCCTAACTGGGATTCGAACTTGCCCAGGAGGTGAACCCTGGGGTTCCACAGCAATGACAGAGACATTGCCTCAGGGCCAAAACGCCACATTTTGTATATATATTCAAAGCTTAATTTCCTGAACGGCATGCCATACTATATACTGTATATATATATATATATTATTTATTTTTGCAGTTTTTCACAGTTCTTATAAAACCTTAAAAACTTTCTTGACCTAAAACTCAGGTTAGCACAGAGATAAGTAGTGAGAAACCAAAGTGATGGCCCAATTATTATTCATGTAAAATGTGCCTTACATAACAAACAAAAGCATTCAAGGATGCTGCTGAGTGCTGTTTACTGTAGCCACTCTTACCTCTGGGAGAAAATGTCCCTGTAGGGGCTGCCGTGTTGCATGGCAATACCATATCCGCGGTCTGGTGAGTTGCTACTAACTGTGTAGAAGGCACAGTCCTCGTCATTATTAGCCACATAGTCCAGCACGGCTGCATCCCAGACAAAACCAAACCGCCCAAACTTCACCTGAAAGAAAGAGGAAAATGATATAAATGCAAGACATAGCAAACAGAAAGGGGAGTCTGATGATGTAAGAAAATACATCATCTACCAGTGGATTGGATTGTATTTTAGGCATATAATAAATTATAGTAATCTAAATTTATTTTTTCAAGAGCAAAGTTTTACAGACCCTTAGAACAGTGGTCCACAACCACTTTGCAACAGCTAATACCACAAGAGATCATCAGGTGAACCTATTATACATTGTCCACAAAAATACATTTTATAATTGAAGTTACCAAGGATGACATTACATGAAAGGAAAGGTGAGGTAAAACTGCTATCGAATTATTTCATGTTTAATTTATTAAAACGGTGTACATGTTGACAAGTCATTCTCTTCACCTGTGAAATGTGACACCGGTTTGAACATCAACAATATTAATGTTGAGGACTAATAACCCTTACTTTCTGCGTTCCAGGGAAACTAAGGGAGGCCTCGCAGCGCGCTCTTGTGGCTGCAGTGAGGCCACGTAAGGATGGATGGTATGTGAGTACGACCATTAACAATAAGTTTGAGGTTGAGTTTCTGTTGGATACTGGAGCCGAGTTGACGATTATTCCTCTGTCATATTTAAAGGCGAGTCTCTTCCATTAACATCTGATACCCAATATGCATATGGCACTGGTGGAGAAAGGATGTGTTTTCAGAAAACACGACCTGTGACTTTGTCTGTTGGGCCTGCTGAAGTTGTCACTAATTTATGGATTGGACAGGCATGTCAGCCATTGTTAGGAATGGATGTGTTGTTACAGCTTGATTGGAGCCTGGAGTTCTCAGAAGGGAAAGTTGCATGGAATCTCAGGAGTCTCCAAAAGGTGAGCTAGCATGGAATCCAAACAATAAGAATGAGTGCACACTTTTAGGTATGGATCCTGTGAAGTTTACTGATACCCCAGCCACGGTGCAGGACAAAGTAATGGTAAAGAGAATGCGTAGAGGACGCAATTGCCCCAGTGGCTGATACAGAAACAGCACTGGAAGAGGTAGAGGAGACAAAAAATGAGGCTTGAAACCACAGAAGAAGAAGCAGAAGTTGTGTCTGCCCCTGAACCTGCAGCAAGTCCCACTGAGCGTGTCAGACTGTTAGGCAGTAAGGCATCAAAAGAAGAGTCACCTCTCTTTTTGAGAAAGAGATTTCTGATGATTGGCTAATTTAAAAGTTTGTAGTTCTCTGAAGTGTGTATGTGTCTATTTCGGGGTCTGTGTATTCTGTTTATGTGCATGTAGTACTAGTGTGTGTGTGTGTGTGCAATAAATTATCAGAACAGCTCCCTCTGTTTTACAGCTTTGAACAGAGTGAGAAGGGAATTTTATTACTTTGGTTTTTCATTATTACTTCTAAATTGGAAAGATGATGTGCTTTGTACCAAGGACATTAGTAAAATCAGTTCCAGCCATTCACAACTGAAAATTACAGATATTTTCTTTAGAAAGAGATTGAAAATAATGACATCTGACCCAGTGAAAATACTATAAAGAAGTGATGAGCACAATAACAGTTTTTTTTTATATTCTTTCCTCTCATAGAAACAGAATGTGTGATTACTACAGACAATACTGCAATTGGTACAGCTGAAGATAAGGTGCAAACGTTACTTGGTGAAACTTATAGTGGCCATCCCCCTGTCTTTACACCGTCAAGCTCCAGAACTAACTTTAGTGACATAATAGGCACCACATGTATATGAGCAATATAAAGTATTATCCCTATTACAAATAAAGAAAGCTGGAGCCTATGAATGAAAATTGCTCTTGCTCGCAGCAGCAATTGCTGCAATTTATGAACAGCAACAATTTGCTAATAATAAAAAGGAGTTTTTGAGCCAATGCATCACAAAAACTCTGAATGCTAAGCAGGAGATTATTTATGATCCAGTCTGCCTGCGGACAAATAAAAAAAGAAAAAGAAAATCATGATTAGAGGAATAATGCATTAAGGAAGAAATCTGTGTTTCTTTATTTGTAGTTGTTAAAGCAAGTCACGGAATAGTTCTGTCTAAACCGGACAAATTATACAATATATATAGCTTTCATCTACCCATGTTGAAGGTGCTGGTATTTATTTGAGCTTTTATATACTTTTCTTGGTCTCTTTTAACAAAAGTTTATATATGACATTTCTAACACCATCTCATATTCCTCACATACTGCATCAGATCTTCTGGTTCACTTCTTTGATTAAAGGAGCTTAGATATTGTTTCTACCACTATTAAAACAAGGTCAATGGTAACGTGGGAGACAAGACAGTTGTAGGATTTAAAAAGTAGTTTTATGTTAGAATGAACTTGTACCGTATTTTCTGGACTATAAGTCACACTTTTTTTTATCCTTTGGCTGGGTTTGCTACTTATACTCAGGTGCAACTTATATATTAAAATATATAATTTTACATGTTTCTTATTTTCACACTAACAGCCACGAAAGGGTACTTCTTGTGTACCAGTATCTGCTACTCCTGTATCACTGAAAATTTACATGTTCGTTATTTTCACACTGACAGTCACTAGACTTATACCCCAGAGAGACTTATGGTCCGAAAAATATGGTAATTACATAAAGGCACCGTAAAGAGTCAGTTACTTTGTTAATTAGTTTGCTAGGTATTTCAGACCTATAGCTGCTAAGGCAGTTTTCTAATCAACTGTGAATTCTGCCACCACACACCAATGTAAAATGGTATATGTTTTTAGGGTTCACATGTCACATGTTTAAACATGTTTGTTCCATTTTATCTGCTGCTTCTCTACCTACCTTTACTGATAGTGATGTTTGATAATAGATCAGATATGAGCATAATTATGTAATATCTCTAAGAATCGTTTTCCTACGATATTGAGAACACAATGCCTGGGCTTCGCAAAAAATGATGTTTGCTCTAAAAATAGTTTAATGCCCCAGTGACAGATCAGTCAGGTGGTTGTGAGGTGAACTTGAATGAAACACCATTGTGGTGCCTCATTCTAAACAATTGTATTGCTCTCAACACAGCTTATCCAAACACCTTTTCCTTTTCTCACACTTTCAGCACTCTCTCTTCCTCACGCACATGTGCACTGTCACCACATCTCCTGACCCAACACCCATACCTGAAACTGGTAACTCCTACATAGCAAATGAACAGTAACATAATCAATGCTAAACAAATAAATAATAATTAAATTAATTTGAACTATATTGATCCCATATTTGGAAAATGTTCGTGTAAAAAGCAGATATGATGTTAACAGGCTGCCCGTAGCAAACGCCAAGCATGTGGTTTCTCTGGGAATTGAACCCAAGATCCACTGTTCTCTGCTTCGGAGGAAGGTGTGATAACCGCTACACTATGGGACTGCCCAAACAAGCTGCTAGTTACTAGATGGCAGCATTGTAGCTCATTTTATTAATCTATATTGATAATCAGGGGATTGTATGTAGAATGCTGGTGTCAGAAACTCTTACAGTGGTTTGTACAGATAAATAAATAATACCAGGCTCTTAATAATATTTCAATTTGTTTTGTTTTTTTTACTCTAAGTCAGTCTCCATTGATGTGGTAATGGCTGTGATGTGTACTTGAGTTTTCCCTTGAGCATTCATTAAGTGCTTCTATCTCTGTAGATGCAAAATAAAAAAAATGCACAGAGCAATTATGGGTCGAGGAAAAGTTTAGAAGTAACATCTTTTTTCTGCCTGCTTTAAATTCAGCTCATACAGTATATAGACGTGAACTGCCTTTCTCTCAAAGAAATGTCCTTTACCCTTAAACAATATAATTAAGTGATCAGAAAGTCTGCTTTTAAACCGGAAATGTTGATGCTAACATAACCTTTAAATGGCATTTACACGCGACTTAAAATAACACACTGTCACTCAAATGATGGCCACAGACAACATTATTACTTTACTTTACTTTAATTACTTTACTTATCCTTAACTAGCAGCCAGAGGGCATTTCATATCATTTTATATTGCATTACCGATCCTTCAATAACTTGCTTTACTAGCCTTTTGAAATCTTCGTTATTGATCTGAAGTCAAAATGTGCATAAACAAAGAATAGAAGTAGAGATTCTCGGATCGCATACACACAAAAAAACTACTTAGAGTTAGAAGTTTGTGAAGTATGTGTCAAATACACACATGAATACACCAAAAAGAGGAACTTTTAGCATTTTTTAAGCACATCACAATTTGGTCATGTGTTTCCATGGACTGTGTATAAGAAATTGAGTTGTAAAACATTGTGTTGAAGGTTCTTGAATAAGCTCATGTAGCATGCATGTGTATTGTATTATCTATACAAGAAAACAAAACAAAAAACAACGCATGGAATAATTTTTTTTTTAAACAATCAATATTTGTGTTTTTTTTGTACATCTGATTCTTAATAATCATGTGAACAGATGTTAATGCCAATTACAATAGTACGTTGCATGTAGCGTAAAGTGTTACATGTTGACATGTCAAAAGTTTTTCCTCCTGTTTTACATGTTGCCAGGCAACTGCCTGCTGTCCTTTATCAACCAAAAATTTACTCTGTCAGCTTGAATTTCATTGCTGCTTCACTCTAATGTTGGTGACTTACAAATATGGCATTTTCTCCAGGAAAAATGTAAATATAAATGTCAACCATCAAATTGTATCTGTAAGGATTAAGACTTGAATATGGACCAGAACAATGAAGCTGCAACAGTGAACAAAGACTGTTCCACACGTTTCCTGCATTAAAGACATTGACTTTCTATGACTTTCTATATACTTTCAACTGCAAATGGATTTTTGTCAAAGTGGTTTGACAGGGAGTAGGAATGTCCAGTTACTCACATATTAACATATCACTGGTTATCTATAACACTTGCAATTTGGTAAAAAGAAAAAAAAAATCTGAAAGTTGTAAAATACTGTGATGTGAAAAACCTGAATAAAAAACACACTCACTCTCTCTAAGTCCTCACACCTTCATCTGGAGCAACATTTCTCAGTAGTCATCATGATGAGTTTAGATTCTCAAACTGAAGCAGCAGAATTAGGTCAACCCACTTCCTACTTAATCAACCACAGGAAGCAAAAAGCATGAAAGATGAAGGATGGACTTTGAGCACCCTCCATCTGTAATTGACCACATTTCTGACAATCTCTGAAGAAAGCATGTTTGAATAGCACTTTGTACGACATATCTGGTCCAATGAGTTTCTAGGCAGGTTTCGAGAAGTGCTTCTATCACATCCACCATTCAAATAGTTTGGCTTCAGAGGCTGGCCATGCTGAAGCTTCAAAATAGCTGAATTACCGCAGGTCCTCCTCTTTCTATATATCAGACAATTCTTACATCTCCTTACCACTGCCTTCAAGGGCAGGTAACAGTCCGTATGTTCTTAAGAAATACAAAAAAATGTCACAATTATTCTTTTCTTGCACATAAATTGCATCTGAGATGGCAAACTCGTTTAAAACAGTGCATAACAAATCGCCCCATACAGTGAAGCCCGGTTCATAACTGTTCAGTATTTACCCTTGAAGCCTTGGATATGTAATGTTTCTCACATGAGTGAGGTCTTAGCTGTTAGGAATACACTGATGGAGTGGCAACCACCATAAGAAGTTCAGAGAAAAACTTATTGCTGTAATAAAGACAATGACGTTGTTTTATTCATAGCTTATTTTGTAAGGCAGCATTATTTACATAAATTCATGACTTGTTCCCTCTGTGTCTCTTTGAACTTGCATAGTTCATGCTCTATGCCACTCTATTTATAGAGTCTATGGTGCTTTTGTTTGAGCTTTGTTTGACAAATCAGTGGAGCATTACAATGAAATGCTGCTTTTCAGCTGACTATTCCCGCCAGTCTACGCACGATGGCTTCCTGCAGATATGTCAAGATGTGAATGAAGATAAGATAAAGTGCCAGCAAATCAATCACAGCGCAGAGGAGATAGATGGTACCATCCTTTACACCATCAACATACATGAGGGAGGTTGTTTCAGGGCACTTACCTTGTAATTTGTATGACGAAAAATCAGTAGTTCATCTTTAGTTACCAAGGATCAAAGACAAATTGAAAAAGTCCTGATTAAGGAAAATAACAGAGAATAAATAAATAGAAATAATAGAATTATGATGGATGTCTTTCTGACTAGTTCAAATACTGCTTAATCCATAGCTATCATATATTTAATAAGATTGAAGTTCAAATTATTTGACTCCCTTATTTACTTCACTCCTACAATAATATTTTTTGTGCAGACACATTTATTGGCCCATAAAATACATGTTTACCTAAACCAAACTATAAAACAACTCATGAACACACACTTAAGCCCTTTAAAGAAAATATGGTGTGTCTTTGATGATGAAAGCCTAGAAAGCAGGTGGCATTATTTCCAAATGCCTGCTCGGATGGCAACAGTTGCTGCCATCCCCTGAGACTGAATCTGACAACTTCTTCACTACATCCTCCCTCTTTGTTTTCTCTGTTGTTTAATTGCCCTCAGCTGTCATTAGTTCTCTTTGTTTCTTTAGGAAGAAGGCGAAGAAAAAAAGGCAGAAAGAAATTAATCGCCTATCGCCGTGCTGTATGCAAATCTTTGCTTAGACCCCATTAAGCCAATGAGAGATGTGATACCAAAGTGAAGAGTAATTGGAGACAGATGTTGGAGAGACACATCATCTGTGACAGATCAGTGAGCCAAAACTAAGATGTCACCCTTAATAAAATCTGTCAGAAAAAAACATTTCTCTCTGTTTTCTCTTTAATGTGCACCTTTATTCAACGGCGTTATCACGATGTCTTCTCTTTGAGTCTTATGTGTATAATCACACACAGCTATGCATTTTCCCTTTAGATTCCGTTAACAATTAGTAAAATTGTATTCTAAGACAGGAACATGTCCAGACACATGGATGTTCTTGTGCCCAACGACAGGGTGAACAGCTTGTATTTCTGTCAAATTCTGTTAAAAAATTGTCACCGTCACTGTCGCACACACAGAAGGGCAGTCAAGCACAGAGGAACCACAGCAACAGATTGAAAGAGACATAGGTGGAGATTTGGAATCAGTACATGCATGATGGAGCCACTGTAGGAAGAGAAGAAAGCGGAACAACAACGTCTATCTTTCTCACTCTCTCCCCTTTTTGTACGGCTTTATTTATTCATAAAGATTCATAAACCCTTCAGCTCTCTGACTGCTAATTTAGCCCTACCACTGCGGAAACTTTACATTAAGATTACCATCTGGCACAGCACTGAAAGCACATGAAACCTCAACATTCTTTTAGGCTGAAATAGAAAATGGAAGTGTTTTTTCTCTTGCATCCATCTCTCACTTGGTGCCAGTTCACTGAAGGAGTGGAATTATTGAGAGAAATATACCTTCCTGCGTATACAAGACATGATCCAAGACCCGCTATCCATTCATCCGTACGTCAGTCTGTCTGCCCAGCTGTCCATCCATTCTCCATCAACAAGCATAACTTGTGGACCTGGCCCTTTGTTGCTTTTCACTCCATCATTGTTGTTCAAGACACAGATGTGTGAACCGTGTCAGCCATGTTGATCCTCTCAATGTGAACGATAAGTGAGTGATTTCAAGGTTATACAGATTTTTCTGAGCTGCTCAATCTGCTTTGGCCAGGGGGAGCTACAAGTATACCATGGAAAACTCAACAAAAAAGGACCACTGGAGTCAGCCTGCCCTCTATTCAGGACCTGTATTTCTCCAGAGTGCAAAAGAGAGCAGGTAACATCTCTGCAGACTCATCACACCCAGGCCATCTACTGTTCCAGCTTCTCCCCTGTTCAAATACCAATATCCCACTATCCAATCTGCACTCGCTGTAAAAATATGAATGTATGTTTACATGTATATATGTATGTATATTTATTTTTTCCATTTTCAAAATAAAACCCAAAAAACAAACAAAAACAAAACAGGTACTATGTATGTAGGTATGTAAGTATGTACGGCAGTGAAAAAAAAAACCTAAACACACCCTTCTCAAAGAGAGAACGGAATAATGGCGAAAAGATTAGGTAAGAGAAAAATTGATTCAGAATGCAGAGCATTTAACCTGCAGTGGACAAATGATTATTTTTTTGTTCAATGCAAAGAAAAGGCTGTCTGTCTCATCTGTCAAGAGGCGGTGGCGGTATTCAAAGAATACAATTTGTGACGATACTATGAATCCCGTCACAAAGACAAGTATGATAGCTTTGCAAGGCCAATTGCGAGCAGACAAACTCTCAAAGCTAAAAAGTGGACTGTTAGCTCAGCAGAATACATTTGTACGCCAAGCTCAGCTGAACCAGTCATCTGTTTGGGCCAGCTTTCGGCTTGCTCAACTGATAACAAGCAGCGGTAAACCTTTCACTGATGGAGAGTTTGTCAAGAAATGCATGATCGCTGTCGCGGAGGAGGTGTGTCCCGAGAAGAAAGATGTTTTTAATGCCATGAGTCTATCAGCGAGTACAATCACGAGACACATTGAACAAATCGGTGGTAATGTATATGCCCAGCTGCAGCATAAGACGAAATAATTTGAATTTTTTTCATTAGCACTGGGTGAGAGCACGGACATGCAGGACACAGCGCAGCTGCTCATTTTTATTCGTGGAATTACCATACATTGTACATTGTACATTGTACATTGTACATTGTACATTGTACATTGTACATTGTACATTGTACATTGTACATTGTACATTGTACATTGTACATTGTACATTGTACATTGTACACCATACATTGTACATTGTACATTGTACATTGTACATTGTACATTGTACGGTATTCTCTGGGCTATAAGTTGCACTTTTTTTTCATCCCTAGGCTGGGTTTGCGACTTATACTCAGGTGTGACTTATACAGTATATTACCACTGAAAGTTTACATGTTCGGTGTTTTCACACTGACAGCCGCTAGAGCGCACTGATGTGACTTTTACTACGGAGCGACTTATATATGTATTTTGCTTCTTCATTATGCATTTTCTGGCTGGTGCAACTTATACTCTGTAGGGACTTATAGTCCGGAAAATACGTGTTTTCTCTTTTTTATTCTCTTAATGTAACTTATTGTTTAGTTTTTTTTACTGAAAAACTACAGCAAGATTGAGTTGGAGTCAAATTCTTTGTATGTACAAATAAATAAAGCTGATTTAGAGTCCGTACTAGTGATATGTCGTTCGCGAGTGATTCGTTCAAAATGAACAAATCTTTCATATGACTCATGACTCCCGAGTCATATGAAAGATTCATAACTCCCAAGTCATATGAAAGATTTGTTCATATTGAACTCAGGAATCACTCACAAATCCCTCACTGCGAACTAATTACTCACTGCGAACTAATCACACTCTGCGAACAAATCACTCTCTTTGGAGTACCACATTACCATAATGGGTATGAAAAATTCTGATGAAATGTGTGCAGTGAAGTCCGACTTTAATTGCAACTGTGGGAAATTAACAGCAGCGAAAACGATGATTGACATGCTTTTTCCAGGAACAGATGAAAGTTCTAACTCAGTGTGATCTCTCATCACACCTGTAGAAACCACATATATAAGAAGAAAGTACGCATTATACTATATTGTCAACAGACCTGATTTCACATCACAGCAGCACCGCTATCAGTTAGCAAGCTGACTGGCTCGACAGCAGCACTCCCACAAAACCATTGAACAGATGTTTGCAAGATTGACTCTTTCAGATTATATTGTCGCAAAGAATCTGCCCAAATTCTAAAGCATCTGCTCTGCATCCTGCTGCTCGTCAGCTCCACATCGACCATTCACAGCCTGTCGGAGCTAAAGTTTTTCACTCACTACGCGTTTCTTGTCTCGCTGGGTCAATACTCCGCTGTCAGAAAGACAGATAAGACTAAATACTAGATTACCCAGCTTAGAGAGCACTCTAGCTGGCTGGTGCAACTTATACTAAAGAAAATAGGGTAGTTCCCATGTTAATTGCCAAATTTAAGCATCAGCATCTACAGATTAACTCCAGATTGTAGCTATTATCTTGTCTCAATACTGTATTAGCTTCATTATTCTGAACACCTCTAGCTACATGGAGGACACATTTGACTTGTTTTTTAAAGTCTGCGGCTATATACTCTTTTTGCTAACTGTCAGCTATTGTTTGCAATATTTCATGCTATCTTACTCTTTCTCTATATAATAAATACATATTTGTGTGTGGAAAAGTTAGTGTTTGGATTTAATCACCAGTTCAGCTGTTTCTGCAGCAGCACGTAAGAATTAACTTAGGTTAAATTTGACCAACATTGACTACAGTAAATACAGGGTTTTTAGATACTGTTAGACAGCTTGGCATTCTAGTTAAAAGTTGGTTATGTTTAAGAAAGATAGGAAGAGCAATCTGATGGGATCACATCTGGATATTCTATCAGCACCATATTTTTTTCAACCTTTTTTGGTTTATAGATGTTATAGATAGACACAATCCTATCTTTTTTAAAGGCTTATTTATAGATGTTTTAAACACCTTGGTTCTTACTTTGCTATTAAAACATTAAATTATATGAATAATGGTTTGTTTTTTTGTTTTTTGGCCATCCTGTAATGTCTGGTGTATGGGATTTAAGATGAGTAAATTATGTTTGTATAGGTCCATCACAGCATTTAACATTATATATTTTTTGTGGTATTATATAAACCCTGCTGTATGGTGACATATTAAACATTACTCTCACAGAAAAATGAACTTGGAAGGATAATTGTTTTTCAGTAACTCTCAGTGCACGATACCAAAAAAATCTTAGTTAAACAAGAACTAAGAGCAATCCGCTGTTTGCATAACAAATCTCTTAGGCTGAAGTCAGTTAGAAATTTCTTTGCTAGAGACATTCCAGTAGCAAAACAGGACGATTTCAAGAGATCACCATCTGTCTCCAGATATTTTACCTGGTCTACATCTTGTAGATCACAGTCAACCAACTAACAATTATGGTGAGATGGACCAATGGACCTCCTCTAAACACTTTTCTGTGGTTAAGATGGGGTACCATTTGAAATTTAAGCTGTGTGACGTGACATCAGTAATGGGAGATCTGGATGCTTTTGATTCTTTCACTGACACCGAGGTTTATATTCAAATCTTAGGGAGACATGCTCACGGTGTGATATGGATCTAAAAACACTGCTGGCCTAATTTTTATGCCCACTTTATAAAACCATAACTATTTTAAACAGATGTGTTTGACTGGTCTACCTGCTGTCCAGATTAAACTTGTATTGTAATATGTTGCTTCATCACTAAGAGTTTACATTAAAACAGTTGCAATAAAGGTATGTTGTTCAGCTGAAAAATGCCTTAAGAAGCTAAATTGATGATTCTAAATTTACTCTCCTTTTTCTGTGCTTTTCTAGAAATAAGGTTCATACATGCCTCACAGAAGTCCATCTAAATGTTACTGCTGTGTTGCTTGATTGCTTGCAGGACTTTCCAAACAAGATGGCTTATGTGATCAAATTAATTATTATTCATTATAGAAGATACTTTGCCAGCTAAAACAAATAAAAAAACAAACATTTTAATTATTCAGCAGTTAAATGGTACCACAGTGTGAGGAGAAACAGAATGAATGAGAAACAGAATGAATGAACGGAATGAGTTCAAGGTGTGGATAAGACAAAGGATTGTTAGCATTAATCCGAACATCCACATCTACTACACACCGTGCTTTCATTTTCTGCTTTTACCTCCTTATCTCCTTCCTCTCATACTTCCGACAACAAAAATTACTGCTTAATAGTGATTTATACTGTTTCCCGACTTATCCTCCTGTATAAGACAGTTACAGTAGATGTTATCTCATGGTTAGCTTTAGGTCACAGAGTGGGCTAGACATGACGCAGAGCAGGCAAATGAAAAATGTGCTCTAAAAGTTCCCTTTTTTCTTCACCATTTCTCCCTAGCGGAGCCATTTGGCCCCTCTGATTAATGCTGTTGTCTAACTTTACCAACTTTTTGTGTGTCTGAAGGCCTAATTGGTTTTTCTACTCATCCATAATTTTCTTAGCCAATTTTAAGTCCATTTTAATCTCGTACAAAATTGTAAACTGTATTTCTGTGATAGATTTAAATTATATTTAATTTAATTTCCCGGGCTAGCATTATTGAAATTACAAATAGATGGTTTTTAAAGTCGGATCCGTAGCACTGTCAGAATGCAGGCTAACTTGTATTTCCCAAATCTCCCTAAATCAGACTTCAGTCATCAATCTTCTCCCCGGATACAGCTCTCAGTGTTCCTGCCGGTGACATTCTCTGCAGAAGCTGTCTCAGGCCTGCCTTGCAGTGTTAGAAGAAGAAAGTCTACCAGAAGAAGTTTGAGAAATAAACTTGTATGAATGGAAATGTATCAGGAAATAGGCTTAATCTCACTTAACGAATTGCATTATGGAAAATATTTCTTTAAGAGTTCAAAGCCTCTATAATGTTTCAAAGACTCGCTTAATCAATGATTTACAGGAAAAACAAACAATTCAGCAATAAACTGCAGAACTACAAATCACAATTCCAAAAATACAATTACTATAATGTACAATTTAATCTTCTCCTATCCACTGCATCCTCTCCTCTTTTACAATAACAATCTCCACATCTGCTTTTACAAAATCACCATATAAATCTTCTCTGGTCTCTTCTCATCTTGAATGGCAGCCCCATCTATAACATCCTTGGTCTGATATATTCACTCTCTACCCTCAGCTCATGTCTAACCCTGTCCATCCTTGTCACTCCCAGTAAAAATCTCAGCATTTTCATTTCTAATGCCTAAAGTCAGGCTTATGTCTATTAGACAGAGACAATACATCATAGCAGGTCTCAGTACTTTCCACAAAACCCCCTGCCTGCACCCCTTTCTTCACCTATTTCATTCACTGTCCTTTGATGGTTGACCCTTGGTATTTCAACTCATGCACTCTCGCTCTCACTCTTTACTCTCACTTACACACTCTTGCTCCTTCAGACCTTCACTCCTATTTGTTTCAAAGCAAAACTCCACCTGCTCCCTGCTGTCAGAGGTGACAATGTAAAACAGCATGGTCAATTGAACTTCCTGTTTGACCTCATCTGTCAACCTGTCCAACACCATAGCAAACAAAAAGCGGCTCAGAGTCTCGCCTCAACTACAGTGGTATGATAAAGTTTTTTGCACCCCTGATCATTTTTAAGATTTTCCTTTATGTATCATTGGTTGTTCGAAACAACAATTTCAATTAAATATATCATATAGCAAACAAACACAGTGATATTTAAGAAGTGAAATGTTTATAGGATTTACAGAAAGTGTGCAATAACCTACATACACAGGTTTGTGAGGCAGTGGTGGCCTAGTGGTAAAGGAAGCGGACTTCGGTCCCCAGGTTCGAATCCACCAACTGCCAGGTTACCACTGAGATGCACTGAGCATGGCATCGTCCTCAAGCACTGCTCCCCGGGCGCTGACCACGGCTGCCCACTGTTCACTTTGGTGATGGGTTAAATGCAGAGGTTAAATTTTGTTGTGCATGGTGTGCTGTGCTGTGCTGTGCTGTGTCACAATGACAAATAAAGATAAGTTTAAAGTTTAAAGTTTAAAGTTTTGAAGCCAATCATGAGAAAGGGTATTTAAAGTGGCCAGTTGCAAGTTGTTCTCCCCTTTGCATCTCCTCTGAAGACTGGCAACATGGGAGCCTCAAAACAACTGTCAAATGACTTGAAAACAAAGATTGTTCAACCTCATGGTTTAGGGGAAGGATACAAAAAGCTAGCTCAGAGATTTCAGTTTCCACTGTGAGGAACATAGTGAGAAATGGAAGCGCACAGGCACAGTTCTAGTTAAGGCCCGTAGTGGCAGGCCAAGAAAAATCTCAGATAAGCAGAGGCGAAGGATGGTGAGAACAGTCAAACTCAACCTACAGACCTACAACATGATCTTGCTGCAAATGATGTCACTGTGTATCATTCAACTATTCAGCGCACTTTGCACAAGGACATGCTGTATGGGAGAGTAATGCGGCAGAAGTCTTTTCTGCGCCCATGCCACAAAAAGAGTCGCTTGAGGTAAGCTAAAGCACATTTGGATAAGCCAGCTTCATTTTGGAATAAGGTGCTGTGGACTGATGAAACTAAAATTCAGTTATTTGGACATAACAAGGGGCGGTATGCATGGCGGAAGAAGAACACAGCATTACAAGAAAAGCACTTGCTACCCACAGTTGAATTTGGTGGTGGTTCCATCATGCTGTGGGGCTGTGTGGCCAATGCAAGTACTGGCAATCTTGTTAAAGTTGAAGGTCGCACGGATTCCAGTCAGTATCAGCAAATTCTTGCGAACAATGTTCAAGAATCAGTGACAAAGTTGAAGTTGTGCTGAGGCTGGATACTTCAACAAGACAACAACCCTAAACACCACTCAAATTCTAGCAAAGCATTCATGCAGAGGAACAAGTACAACGTTCTGGAATGGTCATCTCAGTTCCCAGACCTGAATATCATTGAAAACCAGTGGTCTGTTTTAAAGCGGGCTGTCCATGCTCGAAAACCATCAAATCTGATTGAACTGGAGATGTTTCGTAAACAAGAATGGTCAATGGTCAACCAGAATCCAGACCCTCATTAGAAGCTATAGGAAGCGTTTAGAGGCTGTTATTTCTGCAAGAGGAGGATCTACTAAATATTGATGTAATTTTTCTGTTGGGGTGCCCAAATGTATGCACCTGCCTACTTTTGTTTAAGTAATTATTGCACACTTTTTGTAAATCCTAAAAACTTCATTTCATTTCTTAAATATCACTGTTTGTTTGCTATATGATATATTTAATTGAAATTGCTGTTTCGAACAACCAATGATACATAAAGGAAACTCATGAAAATGATCCCAAACAAACCACTGTATATACTACTACTACTACTACTACTACTACTACTACTACTGCTGCTGCTGCTGCTGCTGCTGCTATCACTGCTGCAACTACTTCTATTATTGACAACATTAATAATGGACATTATCATCATCTACAATTTAATATTACAATTATACTATGTAAAAGTGCTATGTATTGGGTTTTGTATTGTAGGTTATGGTTTTCTGATATCACTGACATACACTTTGAAATGCAAACATGTTTCCATTTAAGCTGCAAACTGAGATACACTATATTACCAAAAGTATTCGCTCACCTGCCTTGACTCATACTATGAACTGAAGTGCCATCCCATTCCTAACCCAGAGTTCAATATGATGTCGGTCCACCTTTTGCAGCTATTACAGCTTCA
>NC_024328.1:20878778-20886483 GCF_000523025.1 Cynoglossus semilaevis
TCCATTTTGTTATAATAGAGCTGACAGTTGACTGTGGAATATTTAGGAGCGAGGAAATTTCACGACTGGATTTGTTGCACAGGTGGCATCCCATGACAGTTCCACGCTGGAATTCACTGAGCTCCTGAGAGCGGCCCATTCTTTCACAAATGTCTTCTTTCACAGTCTGCATGCCTGAGTGCTTGATTTTATACACCTGTGGCCAGGCCAAGGGATTAGGAAACCTGATTCTGATCATTTGAATGGGTGAGCGAACACTTTTGGTAATATAGTGTACCTTAAAGTTAGGCCTAGCTAACTAACCTCTTCGACTGCTAAATTCTTGTCCTTATTATGGGTGTTCAAAATCAATCCCAGCAATCATCAGACATAGTGACAAAGCAAAGCAAAGAGATAAGCCCTACATACAAATATATATAATGTGTATGTGTAACAGAGGTTAATAGTTATGTAGTTATAATTCCACAAAATTGTTTTATTTGTTCTACCTGACGGAAGTGGGTTATTCCTCCTGAGCGGAAACTTGACATATATATTTTTGCTATAAAAAGTCAGTCACACAAAACCTCTCCCTCTTTCTTCGGATTTTGTGGGTTTTGTGAGTTTAGTGTTTTTTTCTGTTGCTCCTTGCTTTTAACATTTTATGTAATTCTGAACATGTTATACCTGCTGCAGCGCTGCAATCAAGCGATTGATTCCACCTACGCTCACCGGCTGCCGCCGATGAGTGAGCAGTGTATTTAAGATGCAGCCACACACTCCTCGATGCCAGATCGTTTTGTCTGTTCACTGAGGCTGCACGTTCTTGTTCCTGTTCCAGTTGTGGAAATTCCCTGCAGTCCTAGACTTACCTGTCCTGACGATCCACGGCCAGTCTCACCGGCTCTCTGGACAAGATTGCTCTCGCCGTTTTTGAGGAGAGTTCCAGCAGTTTTCGACTCGGCCTTTCTGCTCCTGATTTGGCTCCGCTGCTCCGCTGTCCAGAGGGAATCCGCCGCAGTGACGTCCCTCCTACTTGATTCCCTATCAAGTAGGAATAGCTGCTTCAGCCAAGTCAAGCGGACACTTCCTTTGTTCAAGGACTTTTCCATTATCAAGACGACTGTTTAGACTCCATGTTCATTTGAGAGACTTCCTTTTATTTCAAGTGGAGATTCCTTTGTTGAAAGACTCCTTCAGTATAAGAAGTACTTGTACAGTATTTGTACCAGCAATAAACCTTGAAAGAGGTTTTGCCTTAGTGTGTTGCATTTGGGTCCAAAAGCCTGACATTCCTGACAGTACGATCTGGCCAGATTGGACCCAACACACACAAGCCTGGAGGGGGCAGAGAACGTTCCATTGTCTCTCTTTAATTGCTGCCGTCCAGGGTTTGTGCATTGCTTTCGCCACACAGGATCAGAAAGTGGCTGCACTCACTGCCCTGGTGCAACAGCTCACTGCTGCTCTGGCTCAGCCAGTCGCCTCCTCTCCATCGCCACCTTCTGATCTGGGGGCTACCCCTACCTCCTCACCTCTCCAGTGTCTAGGTTGGGAGCCCAAGGTGGGCTCTCTGGAGCGCTACGCAGGAGATCCTGAGGGGTGTGGTCCGTTCATCACCAACTGCAGCATCCTGTTCACCCTCCAGCCTCACACTTTTGCAACTGAGGCAGCTAAGGTGGCATTCACCATTAACCACCTTACAGGGAGGTCTCAGTTGTGGGGAACGGCAGAGTGGGATCGTCAGATCCCAGCCTGCGCCCAGCTACGCAAGGTTTTTGGGCCCCCCAGACTGGGACCTGATGTGGCTGGGGGCTTGCTGGGGGTTTATCAAGGTACAGGCTCTGTCTCAGATTATACCATAGACTTCCGCATTAAGGCGAGGCAGAGTGAGTGGAATGAACCTGCTTTGTGCGACGCGTTTCTTCTGAACTCAAGCATCAAGGACGAGTTTTTTACACATGATCTCCCTATGACTCTGGACGCCAGAGAGAACTTACCTGCTGCATTGATAAATGCATTCAGGCGAGGCACCAAAGCGGCAGGGGGGTTGGACCTGCCTCTCTTCCAGGGAGCGGAGTCGCCGTCTCAAGGGGAGTTTATGTTTGTATTGTGGCCAACCCAGACATTTCTTATCCAAATGCCTAGTAAAAGAGAAGGCTCACCAGTACCTTCCACGTCCATATATATCTGTCCAGCTAGTAGTGGCAGGGGGAGCCCTTCCTGTCAAATTTTAATAGACTCAGGTTCTGATGCCAACATGGACATGGACAAAGTGGCAAGACAGTTGGGACTAGGCTATGACCCTTTACCCAATCCGACTCCAGCTCAGGCATTGGACGGGCACATTTTAGGAACAGTTACCCACTTGACCGGGCCTTTTGGGCTCTTGATAGCAGGCAACCACCGAGAGACTGTTCAATTCCACATTCTGCCTTCTCCCGTCCATCCGATCATTCTGGGACTCCCATGGTTAACCAAGCACAATCCCCACCTTGATTGGGCGACAGGAACTGTTTTACAGTGGTCACAAGCTGGTTGTCCTCTGCTTTCGTCTCAGCCTGTTTCTGCATCAGACCTTGCCGAGGTCCCCAGGGAGTACCATGACCTTAAGGAGGTCTCTGCACTCCCTCCACATTGTCCCTACAACTGTCCGATTGACCTTCTTCCTGGTCCCTATATAAACGATTCTTTGGCATCGGGATTAATCCATCCATCGTCTTCTCCTCCTGGGCAGGATTCTTTTTCGTAAAGAAAAAAGATGGCTCCCTGCGCCCCTGCATTGATTACCGGGGTTTGAATGAGGTCACTGTTAAGAATCGCTACCCTCGGCCTCTAATGTCGTCAGCCTTTGAGTTGCTGGAAGGTGCTTCTGTCTTTACGAAGCTTGACCTTAGCGGTGCATACCACTAGGTCCGTATGCGTGAGGGGGATGAGTGGAAGACTGCCTTCAACACACCCACGGGACACTATGAATACTTGGTCATGCCTTTCGGTTTAACCAACGCTCCAGCTGTTTTCCAGAATCTGATCAATGACGTCCTCCGGGACATGCTCAACAAGTTTCTCCTCATTTACCTGGATGATATTCCAATCTTTTCCCATTCTAAGAGTGAGCATGTACTCAACCAGGTTCGCACCTTTCTATTTGATGTTTGGGAGGGTTCCTAGGCTGTCAGTTGACCTCATGTTCAAGAATGTTCTTTGTGATGTAAATGTGTGTGACTATGATGCTTATGTAAAGTCTCTCTTAGAAGATCTGCACTGTGCCATGGCAGTGGATCAGGAGAACTTCACAGCTGAGCAGAAGCATCAGTGTGATCAATATAACAAACGGGGCAAAGGTCAGTCTGTTGGGGATCGGGTTCTGTTGGCAAACAAAGGTGTCATAGGGAAGCGCAAGCTTGCTGACAAGTGATGACAGTGGTTGCTGCTAAACATGCTTTACAGATCTATTGTATCCGAGACCAGGACGGGCATGAGCGCGTTGTCCATCGAAATTTATTGCACCAGGTTAATTTTTTGCCTCTGCATGACACTCTATGTATGTTGTTGATTCACTGTTCACACCTGCAATGCCCCCTCTCAATCTGATTGGCATGATATTGAAATGGATGCGTTGGATACTGCAGCTGCAACAGCTGAACCGTCCCTTGCTGGTTCCATTTTAAATGTAAGTGAGTGGGAAGATGGTCATACCACCTCATGGATGCACAAGCAGTCATCTATTGTTAAGTCCCCTGTACAGGGCGATCTGCTGGCTCCTCCCCCATGGCCTTCACGGTTCCAGTTGCTCCCATTAGTGTTCTATACCAACCACAAGTCTTGCCTGTACCTCTGCCACGCCCACCTCCTGCCTATCCGGGTTCACCTCAGAGACCACGTGTAGAGGATGAATTTACCTCACGATTTGGCAGAGTTATTAGGCAGGTGTGTCGTCTTATTGAGTCCATGACACAGCTTGAAACATTGTTAGGGCTCGAACAACATTTTAATGATGTTATTACTGTGTAAAGTGTAGTGTTGATTATCATATGTGGGGTTAATTGACACATATGATCTGTATAATTATGTAGGTGCAATGAGTTGAGTGCTGCTTAGGAGCACTCGGTGTTATTAACCAGTCTCAAATTAATAACACAACCAGTCTCGTTAAAGTTATCTTTAATTATTATTTTAACCTACTCATATAGCAATAATGTTTTACTTGGAGTATTACAAATATACTAAAATCAATAGTATTCAATAACAATTAAATATCTGAAGGATTTTTAGAGACAAATACAGTTTACAAAAATAATCAAATTTATTTATACAACACTGTCAAGGTAATGACGGTGACTGACTGAGACGAGCAGGTTTCTCTTTTCATCAGAGGTCCTACGGAGCGAAAGTCCTGAACAGAGAGAATGAAATTGGGGCTGACCCCCCAATATAAAGGTTGCGGAGGTTACTGATCGTGACGTATGTGGAGTTACCGGAAGAAGTGGAATTATGGGAGTTAGAGTCCTTGAAAGGACTGTTGTGGTACCTACATTTATAATGTTCAATTGTTTTGTGTGTATCTTCCAAGTGATGGGATGTGCTGCATAACCCTCATTTTCACCCCAGTCCTGTAACACATGTTTGGCCTTTGTCTAAACAGATTCTGAGTTTTTACCATGCGTAGTATCCTCAGAATCTCTTATCCTTTTTTAGGAAGCTTGTGGCTGACTGTACATGTATATTTTGTCATGTTTGGGCCAGTTTTTGTTTATGTTGTCTGGAATTTTGTGTAATTCTGGGGAGCAGCGGGGTTAATAGCTATGTAGTTATAATTCCACAAAATTGTTTTATTTGTTCTACTGGACGGTGGTGAATGTCAGGTATGTTTCCATGTTGTACGGTACATGTTTGGGTGCTCTTTCTTTGGAATTTGTGGGAGAGGGGCTCAGGTTTTGTTCTATGTGAATTCCGTCAGATCAATAAAGGCATTGGTGACAGCAGCACAACGGCTTTCTTAAAACACAACGCAGAAGCTACACCGGTTACATATAGTGACCTCTGCTATAGTATTCTAGCTGCAGATCACAGTAGTGTGAATGCAGTTTCAAAGCCACTATGGCACCAACGCTAGTCAAAATACTTTGCTTTTTTAACAGGTCATTGATTCAGTGTTGCAGTTAAGCTCTGTGGGCTGCTCCTTGAGCAGCTGCTAGTCATGCGTCCATTTGCCTGGACAAATGACACGCTGAGCTTTTTCTCCCGTTCTATCTTTTTCATATTCATAAATTCATGTCTCATAATGATATGCACAGCCTCCCTCTCTTTTTCTCTCCTTCGTTCCCCCTTTATCTCCATAATTTTTATTTATTGCTAAATTCATGTCCCATAAATGCATCAGTGACTCAACTTCAATCCCTGAGTCCTTGTTCTCAGGTGTCCTTGTTCTCTTTTTTTCCTTACAATTTTTATGAATCACAGTTGCCAGATGGTGGCAGCACCAGCATTTGGACCATGATCGCCCCCTTCTGCCATTGGTCTGCAGTACACTGACTTCCACTGCCAACAAACAACCATACGCACAGAATACTACTGTAATACATCAAAACATATCATAACAACAACAATATAAACAATATATTTTGGTGAAAGCTTAAAGGCTTATATTTTACAGCTCCTTACTTTAAGTCTCGTACATATTTGGCAGAGGTCAGGACATGACGTTATCCTAAATCATAATTTCTGGAGCCATTATACTTAATGGTTAAAGGGTAACAGAGAGTCATTCTGGGTTGTAAACAGGGTGGCTACACAAAGTAGTAAAGCACGTGTAGAAGCGTAGCATCATCAGTAATTATATTACAGATAAAAACAGGTATGTGTGTGGAGGAGTATAAGTCAAACAGTTACAGCTATACAGCTGTTTACAGCTGTAAAAATGAAATGGACAAAGCAATAGCCTTATGAGAAAACTCCTACACATTAGCTCTCATGTTAAGTTTACCTTCACAGGAATAAACCCTTAAAACATCTGGCTGCTGTGGCCTCATCTAGTAAAAGGAAAAATAGTTTTATCCTTTAAATGTGGTCCATAGTTCCTATAGTTTTGGGAATCTATGGACAATAAGGCTAAAAAAGACATTTTTAATGTAGCAAAGTTCAAAAGCAGGCATCAGTGATATCGAGGTATCTTAGTGGTTCACCTGACAATATGAGAGGCAGGTTTTGAAGCAATATATCCTACCTTCCAGGCAACATCTCAACACAACAGTGTAGTAGAAGTGTCGTAATAAAGAGTTGCGGGTACAAGACTGGCAACTGACTGAGTAGTTGTTGTTTGTAGTTAGGATTTGTCCGATTTGCTAATTATTGTCTTCTGTTTCCAGTCATTCTACAGAATGTCCTAATGTTATTGGATAATGGTTTTGTATATTGTTTTTTCTTTCTAACACTTTAGAAGATAGAAAGGAAATACAAAGAGCCTGCGCTAAGACAAAATATCCTTCACACTGATCGTAAAAATCTGGATTGAGGAAAATCCCCTCTAGTCTCTATAATTCACACTTGACTGCACAACATGATCTAATTGTTGCAACCTGGTGTATTGTCAGACAAAACCCATTGTGTTTTGCAGAATGGTGGACTTGGTTCTGATGGCTTGACTACAATGTCTTCAGCTTTTATGTTGATGAATACATAGAAATTGTAACTTTAAATGTATTTAATGGTGTGGCAAAGATTCACATTCAGGTTTTTCTCAGTTAAAAATAATTACATTATTATTTACATGAGACTTGGGCGTAATGAAATGTAAGCTCACAGGAATGCGTGTGAGCTAGAACCATAAGCCATAATGTAGTGCGCCAGACAGACAGAAAATCACTCAAACTGCCAAGACACTCGACTCTAAAATCACTGTGTCATCAGAGACACTTGAGGCCTTCCTCAGAGAAGCTGTCATGTATTCACACGGAGGACACTTATGCACTTATGCTTATTGGCTGCATCAGGTGTGCATGTATATGTGCGGGAATAAATGTGAAGAAACATTGCAAATAAGATCAGAGGTTTTAATGCTTTTAAAGCATTTTAGTGAGTGGGAATTGCTTATATGTACTCAATGTATTCACATTCTACAGTGTCTCCTTCAGTTACTGGAAATTTTACTTTTTTTACAGGCATTAAACGAGCCAAATATCAACCTGTGATCTGTGTTAGCTAATGTAATGGAAACTTATATTTAGAACACAAACTCACATCTATTGCTTCACAGGTTTGATTATTAAGATTGTCCACATCTATGTTGTGGATGGATGATTGCTGACTTAAGGTTCACATAGACACACCGACAGGGAACAAGCAGTGACATCAGATTAAGGTGCAGCAATGGTGTGTGAAATAGAATATATTAACGCAGACTATACCGGAACAATGAAGAATTAGAAACATTACAAATGGCGACATATAGAACAAGTATTGCAGATATAGTTCTTAGTAAGGTACTGTAGTTCAGCTAAGTTTAAGCATTATGATGATTTTCAATAAAATAAGTATACAAATTCATATGTGAGTTACTCATTACGAGTATCAGTCTACAGATGCATATGTTAGCAATTTGAGTGGTAATTGTGATTTTTATATCTTTCTCAAGTCACGGCAGCATTCTTTAAATCATAACCAGCAGTGAACCTTATATGCTGTTAACATCGCAGATGTGAATAAATACTCCATAGTGGAGTCAGAA
>NC_024328.1:20886494-20903454 GCF_000523025.1 Cynoglossus semilaevis
GGAAAGAGACATCTTCAAAATAAATGACACATGGATTGTGGAATCAGACAGTGAGCAGATAAACACCAAAGTAAGAAAGACAAAAAATAAAAAAAGAGAAAAATAGTGTCAAGAGGGACAGTTTCCTTCCTCCTCCGCTATTTGTTCTCTTGTTGCTGCAAGTGTTGAGATTTTTGGCCCCGGAGAAACCAAATCTGCCGTGTCTATAACCAGTTCTTTATGCTGTGTCTGTCCCTGCAGCTACTGAAGCGCAGCCATGTGAATTGACTTCGTGGTCACATAGCATTTAGTCTGGTCTTCCCATTAGGATTGTGTCATCCTAATACATAGCAGTGCAAATTGCAGCAGCAACACATTTATATACATTAAAGCCACAGCAGCATTATTGTTTGACTGATCAATGGTGCCTAACACAGAGTTATACTAATTTTATACTTTCAAATCCCAATGTGAAAATATAATGTTTCCTATTGTATCTAATTTGCTGTTTTTAATGGCCTTTTTACTAAACCATTGTACAACAAATGTAAAAATGTTCTTAGAAAATTTAAAAACATGTATGGTTTTCAAAACTAAAATATTTTAAAACTAGGGCAGACAGAATCCATGCATTAATCGTGTTAATTTGTGAAGATTATTCTGAAAATGTGTTGGTCATGACTGTGATTCTTCTGTGATTAATCATGATTGCAGTCTTGCTCACTGTCCCACACTCGGTTATTTTACCCATTTTTATAACAATAATATAAAATGTTTTTTTTAAGTATTATTTTTTATATTATCAATATATTTGTTTATATCTATGTATTTGATGTTTAGATTATTATATATATTATGATTATGATGTTTATATATATTATGATTTAATTAATTAGTATTATATATCTGGGGGCTGGAACGAAACAATTGGTTTTTAGTTATTTTTAATGGGGAAAATGCAATCTACATACAGTACAAGTGGATCGACATAAGTGCTATTGTGGAACGGATTAAACTTGTATCTATCCCACTCCCCTCAACACTACTTGTTCATGTTCAGAGGACTCCGTTCTTGTCCTATTTGTGTATAATCTTATCGGCCTGGGATTTGATTACTTGCTTTCAAATGGTCTGGCATCCCTGTGTTAAATGGATGCAGATTTAATCTGCACCAGTCCAGTAGAAAACAGCTGAACCTGCTCTTTGGGGGCAGCTGCTGACTCCAGAATGTTCATCATACAGGTAACTGGAGCTGTGATTTATAGTGACTTTTTAAACCTTTATAGGATTTCTGATTTGTGAGTAAAAACATTAATGTCAAATGGGCTTCATCCTATTGTTTTCATACACTGAGGGATTCCATGTCTATAGTTTTAAATACAATTTTATCAGTTTGATTTGTTGTTTTAAACTCTTACCATTTGCCCCATTTTCACCGTCAGTGCTTTATATAGAGTTTTAATGTAATTAAACTTTATCACACTTTCTATCATACTTCCCTTTATGGCATTGTAACTGATACTTAATTATTTAAATCTTGTTTGGTATAATTGTTTTTAATAGGACTTTGGGGAGAATTCTGGAACATTTACCTGCACTAGCTACTTTAATATTCTATTTGCCAGGCTGTAAACTGATCATTTTGTACTAGTATTTGTATCCTATGTGGTACACACAGCCCTGCTGCAGTCTAATAATTGTCATTATCTGTATAATATATGCAGGATAAGGTCAATCAGATAAATAAATATATGTGTGAGGTGTGTTTTCTGTCCAAACCATCTCAATCTGGCTTCTCTAGGTTTGTCTCCAAACCTTCCTGTCTGTGTTGTCCCTCTAATGACCTCATTCCTGATCCTGTCCATTCTTGTCACTCCTAGAGATAATCTTAGCATCTATAACTCTGCCACCTTCGGCTCCCCCTCCTGTCTTCTGCCTATTGCTACCGTCTCTAAACCATACATCATGGCTGGTCTCACCACTGTCCTGTAAACCTTTCCCTTTACCTTAGCTGACACTCTTCTATCACAGATCACTCCTGACACTTTTCTCCAGCTGTTCCATCCTGCCTGTACTCTATTCTTCACCTCTCTTCCACAGTCTCCTCTGCTTTGAACAGTTGATCCTAAGTACCTACACCTTCACCACCTCTGCTCCTTGTAACCTGTTCTGCCTTTTGTTGACACACATACTCTGTTTTGCTGCGACTGACCTTCATTCCTCATCTTTGTAGTGCAAACCTCCACCACTCTAGGTTATCTTCTAGCTGCTGCCTACTCTCACTACAAATCACAATGTCATCTGCAAAAAACAGTCCATGGGGACTCCTGTCTGACTTCATTTGGCAATCTGTCCTTTACCAAAGCAAACAAGAAGGGGCTCAGAGCCGATCCTTGATGTAGTCCCACCTCCACCTTGAAGTCTTCTGTCTTTGAAGTCTTCTGATTTTGAAGTGTACCGTGGAATATTATCCAATTTCACTTCATTAATCTGAAAACCATTGTTTTTTTTTTGTTGTTTTTTTTACTGCAAATAATGTGATATGCTATGCAATAGTGGTAGGTCAAAAATATATTACACTAGGTGGCAACAGATGGCTGTTAAAAACTAAAATAAGAGAAAGACTTGAAGCTGCTGAAGAAGTTGTTTCTTGTGTGCGTGTTTTATTTTAATTCCTGAGAGTAAATTAAGGTTGGGTTTAACTAAACAGGCACAGGTTTCATGCTGCTGATGCTAAATATGTGCCATGGCTCAAAAAAGGTTGGGGAACACTGCTGTAGACTAGCTAATATTATGTAGGTGGAAAGCTTCACAAAGGTTTTGAAAGCAAAACATGACACCTTTTACAAGCCAACATCAATAATATTAAGAATTTGTTATTTTATATAAACATACACAAATACACACATCAGCGATTTTTCTCGGCATACAACCCATCCCCAGGGACTCGTAAGTGCTTTTAAAACTGACTGGGGAGGAATGTGTTTTGGTGCTTGTTCAACAGTCGCCACGCCAGAACACAAATCTAACTGCTGTCATTTGTCTTTCTGTTTCAGTAATACACAGATTTTTTTAAATGTATAAATATTGATTTTGAATATTGAAAATGTCTAGGTTAAATGCTGTCGAGTTATTACCTACAGTAAATGTGTTTAGAATTACCTGGCCCTTCATCAAAAAGCCCAGACCTACCTTCAGAATACCTTCTCTGGACTCCTCAACGTTATTGTCCACTCCTCCTGTGTGGTTAATCATTCGCCACATCTGGGCGTACATCGGGTCTCTCTCAAAGGGGTTCAGAGCCTTGGCATGGACTTGATCATAAACTGCAGAGTCGTATACTGTACCATAAGGCAACTCTGTCTGTCTGGACAAGTCCTGTAGAGACCTGAAGGGAGACAAGGTGTCAAGAATATGTGTCATCAGACCAGTGATCAATTTTTTTATCAAACTTTGTTTAACTTTAGTGACATGCATGTTCCTTCTCAATGTTAAACTAACTAACTAACTAATTCAGAAACAATGATTACTTTCTGAAATTGAATGGATGTTGGAAGAATTGCATTTATTATCATTGCTTCATGCTGTACTATCACTTTAACAAACTGCTTGCTTTCCATATTTACTCCAATGTGTTTCTGTCGCTTTAAGAAACTGCTTAGGAAAAGATGGGAAGCAAGTTGCTTCCCATCTTTTCCTTGACACAACCCCATTCACACCCATTTTCACATCCAGCCTTTTACCCCATTTTTTTACCAGCATTTTTACCCCATATATTCACACAAAATCAAATGATATGTAATCTGATACTTTTGTAAACTAAATAAAAGAGCAGAGGAAGGGTGCAGCAACTCGGAGTTGATGAGGAAGCTGCCAGAAGAATAAGCTGCACTCTCCCCTTGCAAGAAAAAGATCCAGACGTCTTTTGTGTTGTTACTTTGTCGTCATTTATGTTAGAATAATCCTGACATAACTTGGTCCTTCGAGCCAGATGCCAACACATTAAGCAGAACCTAAAGATCGGGTGGAGAACGTGCACGGCCAGAACCAGGTTCTGGGGAAAGACCTGGGGAGTGAATTCTCACTCATGCCAGTACGCCGACACCTGATCCTAGGCCTGATTGATGGCATCTGAGACCAGAATACGATCGATGACGAGGGTGAGAAACAACTTTTTATTACCAGCGTGTGGTTGAAATATGGGTTGTAATCCCTAAATGCTGATAAGTGGATTGCAAAACCCTGGGCAGTAATCCCTAGAACTACGTGGGTTGAAAATCCTTGGACAGCAAACCCTAGAACTAAGAGGGTTGGAGTCCCTGGGCAGCAGTCCCTAGATGCCAAAGGCCTAAAAAAGATAATGTGAATGTGTGTGACTGTCATGATCGAATCAGCGGGCAGTCTGAAACCTACGGTATAAACACGTACAACTGCTGATCAGTTGAAGTAGATCACAAAACCAACTATTAAGATTTTTTTTTTTTTAGGGTTTTTGCGCAGCGTAAAATAAAATAAAACATTTCAAAACTAAAAAATTGAATAAAATAAGAAATCAAAATGGGGAACTTATGTAACAAAAAGACAAATACTCCGGAGTTTAAAGGGGATGTTAAGTACATGTTTAGGTACAATTCAGAGTCTTGTACATATTTAAATAATTGGCAGAAAAAGTATGGTTTTGAGGGTAAATTGAACCAAGAAGACTGCAAACACCTTGTGTTTGCCATAAAAAAGAGGCAAACAATTATATAAAAAAAGAAGAGAAGCTTGGGCTGAGTGCGGCTGAATGTTGGCTTAAACAAGCTTGTGCAAGAAAAAATGGAATAGAACTAAAACAACTAAAACAGAAGCAATGTGTCAAAACAAAAATCCACAATCAAATGTGAGCAAAAACAAAACTATCTATAACTGACCTGAGGACAATGAAACAATAGCGTCAAACGTACACAAGAACCGAGAGTGTGCTGATAAAACGTCTCCACTTTTAGATGATGCTGAGATAAAAGGAGATATAACGTGCTGATACAGCAACTCCACTTTCAGATAATGCAAATACAAATGAACGTATGACACGTTCTCAATCCTCCCCTCCCTACCAACCTTTGTATCCAAATTTAAAACCAATCAAAGAAAACACATGTTTTAAGCCCATCTCCACCAGTAATACCAAATTATGATAACATTGCAGACGCCTTTCCCATGATACAAGTGGCTGATCCCGCACGAGATCCAAATGATCCAAAGGCACCACTCACTATAAAAATATATAGAACCTGGACAAAAGATGATGTGATAAAAGCAACTGCAGACATTGCATCATATAAGCAAGACCCCGAGCAATGTTGAGCAGATATGCAACAGTTAATTAATTCTTACTGCCTGAATGGAGCTGAAGTTCAGCAGATTTTTCAGGCAGTAACAGGTAAAGACTGGGCTAGAGTTCAAGGTGATTGGAATCCAATGACAGGATATCCTCCGACAGCACTTCAACCTGAAAGTGCAGAATTAAAAGATAGAATGCGGGCATTTTTTCAGAGAATTAATATTGCATTTAAAAGGACAAGAGGAAAAGAAAAAACAAACAGAAGAACATGTTGATGGAATTGAGACATTAGTTTATTCATAGACATAGTAATTCTCTTATTTGATCCAAGTAAACCAGAAGTTGAACTAATAATAAACGAAAAAAAAAACCCTTTTTATGTGACACAGGAACATGTAGAACTGTGTGCTGTGAAAAATTAAAAGGCACAACAGAATCAAAAGATTTTATCTTTGTTAAATCAGCAAATGGACTGACTACAAAAAGTCCACTGACTAATCCTGTAACTCTCACAGATCCAGAAAATGGAAATAAATGCCGAGTGCAAATTATTTTGGCAACAAATTGTCCAGTAAACTTATTAGGGAGAGATGCAATGCCACAGTTACACCAGCGATTGTGCCCGTTGAGACTGGTAGAAAGACTTTGAAAAGAATAGACAAAATAAACACTTATGTTATGGTTGTGGAAGGAACAGGCACGCCAAACTATTGGTCATTAGATTTGAACACTGGTCCGCCTTTGAGTGTCCCAACAACATTGCTTAGCAAAATAACAGATTTGTTAAAAATGCCAGACCAAATCCAACAAGTCGACAAACTACATGTAACGTTGCATTTTAAGCACACTCCATGGCAAGACGATGATTTTGATAAAAAGGTGCACAAACTGAAAACTCAACAAATTCTAATTCAAGACATAATAACAGATAAAGAGTGCATAGCTGTTGTTGTCAAGGTTTCAGAAGAAGCAGAGAGACTACATGCAGCAAGTACAGTGAGCCATGTTTCATTAGCAAAACAAAAAGGATTGTCATGGCAACGACTGGGCGTGATAGCTACCTCAGCTGCATACCGTCTTGATAGGGAATGGCAAACAGATAACACCTACTACAGCCCTGCACTGAACTTGTGGAAAATTCCACTTAATTGGGTGGCAAGAGCAATGATTGCAACACACATAAGAGATACAGAGAAAATGTCCTGACAAATTCTACTGACAAAAGAAGAAGAGAACCTCTTAGCAGAAATACCGACAACATTATGGTCACAAGGCAATGCGGATGTAAGACTATTAACAACATGCAAACCAGTGATAATAAAACCAAACAGTGAATATAGACCATGCGTAAAACAATATCCAATTAAACCAGACGCAAGAAGGTATAAAGCCAGTAATTCTTGAAAGCTGGAATACTTATAGAATGCAATGATTCACCATGTAACACACATATTTTTCCAGTAAAGAAAGCAGCACCATCTAACGGACGGAGATTGGTACAAGACTTACAGGCAGTGAACAATGCCGTCATTCAGAGAGCACCTGTGGTCCCCGACCCACATACCCTGCTGAATGATCTAAACCCTGAAGCAAAGTTCTTCACAGTAGTGGTTCTCTATTCCAGTTGCAAAAGAAAGTAAATTTTGGTTTGCATTCACATTTGAGGGAAAGTGTTACACTTATACAAGACTACCTCAAGGTTACGCAGAAAGCTCAACCATCTATTCAGCCATATCAAGCTGTATGGCAAAATTTGAACCACCTGAAAAAAGTAAAATTTTGTTCTATGTAGATGACATTTTATTGGCCTCAAAAACAACGTGTTTTGGCCAGAGCTACAGTCTTGGCCTTACCAAATTACAAGAAATCTTTTACCCAGACAGTGGATTACAGAGGACAATTCATGACATCAGTGCTACTTCAAGATTATGGTGGAAGTAAAAGACCAATAGCATATTATTCAGCTAAACTTGATTCAGTGGCTCAGGCCTTACCTCCATGTATCACCACTTGCAGTTTCCATTTTGTTGTTACAAACAAAGATGACATTCCTTTCTCGGCATCACTCCTGTATGGCAACACTGTTATCACAACCCCATGTGACCATAAAACGGTGTACGGTGCTAAACCCAGCAACTCTACTTCCTACAGAGGAAGAAGGCAAACCACATGATTGTGTGGTAGAAAGGGAAACCTTACATTTACCAAGAAAACATATAACCAATTCCAAACTCACATGTATTGTTTGTAGATGGCTCAAGTAGAAAAAATCCAAATGGCATGAACGCAACAGGCTACACAGTAGTAACTCAAACAAAAGTGTTAAAAGCAACACAACTTCCCAACCATTACTCAGCACAAGCAGCTAAATTAGTAGTACTAACAGAAGCCTGTAAATTTATGAAAGGGAAAATTGCTACAATCTGGACTGACAGCCAGTATGCTTTTTCAACTTTGCATGTGTTTGCACAACAGTGGAAAAATCGCGGCATGGTTACATCATGTAAATGTATAGCACATACAAATGGAATGGCTGACATTTCAAAAGGAAATCAATTTGAAGATGAAATTGACATCTGAACCAAGTACATCAAATTTACTTTGTGAAGACAAAACCATAGATCAAGAAGTGTTAAAAGATATGCAATATAATGCACCAGAAAAAGAAAAAAACATGTTATGGAAACAATGGAGCACAACATCCATCCATCCATCCATTTTCATCCGCTTATCCGTTACCGGGTCGCGGGGGCAGCAGTTGCCACCCAAATCACATTGCACCGTACCAAACCTTCCTGCGGGTGGTGAGTCCACTGGAAGGTACCAACCGCCCTAACCGGGATTCGAACTTGCCCAGGAGGTGAATCCTGGGGTTCCACACCAATGACAGAGACATTGCCTCTGGGCCAAAGCGCCACTGGAGCACAACAAGTCAATGAAATATATGTATCACCTGAAGGTAAACCAATTTTACCAAAATCATTGTTCAAATGGGCTGCAATATTGAGCCATGGGCCTTACCATGTCTCAATAGGAGGGATGGTGAATACTATAAACAAAGTATCCACCACCTATGGATTTAATCATTGCTCAAAATTTTTGAAAAAGATTCAGACATCTTTTGGGTTTTATGTTAGAATAAACCTGACATTGGAATATATTGTCATAGAGAAAGACAGATGTACAGCCAGCACAGTCAAAGCCATACAGTCAAAGTCCAGCAAAATCCAGGAAGTGGAATTTCACCCATAGAGGTCAAATAATTCACTTTCCAAAAGTTTGTTGAAAATGGATGAAGCTATTTCTGATTTCATATTGTAGTGCCTATTTCTTAGTCTCAACTTTTGTTTCAGGGCTTTCTCAACAGTGTGGTTGTCATTTGGTGAATTGTGTTGCCATATAAGAGTATAACAGAGAATAACTAGCCAAATTTCCATGAGTGTCAAATGAAAGGCTGCAAACAGGTCTAATGGTAAAAATGATGCATTGGATTATACATCTCATGAAACATTTTTTAAGTTAAATGTGAAACTGCATAGTTATGACTTATATAACATAAGTCCAAAACTTGACACAGAAGAAACTATTTTGCTTTTGTTATGTTAAGTTAAAGAGTATTCTATGTTTTCTGGACCACATAGGGTACTCATTATATAAGAAAACATAGTATACACTATTTTAATTTCAATCATTAAATAGCATTGTTTCCCAAAGACTGGGTCGCGACCCTCAGGTGGGTCACAAGAGATTTTCTTTTTTGGGCATTTCCCAGGAGTTTATGAATTATGTCTATTGACTTGGGTCACGAAGGTTTGTGACTTTTAAAATATGGGTCCCCAGAACAAATGGTTGGGAAACACCAATGATGTGAGGTGAGGTTGATGGCTGGTGAGCCACTGACTTCTCTTATCTTCTGACTATCTTATTTTACTATTTATCAAACAGCTAATGCTTCATATCCAACAGTCGTGAAGGTTTGTGACTTTTAAAATATGGGTCCCAGAAAAAAGTTTAGAAAACACTATTATATACCATAGTCATATAGTACAGATGTTTTTGATTCCCAACAAACAAAACAAAACAATTACTTGTGGATATTGAATCCAATCATGACATGAATCATTTAATTTGATGTTAAAATAAAAAAACTTGTTTTGTATCTAGTGTGATATTTGGCTCTAGGATCACACAGAGAAAAAGGTGTGTGAGTAATTAGTGTCTGGACACGACCAAAATGACACGCAAGTTCTTTTGTAATCTAATTTGCTGTTGCATCTGTTTGTGTCCTGCCTCACAAATTGCCATCTGCGGGGGGAAAACAGCACTGTTGTGTTATAATTAAAAGAATATTCCAAGGCTGCCGCTCGAAGACTTTGGCTGCTAAGAAAACATAAATAAGAACTTTTACAGGAACTAATTACTGTTTACTTGTTTGTTGAATTGCTGCTACACATCGCCCATGGATATGACACTTAACAACAAAACAAGCTTTTTTAAAACCATGACTGTGTCCTGCTTGGTCAAATCAAACACATGCATCCATATTTTTTTATTCATTCTGATGTAAAACACCTTAAGCTGATTTAACAATAGGGAAATATGAGTTTCCCCCTCCTTGAACCGCAACCTTAACGTGGTGGAGGGGTTTGAGTATCTGAATGAACCTAGGAGCTATGTTATCGGGGGCTTAATGCCCCTGGTAGGGTCTCCCAAGGCAAACAGGTCCTAGGCGACGGATCAGACAAATAGCAGTTCAAACCCCCCCTTGATGAAGAAAACAATAAAATCAAAGAGGTTCACGTCGCCCAGATTGATTTCACCGGGGCCCCACCCTGGAGCCAGGCCCAGGGTTGGGGTTCGCATGTGAACGCCTGGTGGCCGGGTCCTTGCTCACGGGAACCGGCAGGGCTCAGCCCGAACAAGCGACGTGAGCCCGCTTTCCAGTGGGCCCACCACCTGCAGGAAGGCCCACAAGCCTTGTGATTTGGGTGGCGGTTGTGGGCGGAGACCCCGACGGCCCAATCCCTGGACAACCACTCCGGCTATGGGGACATGGAATGTCACCTCGCTGGGGGGAAAAGAGCCTGAACTCATCTGGGAGGTTGAGCGATACTGACTAGATATAGTCGGGCTCACCTCCACGCACAATCTGGGCTCTGGGACCCAACTCCTTGACAGAGGCTGGACTCTCTTCTACTCTGGAGTTGCTCGCTATGAGAGACGGGGTGCTGGCGTAGGCTTACTTACAGCTCCCCAGCTTGCCAGTCGTGTGTTGGAGTTCTCCCCACTGAGCGAGAGGGTCGCTTCCCTGTGCCTTTGGGTCAGGCATAGGTGTCTCACTGTTGTTTCGGTCCGATCTAAATCCGAGTGGTGTTTTGTTATTGGACTTCTGTGCTAGTCAGAGTTGTTGTTGTCCAAGCGTAAGGGTGTGTCCATCAGTGCACTTGGACCAGGACCAGTGCACCAGGACACCCTAGGCCGGAGGTCAATGATCGACTTTGCAGTTGTGTCATCTGACATCAAGCCGTATGTATTGGACACTAGGGTGAAGAGAGGGGCTGAGCTGTCATCTGATCACCACCTGGTGGTGATTTGGCTCCGTTTACGGGGGGAAAGCTGGATAGACCTGGCAGAGCCCAGACTGTGCGTGAAGGTGGGCCCGACTATATCTAGTCGGTATCACTCAACCTCCCGCATGAGCTCAGGCTCTTTTCCCCCCAGTGAGGTGACATTCCATGTCCCCATAGCCAGAGTGGTTGTCCAGGGATTGGGCCGTCGGGGTCTCCGCCCACAACCGCCACCCAAATCACAAGGCTTTTGGGCCTTCCTGCGGGTGGTGGGCCCACTGGAAAGTGAGCTCACGTCGCTTGTTCGGGCTGAGCCACCAGGCGCACGCATGCGGCCGACCGGTAGTCCTCCTCCATGGCCTCCCCAAACTTTTCCTAGACCCGAGTTTTTGCTTCCACGACTACCCAAGCCGCAGTCCACTTGGCCTGTCTGTACCCGTCAGCTGCCTCAGGAGTCCCTCTTCGAACCAGGACCTGCAGCATGCACTGGGGCACTTTGGCGAGTGTAAAGCCGCTGGGATGAGAATTAGCACATCTAAGTCCGAGGCCATGGTTCTCGACCGGAAAAAGGTGGTTTGCACCCTCCGGGTTGGGGAGGAAGTCCTGCCTCAGGTGGAGGAGTTTAAGTATATTGGGATCTTGTTCACGAGTGAGGGTAGGATGGAGCATGAGATTGAAAGGCAGATCGGTGCAGCGGCCGCAGTAATGAGGTCACTGTATCGGTCCATTGTGGTGAAGAAGGAGCTGAGCCAAAAGGCAAAGCTCTCAATTTCCTACCCTCACCTGTGGTCATGAGCTCTGGGTCATGACTAAAAGAACAAGATCCCGGATACAAGCGGCTGAAATGAGCTTTCTCCGCAGGGTGGAAGAGCGCTCCCTTAGAGATAGGGTGAGGAGCTCTGTCACACGAGAGGAGCTCGAAGTAGAGCCGCTGCTCCTCCACATCGAGAGGAGTCAGCTGAGGTGGCTTGGGCATTTACATTGCATGCCCCCCTGACGACCTAGGTGAAAACCTAGGACATGCTGAAGCGACTAACATCACTCGGCTGGCCTGGGAGCGCCTTGGAGTCCCCCCAGAAGAGCTGGAGTGTGTAGAGTTAGAGGGAAGTCTAGGTGTCCCTGCTCAGACTGTTGCCCCGCGACCCGGCCCCGGATAAGCGGTTGATGATGGATGGATGGATGGAAATATGAGTTTTTAACGGCTAAATTGTTATAAGTCTGCTCCATTCTACCATATAAAATATCATTCTGACTGTTTTATAAGACAAATGCTTAAAAACTAAATAAAGATAAACTTGGCTTCAACCATTAAAATGTATTTGGCGCTTTGACTTTATCCTTCACCTGTTAGCATGTATACCTGTCAACCTAGTGAACTAGGTTTACTGTGTTGTAACTGCTGCAAATTTACTAGTCTGCAGAAAAAAAGTCAGCAAGATAGACAACATGATGTGGGTGTAGGAAAAACATCAAGCAGATAACAGGGGCAGGTAATGCAAAGAATTGAACCTTTTCTGCCTAATGTGTTACCTTGTGTACAGAAATGTTTTCATGCCCCCACACCCCACTTCCACCCCTCCTCTGACCCACCTCCCACGCAAATTGAAATACTATTAAGAACCAGATGTAGATTTTTATCTGTACAAACCACTGCATGAGTTGTTGCTACCTTGTGACTGGAGGCTTACAGCAGTGGTACACCTATGTCCAGCGTGCCATGTTCCATGACTATAACTATACTTTTTTCAATTTATTATTTTACATTTTAAAGGGGATTTTATTAGTGAGTTAAATAAAAAAAAACAAAAAAAAACAACAAAAAAAACAAGAGTTTTAGTATTCCTGTTTTATGTAATGGCAGCAAAGGCTTTACAAAAAGTAAAATGACAAACTTTACTTGGCCTTCTAACATTTATAGGCACAGGGTAATTGTAAATAGTAATACAATTATATAAACATGTTTATATTACTTTTTATTATTGTTTATTTTATATATCATTGTTGCAAAATTCTGCTTGAGGTTTTTCAGTGAGTGCCTCAAATTACGTCTTGCTTTACATTTTGTTTCTTCCTTTGTGTGCATTTGCAAGTGTGTTACTTTGTGCCACTTGGGCAGTGGTGGCTTAGTGGTTAAGGAAGCGGACGGGGGTCTGGAAGGCTTCAGGATTGAGTCCACCAGCTACCAAGTTACCACTGAGGTGCTCTGAGCAAGGGAACGTCCCCACACACTGCTCCCCTGGTGCTTAAAGCTGCCCACTGTTAACTTTGGTGATGTGTTAAAAGCAGGTCACATTTCGTTGTATGCAGTGCTGTGTCACAATGACAAGTAGTTCACTTTCCTTAAATTCCTTCCTACCTTGTACATCCTCTGATTACTTGCATCTGTTCATTACTGGCTACACTGGTGTCTTATTATCCCCCCTCCCTTTAGTATTCACTCTTTTTGTTCCTTTTATTCTTTCCCTGTTTGTCTTGTTACCACTGAGTGGTCCGGCTTTTGTATACCAGTGTATTGTTCTTATGTGGATTGTCCAACTCTTGTCTATTGATTCTGCCTCCTGCCTAGTTAATACCACCGCTTGTTGGTCTGCAACGAACATTGGATTAAACGTGTGTTCTGAAGACTGATCAGCTAAGTGTGTGTGCGTTTAAGTTAATGTTTATTCATATAATTAATTTTTTTTAATTTTAATTTATTATCTACCTGTTTTTTAATTTTTTTTTTTTTTTTCCTGTTGTGTGAAATTGGTTTGGAAAGGGGAAAAAATGGGGATATGGAAGATTTTATAATGCTGTGTCAATGTCTTTTTTGTGAAATTTCTTCCAATAAAAAAAGTTAAAAAACGGCACAGTTTTCAGTATTCTATGGGAGTGAGACTCTTTGTTTCTGCTGATTCTGCCTCGGAAAAGGGTTGATAACAAGAAAACTAATTAAAAAAAAAATCTTGTGTAGCAAAACTTAAATCTGTTAAATTTATAGGCACTGGGTAATTGTAAATAGTAATACAATTATATAAAAATGTTTATATTACTTTTTATTGTTTTTATTTTATATGTCATAGTTGCAAAATTCTGCTTGAGGTTTTTCAGTGAGTGTCTTGTCTCAATTTACATCATGTTTTACATTTTGTTTCTTACTTTGTGTGTGTGTATGTGTGTAAGTGCATTACTTAGTGCCTGCATGCCACCTGCGTCCACTTGGTGGCCTAGTGGTTAAGGCAGTGGACTGCGGTTCAGAAGGCTTTACGTTCAAATAGCGCCAGCTACCAAGTTACCAAACTTGCCCAAAACTTAAATCTGATAAAACATTTAAAACAGTATGTTTTTATCCTATTAAAACATTATTTTTTAATAGGATTTCCTTTGAATAAACACATTTACGGGTTCAGTGGATGTTTGCTAATGGTAATACGTATGGGGAATTTTGCTAAACCCTTACATCCTCTCATTCGCAACATCGCATATATTTGACACTAGTAGACTTTCTTATTTATAAAAATAAAAATACTGACGCATAATTCAAAATCAATAGACGATAAAATGTAACTTGACATAGTAACCAAGGTAGACTCAGAGTTAGTATGGTTAAATGTTATCGGACAAAATAATGTAGCTCTTAAAAACACCAAACATTACAGACGCACACATGTAAACATAATGTTTTACCACAGTCACATGCTTTATCTAAATGTTTATCCTGATTCTAATCTAACTCAAAATTGAATCCCAACTGCAAATTGAATTTTCAAAATGTTAAAATACACTTTTTGTACATCCATTTTGTATGGGTCTGCAAAATGTCGCCAAAAGAACTTTTTTTTTTTTTAAATATATACCGTATGCTTCGCACCTTAAGGCGCACCTCATTATAAGGCGCAATATCAATTAACGGGTTTTTTCATACGTAAGGTGCACCGGATTATAAGGCGCATTATGTGAAACAAAACAGTCAGCGAAACAATTAAGCAGAAGAATCAAGCATATTTGGATCCCTCTTGTCAATATCTGTCTTGTTGCTGTCCTGTGATGATTCCGGCCTTTGTGAACGCTCCGACATTTGAGACCGATACCTTAGCCCAGGTATCCACGGTCCATTAGCAGATAGTGGCGCAACTCTTCCCGGCGTTGCCTTCCTGTCTTGGTGAATGTGTGTTCGCCTTCTGTCATCCAATGCTCCCACGCAGCTCGCAATTTAACTTTGAATGCCCTGTTAATAGCAATATTTAGCAGTTGTTATTCTATGGTTAATCCACCCGATGTGATGGATTGGGTTTTGACAATATCGGTGAGATTAGTGTGCATGGAGTCGCAGATCAATAGGGAGAGAGATTTGTGGAAAATGGTAGTGACCTAAGTTTGACACAGGACGGCGCTGATGTTCGCCCCTCCAGAGTCAGGCGGTTGTCACTATTTTTGTTCTGGGTGGTCACCATTTTGTTGTTTTTGTCCGTATTGATAAAAAATACGGACAAAAAACATATATATATATATTTTGTCCATATCAATAAAAAATGAGTAATAAAATACGGAAGCGTATTGCTGCCACACTGAGAAAAAAAAATGGCTCAGTATCACGTAATTATGTGATAAGTTTCACGTTATTTCGTGATAAGTTTCACGTTATTACGTGATAACTTTCACATTATTTCGTGATAAGTTTTACGTTATTACGTGATAAGTTTCACGTTATTTCGTGATAAGTTTTACGTTATTTCGTGATAACTTTCACCTTACAGTGGTCCCTCGCTATATCGCGGTTCTACTTTTGCTCCCGCAGTATATCGCGGATTTTTTAATCCAATCTTTAAACATTAAAAATGTTTTAATTTCCAATATTTTCATTTTTCTAGCCTACAAGGGAAAAATAGTATTTAATAAACGAAAAGGCATTTTACAACACATAAATATATACAGGGTAATACATAAAAAACATGTCCAGTACGTACGTTTGGGAAATCTAAGATATATGTACTGCCCATATGGTGAGCATTTAATTAATGTAGGGTACCTCAATTGGACACATGATGACACTGTTGTTGTTGTTCGACTGTTGATAACCGTGTGGGCAGGTTCGTGAAGGGTAAATATATACATAAATCATATAATAACTATCTCGACTCCACTTCGCAAAGTTTCCCATTTCGCGGTGGGTCTTGAAACGCAACTAACGCAATACGACAAGGACCAGTGCATTTCGTGATAACTTTCACGTCTTTCATTACGTGATGACTGTCAAGCACATTGAGTTTACTTTGTACAAGAAATGCGCACTATAAATAAAATTGAATTGAATGAAATGATGAATGAAAGCCCCCCTGCGAGGCAAGAAAATGGCTCGTCTACACTATTCAGTTGAATTGTAATAGATATGCTTGGCTTGAGGTTTGGTTAGATTTTGCAATTATTGGGCTCAGTGGATGCGATTTATATTAGTATGCGTACACTTTGAAGGATTGATCAACTGGAGTGCCACGGCTCCATAGATACAAGCTGGATACGTTGTCACCCACATTACGAGTCATCACGTAATTAGGTTGTAAGTTTCATGTTATTTTGTGATAAGTTTTACGTTTTTACGTGATAAGTTTCATGTTATTTCGTGATAAGTTTCACGCTATTTCGTGATGTTACATGTTATTTCGTGAAAAGTTTTACGTTTTTACGTGATAAGTTTTACGTCATAAGTTTTACGTCATTACGTGATACGTTTTACGTTATTAGGATAACTATATAAAGCTATTGTTAAAACGTGGAAAGTTCCAGTGAGCTTGCACGTCGCCTAGGCTCAAAATGTGGATTCTCCACTGTCGAGATTTCTTCGAATTCGTGGTGTGCCAGAAGACTGTCTCCTTCGCATTGAGCAAGATCACGTACACTATATTACCAAAAGTGTTCGCTCACCCATTCAAATGTTCAGAATCAGGTGTCCTAATCCCTTGGCCTGGCCACAGGTGTATAAAATCAAGCACTCAGGCATGCAGACTGTGAAACAAGACATTTGTGAAAGAATGGGCTGCTCTCAGGAGCTCAGTGAATTCCAGCGTGGAACTGTCATAGGATGCCACCTGTGCAACAAATCCAGTCGTGAAAT
>NC_024328.1:20903617-20907122 GCF_000523025.1 Cynoglossus semilaevis
CAGTACGTACGTTTGGGAAATCTAAGATATATGTACTGCCCGTATGGTGAGCATTTAATTAATGTAGGGTACCTCAATTGGACACATGATGGCACTGTTGTTGTTGTTCGACTGTTGATAACAGTGTGGGGAGGTTCGTGAAGGGTAAATATATACATAAATCATATAATAACTATCTCGACTCCACTTCGCGAAGTTTCCCATTTCGCGGTGGGTCTTGAAACGCAGCTAACGCAATACGATAAGGACCAGTGCATTTCGTGATAACATTCACGTCTTTCATTACGTGATGACTGTTAAGTACATTGAGTTTGCTTTGTACAAGAAATGCGCTCTATAAATAAAATTGAATTGAATGAAATGATGAATGAAAGCCCCCCTGCGAGGCAAGAAAATGGCTCGTCTACACTATTCAGTTGAATTGTAATAGATATGCTTGGCTTGAGGTTTGGTTAGATTTTGCAATTATTGGGCTCAGTGGATGCGATTTATATTAGTATGCGTACACTTAGAAGGATTGATCAACTGGAGTGCCACGGCTCCATGGATACAAGCTGGATACGTTGTCACCCACATTACGAGTTATCACGTAATTACGTGATAAGTTTCACGTTATTTCGTGATAAGTTTCACGTTATTACGTGATAAGTTTCGCGTTATTTCGTGATAAGTTTTACGTTTTTACGTGATAAATTTCACGTTATTTCGTGATAAGTTTTACCTTATTACGGATAACTATATAATGCTATTGTTAAAACGTGGAAAGTTCCAGTGAGCTCGCACGTCGCCATAGCTCAAAATGTGGATTCTCCGCTGTCGAGATTTCTTCGAATTCGTGGTGTGTCAGAAGACTGTCTCCTTCGCATGGAGCAAGATCTAAGTATAATATGTACCGCCAACTGTCTAAATCAATCGTGTATGTTAAGCAGCTACCCGCATGATAACTAGCCTGTTAAGAAGCTACCCGCTGACTATAACGGGGGGACACATGGAGCTTACAACACCAATGTCCGCAATATTGTCATGGCTCCACAAACATTTAAACATTTCGACCCAGTGAGTCGAGGCAAAGCAAGTTGTAAACCCGCCTGAGTACGAACATTGCCATGAAGCAGGGATGGATCTATTACTGCATCATAGGAAATACCAATAGGGCACATGTGTCGAACTCAAGTCATTTTGTCTGGCCCACGGGAGCTTAAAAAGTGTTTCCCTTATAATAAAGTCCTGAGGTGCTGCTGATTTTTTTTACTTGAAAAAATAATATTTTTTTATTACATAGCAATGTAACCTCAATAAATATAATCAATCTCAGAAACATTTATGAATACATAATAGTTACATTATTAAGTCTTTCAGTTACAACTGGCCCCCAAAGTGTATTTACTTTGCTGATGCTCTTAGCATTTGGTAGCCAAAGGTGATTAGAGGGGAACTCTATTGCTAATGTGCCCCCCCAAATGTATTTACTTTACTGATGTTATTAGCATTTGGTAGAGAAATAATAGGTGAGAAATAATAGTAATGGCAACACATTAATACTATTTAATTATTGGTTATAATAATTATTACAATGAATTTAAAAATAATGAATTAATAACAAAACAATAAAACAGTTGCTTCACAACTGTGAAGTTAAACTCCAGTTTCCACTTGGTAAGGTAAGGTACTGTAGAGGTACTACTTCCCACTACCCCTCTTGAGTTCTAATTATTATGTCTGTCTTGACAGATTGATGTCACAGTCATTGAGTTCATGGATGATGACACTCTGGCTACATCCCAATTTATGGAGACAGGATTGCAGCAAGACGCTTCTGTTTGCAACACCATTGTGCAAGTACTAAAGAATCAACAAAAGGTTCATTGCTTGAAAAACTGAAAAAAAGGATGGGCATTGGTGGGTATGATGATGACAGTAACAACCAAGGGACCTTTAACAACCAGAGGACCTCTCCAACTAAACGGAAAAGAAATTATGGAAAACACAACCAATGGGCAGAAAAAGCAACAAGAAAAATTGAGTTGGGGTGGATCCATGAAGGCAAACAAATCCGAAAACCCGGGGGGGGGGGGGGCAAGAACCACGGGGGGGGGGGGGGGCGGCAAGAACCCTTGATATCCCCAAAGAATCCAAACAAAAGGACATATTACAGTATGCCAAAGACATTTTCTTCCCAAATGGACAAAATAAATTAGGAAGATTTGAAGAATTTAATCACGACATATTAGACTATCAGGAGGAAGCTTTTTTTGATGAAGCTATTACAGTTGGAGAACTGTACAGCATGCTCAGAATGGGAGTGTTGAGATTTTATCTGTGAACTAAAAAAATGAATGAAAATGAGGATAATGAGGATAAGGAATGTGAAGATGAGCAGCCTATCCAAAGTGTTGAAATAGAGGCAATCTTAGAGACATCTGAGGTTATTCTTGGCCCCTATCTTGGAGAACCCACGACTGGCCAAATGGATGACACCTTGATATATCAACCTGGCCTGGAGGTCGATGAGGACCTTATCATCACATAGATCCTCACTCCCAGAACAACATCAGCACTCAGTACTCAAGATCCAGCATCTACAGGTGATTTATCAAGTAGTTCTACAGCTTCATATGATGTTGGGTATATCACCATTACACTTCATAGGATCAATCTTTTAGAGGAAATGATAGGCCAATTCAAGAATTCAGCACTTCTCGAACATAAACTGAGATACATTTACATTGATGAAAAGGGAACTGACGTAGATGGTGTCTCAAGAGACGTGTACGCTGCATTTTGGACTGAGCTACTGGAACATACAGCTGAAGGGGAGGACCAGAGGATTCCATCTCTGTGTCCTAAGTGGCAAGAAGAAGAGTGGAAGTCCATTGGTAGAATTCTATTGAAGGGATTTCAAGAACATGGATATTTTCCCTGTCGGCTTTCCCCCGCTTTCACAATAGCACTTATTTTTGGTGAGAAAGAAGTGTCAGATGATGTGCTTTTTGAACACCACATAATTTAAAACACATCCATTTGAAAGTGGCACATAAGCAGTTGATCCAAAAGCCAAGATCATCAGAAAAGATGTCATGTATTGCTGGTTCCACCCTAAGAGAAGCTTTTGTGAGCCCACAAGATGTCTTGTACATTATACATCAGAAAATATGTCGTTTATTGCTGATTCCAACCTAAGAGAACCCACAAGATGTCTTGCACATGTACGAAGTATTATGTACAAATTATATAATAAAATAGCTTTTGAAGTTGCTAGTTGCCTCTCCTTCAACTCAAGCAGAGAACCAGAGTATTCGTTTCCTGCAACAGTACATAAGAGGCTTGGATGATGCGGGTCTCAGAAGGATGTTAAGATTTATCACAGGGTCAGATGTTATCTGTGTTACCAAAATTGAGATCATGTTCACAGCAGTAGATGGACTTGCACGACGACCTGTAGCGCTTACCTGTGGTCCAGTTTTGGAACTGCCATGGACATACACTTCCTATCCAGAGCTACGCA
>NC_024328.1:20908043-20908628 GCF_000523025.1 Cynoglossus semilaevis
AGAACAAATGAAGTCTGTATTGCTTGATATGTACCACCCCTGGATATGTGTGTCAATAAAACGAGCCTGAGTTTGTGGAGAGAGCAGGATTCAGCAGTCGACCCCCTGACTCTCCGCTGGACCCTCCCTGTGCACAGGCGAACTCGAGCAACGACTTTTGTCTTTTCTTTATACTTTGTGAAAGTTCTTGATCAACGAATCCGGGGTGGTAAAACCTTACCACAACATGCCACACTGAGAAAATAAAATTGACTCAGTATCACGTAATTACGTGATAAGTTTCACGTCATTTCGTGATAAGTTTCACGTTATTTACGTGATACTAATTATGTGATAACTCGTAATGTGGGTGACAACGTATCCAGCTTGTATCCATGGAGCCGTGGCACTCCAGTTTATCAATCCTTCTAAGTGTACGCATACTAATATTAATCGCATCCACTGAGCCCAATAATTGAAAAATCTAACCAAACCTCAAGCCAAGCATATCTATTACAATTCAACTGAATAGTGTACACGAGCCACATTCCTGCCTCGCAGGGGGGCTTTCATTCATCATTTCATTCAATTCAATTTTATTTATAG
>NC_024328.1:20908992-20947496 GCF_000523025.1 Cynoglossus semilaevis
ATATTGGAAATTAAAACATTTTTAATGTTTAAAGATTGGATTAAGAAATCCGCGATATACTGCGGGAGCAAAAGTAGAACCGCGATATAGAGAGGGACCACAGCAATACGCTTTACGCATACAAGGAGTTTTTGACCACGAAAAAATCGACAGTCATGCGTCTCAGTCGTCTATACATCGACCATTCATCGACAATACAAAAACACAACACAGAGTCTTTGAGGTTTTGGAGGCACGACGCGACGTTGCACGGATTTCGGTTACACAACTATACTGTAATAATTGTTGTTGAGCATCTTCTAATTGTGATAACAGAGTTCAACGGCATTGTTAGCTCCCATTGTGTTTTAGTTGTGTGCCATCATGTGTGATGCGCTGTGTGGTTTGGGTTTATAAAATCGGTTCGAGTAAAGTAAGCACAACCAGAAGTAATACATCAGGCGCACGGGTTATAAGGCGCATTGTCGATATTTGAGAAAATTAAAAGATTTTAAGTGCGCCTTATAGTCCAGAAAATATGGTACAAAATTAAACAAAAACAAAAAAAAAAAACCCACACACAGCTCATACATCTTACAAAAACAGACAAACAGTTTTATTCCTATTAATTCATGAAAAGAGTACAAAAAAGATGTGATAAAAAAAATACTTACTCAACTGATCACATTCTATTCTGCCCTCAGTGAAAAGACGCATCAGTGAAAAATTTAAAAATGTTATTTTTTTCTTTTATGCTATTTCATCTACTCTTTGATAATGAATGAAATATGGGTGCAATTATTTAATGTTTTATCTGTTCTAAAAGAGGTTGAAAAGACATTATTGTATGAACTGTTGTTTCCATTACCCCTCATTGTTGCCCATTCTTTCAAGCACATAATATGCAAACAAAATACTTTGTGTTAATAGTACCTGTGAGGATGACTACACATCCTGCTGCTCTCTTAAACTGCCTGAGTCATGAAGGACTTTTCTCCAACAACTTTTAACTTTACCCCTAGATGGTGCTAATTTCCTCACAGTGCATCTATTAGCATGGATTGTTGAGAGCAGCCATTGTCCAGCTGCTCAAAGCACTCCTACCGCCCAAAGTAGTTCACATTGCCGAATACTTGATCTGAGAGGTGAGCTAATGTCTATGGATGCAATTGAGATAAATACAGCACATAATACCAAGGGGAACATGGCATGGGAGGACTCCATGGGACAAAACCGTAGATGGGAGGGAGCCGGGAATGCTAATTTAAAGTGGGACGAACAACATGACAACATCAACAATGACGACATAGCATACACACTGCGTAATCGTGATGTACACCATCACAGGGAGACTGGATTTATGGCTTCTCTTGTGGCTAAGAATAACATACACGGACATAGGACAATGAATTTCAAAGCCTTTTCCCTAAATGAACTGAGCATCCTTGCTGAACAGCTTCCACCCATCACTGCTGGAGGAGTTCAATGGTTACAACAGGTCAATTACTGATTGTGGGTGATATGCGTGCTCTGCTCGCACGCTTATGTACAGCTGCTGACTCTGATGCAGTGACGATCTGTCTCGGTTGGAGAACGGATTCATCTGCCACAGTGTTAGACGCTGAACGCTACACTATTCTAACGTCTGTGCTAAGAACTGTTTTCCCTGTACCTGCCTGTGTTTTTGCTGACCTTGTGTTTACACCAAAGGAAGGGGAGGACCCAGCAGACTTCCTGAGACGTGCTGCTGATTCATACACAAAATGGGGGAAGCCCCCACCACATCTGCCATGAATTCCCAAATGTTTAGGGCAGAGGTCCTTAAAGGGCTGCCCAAAACCATCAGCAGTTCAATGGAAAACAACCATGACATGCCCGGAGCTGACCACCAAAGATGGTGCTCCCATGTACAACATCACATGCGCAGACACATAACAGAAACTGACACTCATCACTCCAAAATTAAAGTCCTGGAAGAGCAGCTACTAGCACTGAGGTTGCAGGAAGCTAAACAACAGGCTGAGCAAGCTAAAAAGACCCCCAAAGTACAGGCTCCATTGGTACCTGAACCAGAGACCCACTCACGGATGACACAAGCCCCTCCTTACATTCCCCAACCGCCTTGACCCACTCAACCCGACCATTATGTCAAGTATCAGGCTGGCAGAGGTGGGGTGGCACGGGGTGGAAGTCGTGGTCGTTGGCAGACTTCTCATGGTGGACACAGCCGCATGACTGAGGTTGCTTGCTGGGAGTGTGGAGATGTGGGACACTACTCCCGTGACTGCCCCAATCATCGTTTGTCTCAACGCCCCATACATCAAACCCGAGGTCAAGGGCACTCTGATGGTCTTCACCGCCCTCCCAATGACTCGCTGGCTACCCGACCGCCACAAGGAGGCTAACAACAGCGATATGTGTTTTATGGTAGATAGCGGCGCTAGGTATTCTACTATTGCCAAATTCTCTCACCGGTTTCGCGGGAACCTCTAACGTCCTGCATATGACTGAACCCACCACAGTTCAGTTCGCCTGTCAAAAACTCAGACACTCCTTTGTATATGCTCCTGACTGCCCAGTGAACTTGATGGGACGTGACTTGTTGATTGTTTCTTGTCCCATGATCCAATGTTCACCAGATGGATTACTACTGTGCTTCCCAGATGGTTCTACCTATCACTGCTCTGCCTACACGTGCCAAGAAGGCCTGTTTCCCGTGTTTGATGCTTCTGTTGAAGAGCAGGACACTCCAGTAAATCCCTATGCAGACATTTATTGGGCAGCTGTTAGTGAGTCCTCTCATACATGGCTGGCTGCGACTGAAGTGTTGGCTGCTTGGAAGCCGTGGTTTCTCTCGTTGCGTCCCTACTTTCCTCCTGTTGACCCCTACCACTGCATGCTATACTATGACAGGAATGGTGACATATGTTATGAAGATTCTTTCACACAGATTGAGGGCTCTGAGTGGGACCTTTCTTTAGGATATATGTATGTCGGCCCTGCAGGCATCGCGTATGAGGTTGCTCTGACTGGTGAACAACAGCTTTGGTACCGCATGACTGACCCATCCGATCCCACTGTCGCTTCCTATGCTCCACATATTACATTGTTAGTAGCTGCAGACCATTCAGCCAAAGACTTAGGCCCTATGGTCCTCTCCTGCGGCCATGCTTGTGATTGGTCGCCTACCACAGTTCCCATCTTGCATTTTCCCCCCTCTCTATCCTCCTACAAGATATTATACCCATCTGTTTCTGTTTCGTCTGTTCTTGAACACAATCACATTCTTAGTCACCATGGCAGGGAATCCTCTGACGCTGAAGGTGCTGCTGCTATGTTGAATAGCTTACCTGCTTTACTGTGGTCTTCAGGCCCCACTGACGTCGGTTGCTGTTCCTCTATCCCGCCCATCACTTTTAAGTTCCAATCGGGTCCCGTTTGCCTTCCTCAATACCAAACATCCCCGGAAGGTTTGGTGTGGATCGCAGACACCATTTCTGGTCTGTTAGCCACAGGAGTTCTCCATAAAACGGACTCATGTGCGTGGAACACACCCATTCTCCCTGTCCTGAAGAAGGACATGGGCAAATCCCGTATGGTGCATGACCTTAGGGCTATTAACACCATCATCACAACCCCACAACTTCCTGTTCCTAATTCCTCATGCTTCCCTCTCCCCCCTGACACCCGAACATATCTATTTCACGTGCATTGACCTTGCTAATGCTATTTTCTGTCTTCCTCTCGCTGTTTCCTTGCAGGACATGTTTGCTTTCACTTTCCAGGGTGTACGCTACACGTACACTCGCTTGCCCCAAGGATTTGTTCTCTCCCCTGGCATTTTCAACTCTGTTTTGCGTGACTTACTCAAAACTTTCTGCGTCACTGAGGGCATTTTTCTGGTTCAGTATGTTGACGATATCCTGCTTGCTGCCCTCACGGAAGCCTCGTGTTTGTCAGCTACCCGTTCTCTCTTGTTACACCTACACTCGGTAGGTTTGAAATGCTCACAGAAAAAGGTTCAATGCTGCTGTGCCCAAGTCACTTTCCTTGGACGTGTTATTTCCGCTAAAGGCACAGGCATTAGCTCCTTACACCGCTCTATCATCCTGCATCATCCAAAACCTTTAAGCACATGCTCAGCTTCTTGGGACTGGCAAACTACTCCAGATTTTACGTACCTAACTACACTGACCTCACACGATCCATTCCCATCCTGGTAAATGGGAAAGGGATGAGAAACTTGTCAGCTACCATTGATTGGACCACTAATGCCAAGGCTTGTTTTATTAGGTTGAAACAAGCTCTCTCTTCCGCCGCTGATATGGCTACACCCGACTACAAACGTCCATTCTTCCTAGATGTTTCTGCTAAAACACACAGCGTCTCCGCGGTGCTTTACCAGAAAAAGGGGGATGGTACACGAGCAGTTTGCTCAGTTGCTCAACACAAATGGACAACTATGAAAAACGTCATCCACCTTGCGCAGCATTTGCCTCAGCTCCAGGCAGAATCATTCTCAAAACAGCTCATGTGGTTTTACATCACCCCTTAACAGTAAGGACAGGCCACAGTGTTGTACAGTACGTCACCAGTAAAGCATTCACCATGACTGCACAGAGACAGCTGAAACTGGAGGCAATTCTCACTCAGCCTAACCTCACATTCACACATGAGGGAATCAACATGGCAGAAAACATAACAGAAGGAGAACCTCATTTGTGTGCAGACAGGATGATAACACAAACACAGGTCAGGCCAGGACTAACTTCAGAACCTCTGACTGATCCTGACATGAAATTGTTTACAGACGGATGCTGTTTCAAAGCAGACACATGACTAGTCTCATCATATGCAGTCGTATAGATGACCTCACTACACCATTATGAAACAGCAGAGGTGCCACGACAAACAGGATAACAGTCAGCACAAAGAGCAGAAGTGGTAGCCCTCACAAAAGCCTTAGAACAAGCAGTAGGACAGAGGGTTTCCATTTTCACTGACTCAGCAGATGCATTTACAGTTATCCACGTCACCCTACAAGAATGGCAAAGAACTGGCAACAGGAGAACCAATAAAACACCTTGACGACATCAGAGAATTACACAGATGTCTTTTGCTCCCCACTGAAGTCGCTGTGGTGAAATGTAAAGGACACACAGGGGGTAGTGATTGGATCTCAAAAGGTAATGAGGCAGCTGACATTGCAGCCATGAATGCAGCTGGCTACATTCTGAACCAGAAAAATCAAATGATGGTGACTTCAGAGGAAGCACCTACATTAGGCATACAGGCAATCCGAGGGTGGCAGGCAGAAGCCTCCCCAGAGGAAAAATCAATGTGGAAACAAATGGGAGCAGCGATGTGCGATGGACTTTGGCAAAAAGACGGTAAGCCAGTACCATCACAGAGGCGACTCCTCTCACTGATTCATGAAGCACATGGACCGACACACGTATGGAAACATAAAGTGTAGACTGAAACGCTGGTGGCACCCTTTCCTTCCATCCATCTGCACAGACTGTCTAAATGTGTAAAAAACACAATGTCAAACCGACTTCTAAACCGACACCAGGACATCATGGACGGACACTGATGAGCCCCGGACAGGAGATAGTCATGGACTACACTGACATGGGGAGTACTGTCATGGGGTACAGGTGCCTCCTGGTGATTGTAGACTGCTACTCGGGATGGCCAGAAGCCTATCCTTGTAAAAAGGAAAGGGCACAATCAGTGATAAAACACCTACTGAACCATTACATTCCAACACATGCCTTCCCCAGACTAATCAGCTCAGACAATGGCACTCACTTCAAGAACCACCACTTAGGTGAGGTGGAAAAGATGCTTTGGCTCAAACATAAATTACAAAAACAAAAAATAGATAGACATTAATTCTTGGAAGATACACTTTAGAACCCACATAGACATTTATTCTTGGAAAATATGTATTGTACATTCATTCTTGGAAAATATGTATTGTTGATATAAAAGTATGCACTCGGTGTACTGGAGGGGATGGAAATTAGAATTAGAATTTGGCTGTCGATGCGCATCCTGTAACACAAGCATAACAACCCAGAGCTCTGCAAATAAAGACCGCTTCAATTGGAACCTGATTGCTTCTCTTCATTATCCAATAAAAGAACATGCCGACAACACTAACCACGGCGCTGAGGGTTCCAATGCTGCTGAAGGAAGGCAAGCGGAGGACACAGAAGGACCCCTGGTGGATACCTATTCCTCTGAAAGTGGCACTGAGGAGAATACCCCCAAAACACCAACGAACCTTAGAACACAACAAAACCCCCATAACCAGGAACCAGGCCAGAGGACAGAGAGGAAGGCAGCCCAAAGCCAACAAGGTGGCAGTGTGGCAACAGCTGGACACAGACCTGGTTAGCATCTTAGAGCACTCACTACGTGGCCAAGTAGAGACCAAGCTAAACTGCTTTGGAGACTTCCTGTACGGGAAGTGTAGAGGTAGGTTTGGAGTAATGGCTGTAAGACAGACCGTAGGGCAAAGGCAGAAGGGACAAAGGGAGAGGGAGATCGAGCAGTTGGTGAAGAGGCGGCATCAGATCCGAAAGCAGTGGAGGAAAGCAGGTGAAGAGGAGAAGGAGGACCTGAAACCACTGTGGGAGGAGGTGAAGAAGAACCTTGCCAGCCTGCAGAGGGCAGAGTGCATCCAGAAACACAGGAGGCGGAAGGAAAAGGAGAGGAGCAACTTCTACAAAAATGCCTTCAAGCATGCAAGACAGCTTCTAGAGGACAAGAGAAGCGGGAAGCTGGGGATCACAAAATCGGAGCTGGAGGATCACTTCAGGGAGCAATACAGTGACCCAGCAAGATCAACTCCGCTGAGATCTCCTGGTTACGTTCCTCGCCCCGGCCCCCATCCTTCCCATTCGATGCTGTTCTCCCTAAGGTGAGTGAGGTCGCAGAAGATGTTCAGAAAGCAAGAGCAGCCTCAGCCCCAGGCGCCAACGGGATACTTTACAAACTGTACAAGTATTGCCCTAGGGTCTATAAACTTCTGTGGAACCTCATGAGGGTGGCCTGGAAGAGCCAAGCCATCCCCTCAGAATGGCAAAGGGCAGTTACAGTTTTTATCCCGAAGGAGGCAATATCCACCACCATCTAGCCAGTTCAGGAGCATCACACTCCTGAATGTGGAAGGAATTATCTTTTTCTCCGTACTGGCCAAGAGGCTGACCAACTTCCTGACTAGCATCAGGTACATTGACACCAGCTGCCAGAAACCTGTGTACAATTCCCAGGGTGTGTAGAACACTCTGCAGTCATCCAGGGCAGATCCCCCATCAACTCATCGACTATGCCCTGGAGTTACCTCAGCCCCTTAACCCTGAAGGTAAATATAAGGATGACCCCAATAATGCCCCAGCCACAGCCCTAATCCCCACCCCTTGATCATACCAAAGAAAATCACCCTTGAGGTAAGTTGGCAACACTAGTGACACTCAGGCACTAGTGGGGCCCAGGGAGGTGTTCAGATGAGCACGCCAGCACAAGGGCACTGGTGGAGGTGCGTCAGGCAGCAATGCCCAGACCACCAGCCTGCATTTTCATATGTCTGCCTGTCTGTCTGTCTATCAGTGGACCAAATCAACAAGGTGACCACTAGATGGCACATCACATAAATTACCCAGTGAGCACTGAGCGAAGAGTGTGAACAGCTTCTTCAGCAAAGAACAGAAACTGTTATTGCTTCTTCATGTTCAAATTTGCAGACACTGATAAGGTACCATTTCTAAACAAAGTAAGGGCTCAAACACGAACTGCACTGCAATGGTAGCACAGTTACCAACAAACAGTAAACACTCTTATTTTAGAGGATGACACGGTGGTTCAATAAAACCCAAAACTGATGATCTCTAAAAAAACACAAATTTACCTCCCTTTTTTATTTAATTTTTCCCTCTAATGATGTCTTTTAAAAACTGACTGATACAGGCATACGTTTCACAAAGAGTAGAAAATTGATTGAATGTTTTACTCACTGTATGGAGTTCTCTATACGTGTGATGGTGAGGAATGCTGCAAGGTTTGCTGTGTACGATGAGATGACGATCAGAGCAAACATCCACCAAACACCCATCATCATCCTTGTAGCCAGAGTTGTATAGGGCACCTCGCCACCTGCAGGACAAAAGACAAGAAAATTAGAAATGTAATTACCGCAAAAAACGATGAGGAAACTTTTAGATAGCATAACTTCCTTGATGTAAAGAAAAAGAAGGAGATTGTGAAAGATTGCATTAGGGATTAAACAGAAGATCGGATGTTTACATGTACAGATATACAGTACATAAGGTAAGATAGGGTTGAGGATTTGTGTTCTGCCAGGAGCTAAACCCAAAGGGGTTTTTGTCCTGTGATAACAATTCTGTGTTCAGTTCAGTTGGTTATGTCTTAAATAACATACCCTGCTGTTAAAATAAATTATTAGAAAACACCTTCAATCAACAGGATGTACAAATGTTGACAGGCCACCCCATAATGATTCTGCATGGAGCATGTTACAATAAAAAAGTTCAAATTTGAAATAATCAACAGCTTTTATCGCCCGTCCTTTAAAGTCCTACTGTGCTGCAGTAAAAAGGCTAAATGCCTCAAATTAGCCACAAAAAAACAAACAAAAAACGACACTCTGACCTGATAAATAAACAAATAAATGTTCATTCACAGCATTATATCAATGTTATTGTCTACTTTCTTCAACTCTGTGCTAAGCTGCTGTGTTAAGCTACACCTTGCATTCATATTATAATGACATTGTTGACTCACATTTGCGTAACAAATACTTGGATCTGTGAGCGGTTGCAGCCTCACTGTTTCTTCTTGTTACCTGCCAGAAATGACCACTACCACCTCCCTTTTTCTGCTCTTCTGGCCTCCAGCATCATTCTGTTTCTGTGTCTGTGATGACTTTTAAGTCTTCAAAAATGTATTGGTAGCACCCTCTGCTTGTTTTCAGTTAAATAAAATTCCCAAATACTTCTAGGATGGATTTTTCATGTGAAAAAAATAAACTTGGTTGAGTAAATGACGAAGGATGTTATTATCAATTATATTACACAGTGCAGACGCCCAGACATTAAACATTTTAATCTTTATAGCATTGACAATTTTACAGTACATTCTTTACTATACTAAGAGTTGAATGTCCAAATATATGCAGCACTACATCTTCAGTATCCTAAAATGCCTTTAAAACATCATCTCTGTTGAGGATTTCACCAGCAGGAGCAATTTGGGGAATTTGGGCTTCATCCTGGCAAAGTCTGTAAAGAGCTAATTAGGACACCAGGAAGAAAATCTACTGCAGAACGAGTACCTTTATGAAATATTAATTTCAACAGGGAAATTCCGTTTGAGCTAATTGAGTTATGATCCGCTCATCTACAACTGAGCAAGTAGCTCTTTTTATGTAAAGATTGTTTATTACATGAACTTGTAATGTCAGCATTTTAATCAATACATTTTAACTGCGTATATATGTATAAACATGGTCTGAATATTTATACGTAAGAATCAAGGTATATTCAATAGATCTATGACAGATGCAATTATTTAAACATGTCTGATTTATTAACTAAAACATGTTTGAACCTTAGCTCTCAAGCGTCTCCCACCACTTTGACATGTTTGATCATTATAATTATGTTGGGCTGTGTTCACTGTGTTTATCGAGAGGACACATCAAACATTTAACTAAACCTGGATGGATCTTTTGAAGCTTAGGAACATTTGTTTTAACTTGTAACATTAGGTTTTTGACTGTTCCCAAACAGAAAGAACTTCTAAAAGGAACTGGATTTTATTTTCTCATTTGAGGCAAAGAAGCAGGTGGTGCAAGAGACCTTCATTAGCATTCCACAAAGACAGTCTACATCACATAGTACTGTAAAAATATTGTTTATATATGATTCAGGACAGCTCATGATTTCTGAAGTCTATCAAGATACAATAAAGTTTCTGGATTCTGATCAACGTTAATTTTAGTAAAAAAAAAGACTCAACCTGTCACCACTGAGGAAAGAAACATGCAGCCAGCCACTAAGTAATATGTCATATACTGCATATATGTAAAATACCATAAATATGTTTTGACAATGTTTTTATTACTTCATACAAACTGTATTTCTAACATCAGCACCATATACTCTATATATGTGTCAGGTTTTCTAAATAAAAGTAATTTCTTAAATGTATATTGTGACTTACAACAAAGAAATGTAGAATTTGTGTCATGGTTTGGAGACATATCATCAGGTTTGAATCCCTTCAATGTGGCTTTCAGGAAATATAAACCTTTCTCTTTCTTTTACTTCATCAAAAATGAGGTCCTTTTCAAAGCATTATTCATGGAAGCTTTCAAGTGCCCCCCACATGACAACCTAAAAAGAGCCAAGAAACTCAAAGATTCAATGTATTTGAAAAATGACTCAGACTGCAAATGTGCAGCTTCATAGATTCTAACTTCTAGATCAGGGAAAGTACTGTCCCTTCAAAGGCTTCATGTTGTTTCCACACAATGCAGACAGCCTGTATAAGTATGACTAACTTCCTATATACTTATAATCATGATTGATACAGTAGTGCTGTAACACTGCAACACTTTTCTTTCAATTTAGGTCACCATAGTTTGATGACTTTAACTGCTGCCTTATTTCCCATCAGTCTTTTTTGAATGAATGAGTCACTAGATTAAGGTATGTCAACAAAACTGATGGATTAATTAGAGAGCTGGATGCCTGCCTGCTTGACTATGTGGCTGACTGGCTGACTGTATTAAACCACTGACAGACTCATTATCCTGATGCAGACTGTCCACCTGCTTCTCCTCAAACGTCAATATTGTCACATTTGTAATTGTCCAGATGTTACAAATTATTATTTAAAAAAGTTCCCACCACCTGGGACACTGCCATAAAATCCTGGCCCCCATGGATGGGCATGATGTTAGACCCCAATGTACTGTATATATTAATTTAATATTCTAATATTTTTGGGGTCCCCTCTCCCTGTTTGAAATCATGTTTACCCCCCACTCCACACGACACAACTGCCTACAACTGTCGAGCGGATCATACATTTATAGCTGTTTGTGACTTAGTCTCTTATCTCTTACATTGTTAACCTGCAATTAGATGAGGTTAATTAGATTAAATTGGAATTAGGGAGGGGAACCGAGAACCTGTTCTAAGAGAAAACAGACTACTAATGGTCGTTTGTTTTTTTGGGGGGGGGGGTTACAGCATAATGTTGAGGCAGATAAAAAAGGCAAAAGAAATTATGACCATTTGTAAAAAAAAAAGGTGTCGTCTTTCATATGCTGCACACTGTAAACAGCAATCATAGCATCCTCCATCTTAAATTTTACATTAAACAACATTAAACACATCCAGGACCTGTCATTTGTTAATGTTAGTGACATTCATCAACCTGCTTCCTCTATGGTGTCTTAGTAATGTCCATCCACTATAATTACACCTAGATGATGAGGATTAGCTTGCCATGCCTCAGGTTGAGCGTGTAACTACATCACCAAGGTGGAGTCACCACCAGATTAATTTATACTCGTTTCATATTACTACTGCAAGATGAGTGTCCACAAGATAGACAAGTATATTGCTGTTTGAACCTTTTCCTGACATTGGTCAAGTTTGACGTCTGCTGGAGTTTTAATAGCTTTGGGACACAGATTACAGGTGTTTTTTTTTATGTTAACAAGGTTAATTTCTGCAGAGGAAATGTCAGGCTTTCACCCATTTTTAATTTTAGTTAACAACAGTGTTAATGCAAACAGACCTATGTGTGCTATATGTATATACTATATATATATATATATATATATATTATGGCTTGCCGTTTAGGAAATTAATCTTTGAATATACAGTATATACAGAAAGTCTAAATATATATATACAAAATTCCTGAATATATATACAAAAAGTCTGAATGAATATAAAGACAGTCTGAATATATAGACAGAAAGTCTGAATATATATACAAAATTCCTGAATATATATACAAAAAGTCTGAATATATATACAAAAATCCTGAATATATATACAAGATATTGACACTGTTTTGACCACAGTGCCCCAATCGGGGCGGAGCTACGTCTTCTACCACCGACCAGGCGCCACTGGAGATCCCCATAAAACAACCCCTGCATATTCCATGGTTATATTTGTAACCCAAGTATTACAAAAGAAAACAGTGAAAGCTGTGTAATAGAAAATGTAATAAATGCATTAAAGAGAATAAGAACAGATTCATAAAGGTCATAAAATCGTTAATGATCTGAGCTCACTGAATCACTGGGGGATTCAGAGTAACGTAATGATAATGTAAGGGTGATAAAAATTGTTATAAGCCGTTATAAATACTTGTTTGGAAATATATTATTTCTATATGTCATTATTTGATAACGCTGTCCATTGTGCTTACAATCATTACTTACGTCTTCCAGAAGGGAAAAGAGCAACAGTAATGCAAAGAGTCATTTATGTTAACTTTTATTTGGAGATATTTTGTTTAATAGCTGTCATATGACGTAGTGTATTGTGTTGTCTTTAAAATATTGATTTGTTCACAGGTTGCTTGTCGACTCGCAGAAAATGTGTTGTTGTGTACTGAATTGTTCATTCTTTCTTCTGCGTTGCGAGTAAAGTGTGGTTCGTTAAAAAAAAGAGAGAGAAAAGGGGAGAAGAGAAGCAGCGAAGAGTGAATATGGAAGCTGCTTGTCTCGCATTGCTTTTATTTTTAAAAATACTTTTTACATCCCGTATCTTCAGGATATCATACAGGAGCCTTGCTGGTAGTGGTAGCAGGCGTAGCTCCGCCCCGATAAGGGTAGTGTTGTCAAATAGGCTTCACATTTCTGTATATATTCAGACATTCTGCAGAAACAGAATAACAGATAACAGTCATACAGTGTTATCAAATAATGACATCGAAATAATATATTTCCAAACAAGTATTTATAACGACTTATAACAATTTTTATCACCCTTATATTATCATTACGTTACTCTGAATCCCCCAGTGATTCAGTGAGCTCAGATCATTAACGATTTTATGACCTTTATGAATCTGTTCTTATTCTCTTTAATGCATTTATTACATTTTCTATTACACAGCTTTCACTGTTTTCTTTTGTAATACTTGGGTTACAAATATAACCATGGAATATGCAGGGGTTGTTTTATGGGGATCTCCAGTGGCGCCTGGTCGGTGGTAGAAGACGTAGCTCCGCCCCGATTGGGGCACTGTGGTCAAAACAGTGTCAATATCTTGTATATATATTCAGGATTTTTGTATATATATTCAGACTTTTTGTATATATATTCAGGAATTTTGTATATATATTCAGACTTTCTGTCTATATATTCAGACTGTCTTTATATTCATTCAGACTTTTTGTATATATATTCAGGAATTTTGTATATATATATTTAGACTTTCTGTATATACTGTATATTCAAAGATTAATTTCCTAAACGGCAAGCCATAATATATAAAAAGTCGAAAACCACTCCCCCCACACAAGTATATAGGCATAAACAACTAATGATAATTTAGAAGTTATTCTTGAGAGGATTTACGTACTCTACGTACAAACTCTTTTATCATGGTTCAGATGGTAATACAAATGGAGTAGGGGTGATCCTAAAGGAAGAATATGCAAGAAATGTGGTGGAGGTGAAAAGAGAGTCAGACAGATTGATGTGTGTGAAGGTAAGAAATAGAAGAAGTGATGATTAATGTTGTTAGTGGTTATGCCCCACAGGTGGGCTGTGAGTTGGAAGGATTGGATGATAGAGAGTATCCCCAGGGGAAAGAAGAAAGTGGTGATTGGATCAGACTTTAATGGTCATGTAGGGGAAGAGAACAGAGGAGATGAGGAAGTGATGGGCAGGTTTGGTGTTAGGTATAGAAATTTGGAAGGTCAGGCAGTAGGTAGGAGGAACACAGGCTGATGTACAAGAGTGGAGGCAGGTCCACACAGATAGATTATATTCTATGTAGAAGGGGTAATCTGAGGTAGATTGGAGACTATAAAGTGGTGGCAGGTGAGGGTGTAGCCAGGAAAAGTGTTCTGGTGCTTATTCATAAGAAGGGTGATGTACAAAGTTGTAACAACTACAGAGGGATAAAGTTGATGAGCCATACAATGAAGATTTGGAAAAGAGTTGAAGCTAGGTTGAGGCAGGAAGTGGAGATTTGTGAACAACAGTATGGTTTCATGCCTAGAAAGAGTACCACAGATGCAATATTTGCCGTGAGGGTGCTGATGGAGGAGTACAGAGAAGGTCAGAAGGAGCTACATTGTGTATTTGTAGATTTAGAAAAGGCATATGACAAAGCGCCAAGGGAAGAATTGTGGTTTTGTATGAGGAAGTCAGGAGTGGCAGAGAAGTATGTTAGTTTGGTGAAAGACATGTATAATAATAGTACAACAGTAGTGAGGTGTGCTGTTGGGAGGACAGAGGACTCAGGATCAGCCCTGAGCCCCTTCTTGTTTGCTTTGGTGATGGACAGATTGACAGATGAGGTCAGACAGGAGTCCCCATGGACTATGTTGTTTGCAGATGGCATTGTGATCTGTAGTGAGAGTAGGCAGCAGCTAGAAGAGAACCTAGAGAGGTGAAGGTTTTCACTAGAAAGAAAAGGAATGAAGGTCAGTTGCAGCAAGACAGAAAGGCAGAACAGTGAAATAGTGAGGTTACAAGGAGCAGAGGTGGTGAAGGTGCAGGATCTTACTGTACTGTAAGGTACTTAGGATCAACTGTTCAGAGCAGTGGAGACTGTGGAAGAGAGGTGAAGAATAGAGTACAGGCAGAATGGAACAGCTGGAGAAAAGTGTCAGGAGTGATTTGTGACAGAAGAGTCTCAGCTAAGGTGAAGGGAAAGGTTTACAGGATGGTGGTGAGACCAGCCATGATGTATGGTTTAGAGACCGTAGCAAGACAGGAGGAGTTTGTGTGTGTTTTATTAATCCCATATTCCACCATGGATTTAGGAATACGTTTCTGCCATTTTAAGAGGAAGGGTAATCTGGACAACTGGTCCTTATAGAAACCAATGTTTATTCGTCTTAGATGTAATAAAAATGATCCAAACAGGCTGGTATCCTCTCATTCCATAAAAAAATAAATAGGATGGATTTGACAAAGAAATAAAAAACTAAATATAGTTGTAAAAAAACATTCAACTGTGCATTTCTTCTCTCCTCCCCACCTCTCTGCTCCTCCTCTCTTCACTAGTTTCCTCTCCTCCCCTCTCCTCCTTGTTGACATGCTGAAGTAAAGGCAGCACCAGATGAGAGCAGCTTTGAAGCCAGGGGAGCAGTGGGCACATCCAGGAGGGTTTTATTTATCTGTGGCTTTCTGCTAAACTTCAAATCTCTCCAGTGAATAAGCACCTTCACTGCCTCTGGATATTTTCTTCATTTATCTGATGACTTGCAGGAATCATTTCTTATTTTCTCCTCCTCTTGCACCCCAATCACCTGTGATTAACATTTTAACAGCAATGAAATGAGGAAATAAGAAAGACATATTGCTTGTAGGGCAAACATGAAAGATATATAAAAAAGAAAAAATAGAAAGAATGATGTTCACCCCCCCGTCCCCCCTCCCTTTAGCACCACTGCTGCCTCCTGCTCTTAAATCTCTGTATTGTGGTTGTGCCTCCTCTAATAACCCTGGCTGTCAGCAAGGGGGATTTTACATGTAGTAAGCAATTTTTCAAGCAATCAAAATTTACAATTGGATCCAGTGGGCTAATAATGTTGTGGTTTTGAGCCAAGATGCATGAAGTTCACATTTTAGAGCCACACTAATAGTATCTAACTTTCCAGCATGCTGTCTGGTGTCCTAAAATAACCTGTGTCCAAACAAACCTTAACACTTTCAAGAGGGGTACAGCAGTAACAGCACATGTTTGTATACTACTTAAAAAGACTCCAGAAGCTGGAAATAGCTGGAAAGAGTACAAGGAAATAGCTGTAAACATTACAGAAATATATTTTGCAATTTAAATTAGTATCGTATCATTTAAATGTTTTTGAGTCACCTTTTTAGCATAAAAAGGTGTGTTATTTCCAATAAATTATATCAAATCAGCGAATGTAGCGAAACGTACGGCACAATTGTTCAAAATAAAAAAATAAAAAAATTCATAAATTTGAATTAAAAACAAAACGACAAACAGATGTGAAATTGAGTGTGAATGAATGTGAATAGCTAACTGGAATGTAATGTAGAGCAGTTTAAAAAGTCTGCTTTCAGACAAGTGGGCTTCAGAATTTCATCTTAGTGATGCTTCAGAAACTTCAGAAACCAAAAAAGCCATTCTGGACGTTAGGCAGTCCAGTCAAGCACACAAACTTGTTGTAATAGCAATTTTCTATGTGCAGAATGAGGAATAATATATGTCTCCAAAGAAATCATTGAGTTTCTGGGGAAACCAACATCATGGCAGGAGCACAAGTCTCCCCACAATTATATATATATATATATATATATATATATATATATATATATATATATATATATATATATATATATATATATATATATATATATATATATATATATATATATATATATATATATATATCTCGTCACTCCTAAAGAGAATCTTAGCATCTTTAACTCTGCCACCTCCGCCTCCTGTCTTCTGCCTATTGCTACTGTCTCTAAACCATACATCATGGCTGGCTTCACCACCGTCCTGTAAACCTTTCCCTTCACTTTAGCTGACACTCTTCTATCACAGATCACTCATGACACTTTTCTCCAATTGTTTCATCCTGCCTGTACTCTATTCTTCACCTCTCATACACAGTTTCCTCTGCTCTGAACAGTTGATCCTAAGTACCTAAACTCCTGAATCTTCACCACCTCTGCTCCTTGGTTCCAGAAACTGTTTTAAAAATGTACTCTGGATGGATAATAAAAACAATAATAATTTCTCTGTCATTTGTCTGTTGACAAATTGAAACCCCCACCCTTCCACAGATTTAACATTTTAACTGCTTTAAAACATTAACAAATTCTGTACGCACCTGGCATACAGTACAAAACACTATATTTAATTAGTCACCCAGGAAAAGAAAGTCTATATGTATATATGTATTCACATTTGAATCATGATTTAAGCTTTGCCGATTCAAAATTGATTAATAAAGATCCAAAACTTGATTAATATTCTTTAAAGGCTTCGTTCTAAATTGAATTAAACTCGCCGTCATCTCTGCCCTAAAACTCTTTGGTTAAAGGAATTTATAAGTCATATGGAGAACGTCCACTGTGCACGGAGAATGGCGACAGAAAAAAAACTATTCAGCCTGCCCTATCTTCACTAAAAGCAAGTGTTTGTGAGCATTTTGGATTTTACTGCCTGGAGGGGAAGACTAATTGTAAAAATTAATTGTAAAAGCTCTTATTTTATCAAAGTATTTTACTTTGCACTGTGCAGTTTATAGATGCATTTTTCTTTTGTAGTACCAATTACCTCAGGCCTGCCATTTGTAGCTAAAGTCAAACATTTTCAGTTTCGTTTGAACAGTTTGACAGTTTACTTGTTACCTTATAGACTGCATAGTTGGATTAAATGAATAAATCCTACTTAAGGTTGAAATTGAGTAGTGTTTACCTGTAATTGAGTCATTCTGGGTTTTTTTTTTTCTTGTCTGTCAAATGCAATAATATTGGAAAGTAAGTAAACAAATATATATCAAATTTATTTATGCTCTGGACACTGACAGTGAATCAATTTTTAATCAATTGAAAATCTATATCGAATCGAATCGTGGCATTTCCTCAATCGTGCGCCCCAGCAGGTGTGTGATCCGTGAGCAACCGAGAGCATATGCACCTCACACGGATGAGCACTTTAATTTTCCTGTCTTGAGCACAGGGCTCAGGTGAAGAAGATAAATCCACAATATTTACTGTATACAGCACTTCTGTCCTCTTCTTTTTCTTTTGGCTTTGTCCCTTTTTCAGGGGTTGCCACAGCGAATCACTGATTTCCATCTCTCACTGTTCTCGGTATCGTCTACTCTGACTCCAACTATCTGTATGTCCTCCCTCACTGTATCCATATATCTTCTCTTTGGCCTTCCTGTTTTTCTCCTACCTGGTAGCTCCATCTCTAACATTCTTCTACCAATGTATCCACTGTCCCTCCTCTGCACATGTCCAAACCATCTCAATCTGGCTTCTCTAGCTTTTTCTCCAAACCTTCCTGTCTGAATAAATACTAAATAAACTAAAAACTAAATATAATTAGTCTAAAATGAACTTGAATTTAACATTTACCTCTCTGCTGAAGCATCATACAACACAATTATAAACAGAATAAGCCCAGTATTGTACTGACCTTGTTCTTCTGGAATAATAAACTGCGTGACACTGAAGTACTTTTGCTTGTCATAGTAAGTCACTGAAGTACTTCCAGAATGCTCGGTCCACTGCACTTCTGCTTTTCCCTTCATCTTGATGCTCAGTGAGTTTATTTTAGAGTCACCATCCAGTTGTAAACTGATTTGTCCTGTGAGCTGATCACCACTGGTGAAATATCCACTCTTGTTGACAGGATTAATTGCCACAGAGACAATCTTGATGTTGCCAGACATGGTGCTGTAGTGGTGTGACTATTAAGGCTGCTGTAATACGGTACAAGAGTGTGAGTAGGTCTGTGCCTGAAGATAAATACTTGAGACTTAAGACCATGATAATAATTAAACCAAAGGACTAAAGTACAAACTGTAGTAAAACTACACTTGGCCAAAGAAAAGAACACAGATGAGATTAGATTGAACTTTAGTAGTCTCATACCAGGGAGATTGTTGAAATGATGGGGAATTGTATTAAGATTACAAAGAGAAATATTTATTTGATAAATTTTTGTGGTACTCTTCCTAGGCATGATGTGTCCAAACTCTCCTACAATTCCTCATATGCCTTTTGTTTGGCCTTGGCCACATCCCTCTTCACCTCCCTTGTCCTCTCTTTGTACTCCAGTCTGTTCTCTTCTGTTCTGTCACTATCCCATTTCTTCTTCGCTAATCTCTTTCTCTGCACACTCTCCTGGATCTCATCATTCCACCACCAGGTCTCTTTGTCCTCCTTTCTCTACCCAGAGGACATACCTGGCACCTTCCTACCTGTCTCCCTAATCACTGAAGCTGTAGTCCCCCAATTATCTGGGAATTCCTCAACACAGCCCAGAACTGCCCCTACTTTCTTCCTGAAGTCTTCACAACATGTCTCTTTCCTTCATTTCCACCACTTGATCTTTTGCTTTGTCTTCACTCTCTTCCTTTTTTTCACCTCCATCGTCATTTTGCACACTACCATGCAATGTTGTTTGGCAACACTCTCACCTTACACCACCTTACAGTCATTAATCTCCCTCAGATTACCTCTTCTACATGGAATATAATCTATCTGTGTGGATCTGCCTCCACTCTTGTACATCACCCTGTGTTCTTCTTTCTTTTGGAAATATGTGTTTACCACAGCCATTTCCATTCTCTTCGCGAAATCTACCACTGCCTGTCCTTCCAAGTTTCCCTCCCTAACACCAAACCTACCTATCACTTCCTCATCTCCTCTGTTCTCTTCCCCTACATGACCATTAAGGTCTGCTCCAACCACCACTCTCTCTCCCCTGGGGATACTCTCTATCATCCAATCCAGCTCCTTCCAGAACTTCTCCTTTTCTTCCAACTCACAGCTCACCTGTGGGGCATAACCACTAACAACATTTATCATCACTCCTTCTATTTCTACCTTCACACACATCAGTGTGTGTCACCTGTGTGAATAGAAGGAGTCACAGGTGACTCAGACAGGAGTCACCTGTCTGACTCTCATTTCACCTCCACCACATTTTTTGCATATTCTTCCTTTAGGATCACCCCTACTCCATTTCTCTTCCCATCTGAACCATGATAAAACAGCTTGTAGCCTCCTCCAATGTTTCTAGCCTTGCTGCCATTCCACCTGGTCTCCTGCACACACACAATGTCTACTCTTCTTCTCTCCATCACATCAGCTAGTTCTCTACTTTTCCCTGTCATTGTACCTACATTCAGAGTTCCAAACTTCAGACCAACACTTTTATTCTTCCTCTTTTCTCTTTTTCTTCCAACCAAACGCCCTCCTCTTCTTCTCTGTCTTTGACCAACAGTAGTCCAATTTCCATCAGTGCCCTGTAGGTCAACGGCACTATTGGCGGTCGTTGTTAACCCGGGCCTCAACCGATTCGGTATGGAAATCGTTTTATGATTTGCATATTTGATTTGGCTTTGTCCTCCATACGCAGAATTCAGCCAGCACCAGCGTAGTGTTTGCCTTGTGGTAGTTGGTTTAAAAATATATTAATATTTGCAAGGGATGGATAAAAATTTCATATTGGCTCGGATTCACTTTGGATGTTGACAAATTGTTTTGGACTTTGTTGGTCCTGACATTCAGTACCGATATACTGCGGACTCCCAGCAGGACACAAATTGTAACGGTGTGCACAAGAGACTATTAAACATCCAGACAGTGCGGTGCACTCACAGACAAAAGGAAAACAATTGGGGCTCTTGAGGGTCTCAAGAGGCAAAACTATTGGATATATATATTTGAAAAATAAAAAAAAGATGATTAAACAATAAAGCCATGCATTAGCTGTATCTTTATACACGTTTTAAATACTATACATAACACACCAATGGTTGTAATGGTTGTATTAAATTTGACAATAATTACACAGAAGAAAATGAGGGGGGAAGGCTGTTATCAAAATTGACCAGCTAATATGTGCATTTAGTTAAATGAATGAAGGTTGGAAGGAAGGAAGGAAAGGGAGAGGAAAAATAGACAATCAAAATTGGAATAAAGAAAGAAATAATATAAGGAAATCAGAAAAGAAAAAAAAAGAAAGGAATAGCTCCACAAGTAGCACAGACGGTTCTGCAGCATTATAAAAACATGGTTAGTGAATTTATGTTATCTTGATTTTATATCACATTATAGTACACTGGGAATTGAAAACAGAGCAGATCAGAGACAGAGAGAGCCACAGTGAATGTAGGCATGGGGGAGAATGAACCAGACACAATTACACTGAGGAAAGCGAGTCTGGAACTGTGTAAATAGATTAAATAGGCTCAGCGGGTGTTTGTTTGTCAGACTGTAAATGTGTTTGATCATTTTGTTTGGAAGAACACAGTGACCGCCGGACATAGATGTTATCAATCAAATAACATAACATTCCCCATCATTAATATATAAATGAAAAACAAATATACAAACATACTAGACTCTCCATCACAATCCTTTCTTAATGTTGTCTTTGGGAAACATTAAAGTAGGTAAGTGAGTATAGTACAGTAAATGACAAGGTTTCCTCTGAGTGATTCACTGAGTACTCATAGTACTCACTAACAATTACAGGACTCCGGGCCATTATGTTGACAGTAGTACAAATAAAATCATAAGGGCATCGTGAAACACTGCAGTATTCAAGAACACTTCACTCTCACTCCACTGAGAAACATAATTGTCTTCTTCACTTTCTGTAATGTAAATATTCTTCTGGCACTGTGACTGTTGGACTGTGGACTGGGGCTGTAAATATTCATGTATCTGCTACCACTTAACCCTTCTCAGAATCACTGGAGCTGGAGCCAATCCCAGCAGTCATTGGGTGAGGGCGGGTACACCCTGGACCATTCACACATATGAAGAATAACAATCTCTTACACTCAATACATTACAATTCAGGGATTCCCAAAGAGTCCGTGAGCTAGCTTGTTGTGTGAGGAATTGGGGGTGCGTCAACCCAGTTGAAGTATAAATTGATTGAAGATGGTGAGATAATGTTCCACTCTGAGAGAAGCAGAAACAGAACATATAGAGTGCAAAATGTGCACTTCTCGGTGGTTCTGCCATTTTGTTGCTGTCTGTCTCTTTTATGAGCACGTGGGCTATTCTGCATCCAAGACTTCGAAAATATACCAAAATACACACATTGACAGGAAAAAGAGGAATGGAAGGCTCCATATGTGTAGAAAGTGTTTAGTGTTAAGAATTTAGGACAGGTGAGTTTTCACTGAACTAAAATAAATACATATCTGCCAATAATGTTTAAATTAACAACATTTTTACCCTTACCTCCATTTAACAGTGTGGGCATTGAGCCAAAGTTCAGACAAATAAACCACAGTCTCATACCAACATTTACAATATAATTTAACAATACAATTTAGAATTTATTTTTTATAAAAAAAATATTTAAAACACTCTTTTCTCCTGACTTCTCTGAATTGGATGTATTTAAGGGCATCTGTTGCTCTGACCACTCTGGAAAATAAAGCCAGTCCTCCTCACTTTCAGTTTCAACTCGGCTCTATTATCATATTGACCTGCCTCAGCACACACACACTATAATGACTGACTGAAAACTAACAAGATGTCTAACAAGGTGTACAGTGCTCTGCTGTCCTATCGTATCCCATTCCTCCTCTGCTGCCGTCCAGTTGACTGATTGGCTCTAGGAGCTTTCTGCGTGTAGGGTCAAATGCAAGCTATGAAAATATCCAGTCACTGAAGGTTACCCTGGCTAATTGGGATGCTGTGGCTTTTACTGATTAGATGGAGAAGGGCCAACAGATACTGGACTCTATTGTATTTTTTTAATAAAATGTCACATTACCTTGTCCTATTGATCCGGTAGAAATTGTGAGATTGATATTTTATCTTAACATATACTGACTTATTTTTTTTAACTGAAATCACTCATCAGATTGGCCTGGACTAATTAAATATTCGCTAAATAATCGGGAAATGTTTAATGTGAGCACAAGAGGACGATAAATCCATTATTTTTTCCAATGGCACTCTGCTCAGAGCCCAACCTTTTCAACATTTGATTGGAAAAAAATGGAATTCACAAGGTCTGTTTATCTCAGCCAGTTAACAACCGGAAATAGATTTCATCAAGGTTTTTGTTAGCTGGAGCATCTCTGACTGGAGGATGTGATGAGAACAAGACAAACCTTGCCTGAGCTGACACATTTATAGGGGACACAATTTTTTATATCAATCAATTGAGTAAACTGTGAGGTAAAACATTCTTACAGGATTATCTGCAGGTTCTAGTTAGGCTCTGTATAGGTAAAGGGCCAACGTAAACCTGTGTACAACGCAAAATATGTAAATATGCAGACAAGAGTAAACAAAGTTTTTCAATGTTAGGTTGAGAACTAAAAACTTGATTTTTTTGCCCAACATGTTGAAAACATAGGACATTTAAAGCAGAATGACATTGTCAAAAATGCACAAATGCAAGAAAAACACACATAATAATCGTTTCCATCTAACAATAGGAAACTAAGGTTGAAGAAAAGGACGTTTTTGTTCCTACTTGTTCCTCTTAAACACTTAACCCTATCTAGAATGGATTCCATTGTTTCTTTTTCTAGTACAATGACAGATGTTTTTTACATCTGTGTAAACAGACCTTTTTTGCATCTTAGGTCTCTGTTGTTCACTCCTTGTAGTATTATTAGCTATGTTTATGTTAAATAATTCAATTAATAATTTATTGCTAGGAGAATTGGGATTCTGAACTAATTATCTTAACAAGAGTGACTAGCTCAAACAAACGTTTGCAGAGATGTCACCATGCTGTATTGCAGTGATGATCAATTGATAGCCCGTAGGCTAAATTTAGCCCACCAAACCATCCAATCCAGCCTGTGAATGGATTCCAAAAGTGTGAAGATCAAAAAAAAAAGTATGTATTAAAGCAACTGAAAAAACAACAACTGAGACTTATATAACTATGAGTAATCCCAACCATTTATGACTATTTAAATGCCATTAGGAAAAAAAAGTGTTGTGTACCACTGGTAGTACGCAGGGAAAATTTATATTTTCACATTTACATTTTCAATTCAATAAATTTGAAACATACCATGCACAATTAACACAACATTTAGAAAAAATGCTACTAAAATTAAGAAATAGGATGTCTGGTCTTTTTATTTATTTACTTGTTTTTCTGCTGCAATGCAGTGCTAAGGTGACAATAAATAACCATCATGATAAATTAACATCTCTCCTGTGTGGTGGTTAAGTTAATAGGGAAAGCCTATGCTGCTATATTCTAATGTTGGTCATCATGGTGGTACTCAGAGAGCTAAATGCTTTCTCAGGTGGTACAGAGTATAAAAGGTTTGAGAACCACTGCTCTAGAGATATTATTTTGGGCTACTTATGCAGTGGCTTAGTGGCTCTTCAAAGCAGTGCTATAAATTCATGCTTGTCCATGATAATTTGTGGACTCACTGTACATAAATAAACAGAGACAAGTGTCATCCTCCATAGACTAAGGGTCCATGATGAACGCGGGTCTAATTATTTTAATGTAGGTGTTATGATAGAAGAATCCACGCGCCACAGGCAGAAGGGATGAAAAAGGTTTTGAATAAAAAGTGGCTTGTTGTATATTAACTGCAGCTCATAAGGTATGAGCAATATTAAAAAATAGGATGACCAGACAGGATTGCACTTAATGGAAAGTAGAAGAAGGGGTGAGAAGAGGCCAAGAGAGGGAGAAGAAGTAAGGACGGACAGGTATTTATGGAACTAGTGAGAATGTATTTTGTTTTTGTTTTTGTTTTTTGGTGTGGAGGGCAGTCAAGAGTCATAGGGGTTCTGAAGTTTGGTCCACTTCACATCAGAAAAACTGTGCTGCAGGAAGGAGATAATGGATTAGAGGGGGCCATAAAGAGGCAGGAAAATGATGATAGTGTTGTCTTTCCAGCAGTCTGGCACAGCAGGCCCAGAGATAATGATAGAGGGAGAGACACATGGAGGAATTGTGTGAGGGAATGGGAAGTGAATTTGAGCACAACTCACGTTGAGAAAAGTCAGCACTGAGTGAAGAAAAGTGAAGAATGAAAAGCCACTGTATGACAGAAGGACTGAAACACAAAAGGGAGGAAGGAGGAAAACTGAGAAACAACTGTGGTGTTTTGATTACAAATTAATTGGTCTATGAAAAGGACACAAATATTTCCTATCTCCCTGTTTCACACACGCAAGTAAGCACTTCCAATAGACATACTGCAATGTTAATGACAGTGATTCCCAACAGTAATGAAAACCATAATTTATTAACTGCAAATAATTTGTCTTTGTTTGACAATCTAACTGTGACAGGCAGAAAAATTAAATACTTCTCTTCTAGGTGGTAGCACAAAATAGGAACAGACTTCAAATCTTTTTCTGTGAGCATATCAGGGCTGTGGTCAACTAAATAGGCCACACATTAATTTTGAGTGTGTAAATTGTAAGTAACCTGAAACAAGATGATCATTATATTTACATATATTTTTTGGAACATTTTTGTTTGTGGTGAGCCACAGGTTTTTTTTTAATGCAAAATGTACCGTTGCTGAAAAAACTTTGGAACCCTTTATGTATTATGTCTCTGGATACAGTCTACAGTCTTACTGTTATTTGACCATCATTCCAATTCTAAATCAAACTGAGCCTAAAAACCTCAAAAATGTTCCTTCAAGCACACATGCCACTGAAATATATAGTACAAGTATAGCTATATGCATAAGAAATGTCACAGAAATCACAGAAATACACACGTCTGTGCACTTGTCCCTAAACAAGGACAGATAGTTGCACATCAGGGTGGTGCACAAAAGTGTGGAAAAGCAGATGGGGAGATCACAGTGCCAACGTTGGCCTGTGGCAAAGAGTCTTCATTTATGTGAAGTTCTTTTCATATGATACAAACATGTGGTTCGCAGTGTTTCTTTGAGTGCAACAGTGTTTGCCAGTCTAACAAAGTTAGCTCTAATTCAGACACTCATCCACAGTGGTGGTGACAGGGACTCGGTAATAATAATTCACACATGTGTGCACACACCCACAGAAACAGTCTGTTTCCTCCACGGTGTCCCTCTCCTCTCCTACTGCTGGGGACATTAATTAGGAGAGGAGAACACCAGAAAACAAGACAACCAGAGCAAAGAGAACATATTTGTAAAAAGTAAATATTAAGTGTGACACCAGGGTTTTGTGTTTGACGTGTTCTGCTGAAGCTTAAACACAACTGATTCAAGGGAGGGAAAAGATGGAGGACAAAATCAAAGGAAAGGAAATGTAAGAAAAACCTAAAAGAAAAAAGAAAACCTATTTAGCCTGAACATACGATCATTATCAGAAAATGTCTCTCTAACAGGGCTTGTAGGACAAAGCAGACTGTGTGTTATTTAGCTATTAACCAATGGAAAAAAAACAGGTGGCAAAGGCATTGATTTTGAACTCTTGTAATTTTATATGATACATCACGTGCAAGCTTCTGTCCCCCCTCACATTAGTATTAGAATTGTGGTAGCATGCCATTCAGTGTGGTTTTGATTTTAAAATGATAAAATGCTTTGAACTACATCCAGCACAGACGTGAGCTGAAGGATTGTCCCTGTCACTGCGTTTCACCACAGTATATTTAGGAGATAACAGAGTCATCATTCAAGATAAAGCAGGACAAGCAGCGACCTGTCTGAAGGATGTTTTCAACAGCTTGATTATTAATTGTTTGTCCCTTTTTCATACTCTGAATACTTCTCTTCACACTTCAGCATACTGTGTATTGCTCTGAATGTACTATTTTTATCAGGGTGGCTGATGTAGTGTCTGACCTCAATGTGGCAGTGCTTAATTGTAAGATTAACAATTTATTCAAGTCCATAATGTTATTACTGATTAGTAAAACTATTTTTTACTAATGTTGAAGAAGTTGAGTTGAAAAGTTTGAAAAGGCAGAAAAAAACATATGATTGACTTGTTTTGAATAAAAACAAAGTTAAAGGATTTTTTATAGCCATGAACTCATCCATCAGCCTCTCTCCCTACCTCCCTTGCTCTATTCACTCACTCCGCTTTATAACTAGACAAAGTACATAAGTGCTACAGATTTCTCCAACCAGGTTTCCATTGAACATTCCAGTAAAGTGAACCATTCTTATGATGGACCTTAAACCAATGTATGTGGGTGCATGTGCAGCACATTTAATCAACAGATAGCTCATATACCATGATAAACAACATTGAGGCAGATAAGCAAAGCAAAAGCAATAAGAGAGAAAGTGACGGGTGTGAGCATGGAGAGGGAGAGAACGGAGGATGAATGGCAGAAAATAAAAGCCTTTTGTATTGAAAGTAATATTTGTCAATAAATAAAGAAAAGAATGTCAGAGCAAGCCCAGGGACAAGACAGAGAAAGAGTTGATCTATGCCAGGGGTGGCTCTTGACCATCAGTCAAGAGCCTAAGAGCCACAATTTGTACTGTGTATCGGCAAATGTAAACTGTAATATCTCTTTTTAAAAAATCAAACACAACTCTCACATTCTTTTAAAACTTCCGGCGTACATCTTTTCATCTGTGCGAACTGGGTTTTTCATAAGAAATTTGCGTCAACTCCCATCGGCATAAGATCCACATGGTTTAAAAAAAGACAACAAAAAAAAACATGAAATGTACATATACATAAGAGCCATGTCTGATCTATGCAATGATCCAGATAGGGCTCTCAACAATTTCTATTCATTTTGAGGGAGCCATCGGGATTTTTGAGGATTGTTTTTATTAGTTACTTGTTAATTATTATAATTAACACATAGTTTATCAACAATTAAAGGTTTGTCAGTTGCACATAAACTTAAATTAATAAATAAATTTCCTTGAGCACCAAGTGGCTAGAGAGGGTTTTCATCCATGTTCAGATAGATTCAAATTATAGAGGGGCGTTAAAGTATAAAATAATAGATTTAAAAAATACTAGATAATTAAAAATCAAACTTATGAACTATACTTTCTATCCTTTACAAACTCCTGAGAAAGGGGCAACACAGATAGTAGAAGGTTAAGAAAAGTTTTAAAAGCACAGTTTTGGAACATTACAGAGGCAAAGATGTCAATTTGATACAGGTGATAAATGTCTTGATTGGTTAAATAAGTAGTATCCAGAAAATGTTGAAGAGTTCAGTGAGAAAGATGAATTGAGCTTCATCATATTTAGTGTGTGGGAAAATAGCCCACTTCTTTTGGCTCCCGTGTGATTACAGTCCCACGTCCACTTTAACTGTTCGCTGTGTGTTCCTCTACATGGTGATTACCACCTCTGTCTTGTAAACTGCTCTCATTTTTCTGTTAAATATACCATGGAATAAGTAAATACTATGGAAATACCATGGAATAACAAAATATTTTCTTCTCTTCTGAGTAGAAAATTTCACCTTTTTTTTTCCTCTTGTGTTTTTTCTGGACCTGGTTCTTGGTTGGTTTATATCTGCATCTTCATTAATAACAAAGCTTTGTCTTAGCACGTATTTGGTGAATTTCAACAATGTAGAGTCCATTTCAGTTTCCAATTCTAATAGTCCATCTTCAAATAATATCCCTAATTTCAAACAGTATTGTAAAAGCAATCTATTTTTTTCTTGCTGAACTTTAATAATCATAAAATAGTCATAGTCTCACTCATGTCACCAGTTGACATGAGTGAGACTCATGTCACCATGAGTCACAGACTCACTGTCACTGTCTTTGTGGGATTGTTGTCTGAGTTTAGTCTGTAGCTGGTGTTGTGAGTGGTTCTGTTCAGGTCATGTTCTGTGTTCCTAGTAATTCAAGTAAGAAGAGAATCCCATGTTCATGATGTTTGGGGAATGTTCATGTGTTTGCTGTTTCATTCCAAAGAGATGTTGTTGCTCATCCACACTGTTTGAAGAACCTGCCTGCAATCGATGCTACATTCCTGTGTGTTAATGATGTTGCTCAGCTGTAAATAAATCACCTGCTGCACCTGCTTCCTACAATGTCTGAACATTATCTATGGCTAATAGATATATATACCTCTGGTAACTTAGTCGTGAATGACTGTGGAAGTGTCTGCAATCACTGTGACTATAACAATAAATAACAACACATTCATGCAAAGAGAACAAACTACTGAATGTAAATTATTTTTCAAATCTTGTTTTTTGTCCTTCTCCAGTTTTAGCACTTTGAATAACAAAAAGAGTGGATAAAGACACACATTTTTTAAATTTCATCTATTTTTCTACTTACTGTTTCTCTCCCTTTGCCAGAACTGGTGCTTCTCCTACTGTGCCAAAATAAAATTAAATTCTACTCTGGTGCCAACTGTCTGATCTCCTCACCTGACCATGGCCCAAGTGGATTCTGGAAAATCTCTGAGTAGATACCAAGGATAAGGGCATTATCCTCCTTTTTCCCCTAAGTGCACTGGGAATGTCTCCTCCCCTTTGATTTCATTTGATTATTGTTATTGAACATGAAAGATCATTCCATGTGTGGCTCACATGAGACGACGGTTATCCAAAATCTTAAATCTTTGGATATTTTCAGCATCAAATTTTTTTGCCTCACTATTCTATGTTCATATCCTTTCGTAAAGGTAATAAACTTTACTTAAGTTTAAAAAGTTCTGTTAGGTAACTGGGTGTGAATTTTCTTAAAGAAGACGTTTCACCTCTAATCCAAGAGGCTTCTTCAGTTCTAACTGGTGGTGGGGAGTACAGCAGATATATACTCTAGTTCAACTCTATATTTTATCAGTATTTTCTTATATGAATTATTAGACATTTCAGATGATCCCTTTTTTTGCGACCCCATTTTGAAAAACTGGTATAAGTGAACATTTAAAAACATTCACCTGACTACAACAGTGTGACAGTGGAGCTATTTGTGTGGTTTGAAGTCATGTGCAGTAATTATGGGTGGTGTGGACCTCTACATAATATACAGCATGTGTTTTCTACATCAATAACCATAAGAAAAACATAGTAGCATGTTTAATTAAGGCTTTCTGTGAAAGAAAATAAAAATAAACCAGAGAACTTGTGATTTAAAAACCATCACATGCCTGGGTTTATCTGTGGTCCTATTCAATGTAGATGTGTTCCTTACCTTGTTGTACAAAGGAGCCGTAGACAAACCACATGGAGTTGTACAGTGTTGTGGGGGACACTGAGCCCATGGGTAACCGGGGAGGGTTGAGCCAGTTGAGCAGGTAAACCAGAATGCCGATGAGAAGCACGGTGCCGGCGATGCACGCCCACAGTGACAGATCGAAAGGTGCCAGGCAAGCGAACATGTCCACGGTGCGCTCAGCCTTTCGCAGCAAAACACCCACAGAGTAATCCATGTAACGCGTGGTGAAGTCCACCACACTTTCCCGCTCAGGTGTGATGGTCAGGGCAGAAAGTCCAACATCTGCTCGCTGCAGTTGGGAAAATGAAAAATATCAGCAACCAAAGCTCTGTGGAGCCATAGACATTTAGACACTAGCAGGAAATACAACTAGAAGCACTGACATATAGTTATTTGAATGTACGGTCTAATGATAACAATAGTTCTCAGGGCTGCACAATTCAGGAAATATCACGGTTTGATTCGATATAGATTTTTAGACTCAAGATTCGATTCAAAATCGATTTTCAATTAAAAATTGATTCACTGTCCAGAGCATAAATACATTTGATATATATCTGAGATTTGACTTTCTTTCTTATATTATTGCAGTTGCCAGACAAGAACAAAAACAGAATGAATCGATTGCAGGTAAACACTACTCAATATCAACCTTGAGTAGGATTTATTTATTGTGCCTCATCAGCCATGAACCTCACTGCACATCACTGGTCAAGTGTTTCCCAAACTTTTTTTCTGGGGACCCATATTTTAAAAGTCACAAACCTTCGTGACCCAAGTCAATAGACATTATTCGTAAACTCCTGGGAGACATGATGTAAGACTACCCATCTGAGGGTCGCGACCCAGTCTTTGGGAAACAACACATTAGGTAAACGGTAAACTCTCAAACTGTTCAAACAAAACTGAAAATGATTGCCTTTAGCTACAAACGTTACTGGTACTACAGCTTTTACAATTAGTGCTGTACTCCAAAAACAAACACAAATGGCTCAGGGAGTACAACAGCTAGACTCCCTTTTGAAATGAGCAACTGATGGGTGCATTTAACACATAAAATCATGACTCAAGTATTCTCAATTCAGCATTCAAGATTCTTTAAAATCACAGAATACATAAACATGTTTAAGTGTCTGCCTGTTTGCATTTGCTAAAAAGGATGATATAGCTCGATAGCACGCAGCATATATTCAAAGCCTTCGTTTTCAACGGTGTTGATGGGGCGCAAATCTTTTGAAATAAAATACGCTATGGACTGAGTGCCCATTCAGAGTTGGGTGGGAGATTAATGCATTAAAACAAAGTTTGTTGGTTCACTGGAAGGTTTACTGTTTTTAACTTTTTTATAGTTTTTAATCCTAATCTCTGGATGATGGCGTGACATATGAGCTCTCATATTTGTTGTATTTCCAAAATACTTCACCTTTGTATAGCAAAAATTGCATATAGGATTTTCTTTATCTTCTTTATATCTATCTATCTTCCTTAGCTTCCCATCCATGCAATAAAATCCAAAATGACGTTCTCCGTATGACTGATGAATACCTTTAGCCAGAGTTTAGGTCAGAGCTGACCGCACTTTCGACGAGATTTCGATTTTAAATCGGCAAAGCCTAGATCACGATTCAAATGTAAATCGATTTTTTTGCACACCACTAATAAATATTGAAATAGCAACAAGAAAAAGACATAAGATATAATACTACAGATAAAATAAAATATTACAAAATATTTTAAATAGAATTTAGACAGGAATAAGAAAAGCATTCAACACGAACACAAAAACATTACAGCTTGTCCTCATTAAGACTTAATTTTACCTTTTTAATAATGATAATTATTGATCACACACACTGGAGAAATTGTTATGTTAACAGCAGATCACCTGCAACAGGCTGCCCAACGGGAGGTGCTGGGTATGCAGTGCCTATGGGGTTCGAACCCATAACTTTTAAAAAGTCAGGTAAATTTACCACCTAGTAAGGAAGCAACATTAGGACTTTACTCATGCTGAATAAGAAGTAGTGTGATATCAATTGTGCAGAATATTTAAATGTTGAATGCATGCTTTCATGTGTGTGTGTGTTTGTGAATAGAGATTATTTTCATTCTGACTGTCTTAGTCAACAGAGAAACTTGCACTTAAAGCACTTTGGGTAATAATTATCTGGTAATTGGGTTTTTTGAAAAGATAAATGCTGTTAGCCGAATGATGAGGTAAACAAAATTATTTGCATGTCGCAGTTTATTTACAGCTGGTGCTGGTGCTTGTGCAAATAAATATGCCTTGTACTCGCAGCATGTTTCTATCATTTTGTGAGCTCACACTGGCACTGAATATAAATGGCGAACACACTGGCATGTATTTTAAACACAAATACACACACAGAAATGCAAGGTCAAGAGAAACTGATTATTATTTAAAAGAATGTTAAAGGCCTTCATATAAGACTGAAATAAAAAAACAGGTGCAGAGAAGGCATTACTGGAAATAGCGGATAATAATAAAAAAATATATCTTTGACCTTAAAAGAAAAAAAAAACATTTCAGTGGGTTAGTGCTGGTGTGGATCATAATTCTCAGGCACTGCATTCGCTCTTTGAGACGAGTGTGGACTTCCAACATAATGTGTAGAAACTAAGACAAAGCTTGTAAAAATATTTTATTGTACAGCACATATTTAAAGAGGTTAAAGAAGTTGATGAGCTATGTGTATTTTTAAATGCATATTGAACTTTTTCCTTGTGTAAAAGCTATAAATAAATAATATTTAAATTTATTGCTATTTATTGAAATGCTAGCAGTGAGTAGATTTCAATCACACAGAACGTGTTGATTCAGTGGTGTGCCTGTGACTAACTGACCCCAGCTGTAGCTGCTCTTCATTAGGATGTGGAGGATTTTTTATTGTAAGTGATTTATTAATGATGTAATCACTGGTAAAAAGGCCCTCACTTCACTTTTTGATATCTAAACAAAAAGGTTTTGAAAACGTGTCCGGAGGCATAAACTATGGTTCTTTGTTACAATTCTGTCATGGTTTAATTATGATAATTATGTTATATAATTTCAGGAGAGAAATGATGAGAAACTGGTGTCTCTGTCAACAGCTTTCTCACTCATTGTTTGGATTAAGATGAGAAATGAAAGGAATAACCATCAATAGTGCAGATAAAAATGATTGCAGAATGGAACAGTGGGACATTGCTGTAAAACAGTGGTGTCAAACATACGGCCCATGGGCTTTGACACCCCTGCTGTAGAAGGTGTCTTTTCATACAAAAATGTAGGTGGCATAAAGGGTCAGTGATGGACTAGTGTCAATCCAGTTTTCCTTACAAAAATATCGGATGCATAATGAGGAACAAAAAACCCAAAACAAAACAAAAAAAAGAATCCCAACATTCAGTAAAAAGTGAGAATAAGCCTTTGTAAAGCTGCAGATATTTGATGTTGGTTTTTTTAATTATGTGACCCTGTCTTTTTCTGTTATGAACATGTTGCAAGTATAATTTTAACAACTATATACTGTATTTTATATACAACTATATATATCTTCATAAACTAAATTAACAAATTAGATTCTTAAACAATTGCAAACATATATGCAATAATTACTCTACTACATGTCTTAAGGTGCTGAAAGCCCCCACCCCTGAAAAAAAAAGTACATACAAACATTCAGTTGATTGATCAGAAAGTGTGTTAGAGGTGATTATACCTCGAGTCCTTGTATTTTGTGCATATCAAAAAATATATCACATTGCAATCCTCTCACCTTGAAGACCAGTTCTCCGATCATTCCGTTCCACTGACCATCAGGCTGCAGGCTTCCATATTTGTGGTCCGGAGTGACATAGATTTCATACTTAAAGCCCAGGTAGTTGGCCAAGGCGTCCAACACGTCGATGGAGAAGCCCTGGTACTTCTTTGGTTTCCCCAGAACATTTTCTGACACCATTACAAATGGCTCCTCCTAAAAGGCAAAAAAAATCAATGGCTATGTCAGTGAGTCTGTCAAGTAGCCAATCCATACAGCAATCATTCAGGCATCAAATCACCCATTAACTCTACTGGCTAACTGACATCTTGTCCAACAGTATTATTAATGTCATAATTTATGCACGTGTCTATCACATTTACCACTACATTGCCATTCACTATTACGGAAGCGTAGAACAAAAACATAAAGCCAAAAAATGGCTGCAAAAATACAGTGATCAGGTAACTATTGATAGAGATACAAATGCTTAAGGAGCCTCTAAAGGGACATGGCTTCCTGTACGTATGCCTCTATACAGAGCTAATTAAGATTATTAAAATATATCAATATATCAAACGATATGAGGACAGAGCACTCAGAGCATTTTGTCGTCAAAAAACTGTGACAAACACAGAGAAGGTTGTTGATCTCGCTCTCTGCTTTGCAATATTTTGTTTATTTATATAAATTAGGCCTATTGTTGTGCTTACGAACACAAACAATGAAATTACGTGACAATATAGCACACTGATGCGAGGCGCCTCCATGCTCAAAAAACCCTGTTAGAGCCATTTTCGCGTTACATGAATTATTATTGTAGGACACCACATCAATGGCAGTGATTAAGACAAGTGGACAGCTGCTCATTGGAGAATGTAACAACAACAAAAACTCATTTGTGGGACACGATTTAAGATAAAAGTAGGTTTTACATAACAATATGATATTGTAGTAACCCTGAAGTAAAGTTACAGTGTTATAATGTTCATGATCAAGTTCTGTAATTTCCCAGGGTCTGTGAATGTGTCTGGATGAATGCGAAAGCAAAATGCAGTGGATGGTCTCCTAGAAATAACATGCGCATGCAATACTTTCTTGTGAGCACGAGAAATTATCTTGTGCGCACAAGAAAGTATTGAGCACCTCCTACCCCCCTTTCCCTTTAGGGGCTCTGTAAATGCCAATTATTTGTATTTTTTATTTATAACCTAGATTCAAAATGTGGTACTACCTTTAGCTCTCAGAAGGTGTTCCACTCAATAGTACCTACAACATATAAGCTGTCAGCATTCCAGTATGACAACACAAAAATGTCTCAACTTTATAATTTACTGACTGTTCGTACTGTTTAAAAATAACTGTTTGCTATAGTCTGGGAATTGAAGACTGTTTATAATGATGCAAGATGGCATTAGAATTGTCCTGGCCTGGACTTTAAAGGTTTCCTGCTAATAATTGATTGAAATAAATACATATATTACATATTATAGGGGAGACCGGGTATCGTTGTAACATGGGGAGAGTTGTAACACCACCAATTTCACCAATTAGGGATACGATAGGAGTTACAGTATATGATCATTTCAGTGTTTACCCACTTCCTCCCTGATCCCACATAGTGGTTGTCAAGGTTGGAAACAGGGGCATGCAGATTCTATAGAGAAAAAAAAAAAGATTTTGATGTAAGAAAGTAAATTTTTTGACCAAGACTATATTTTGTTTAATATTTATGCTATTGTACATAAAACAATATGACTTACATTAGATTAAATTTTAGTTTCTCAGGCATAATGTGATGCATTTTTCCCCTGCTAATTTCAAACCATTATGCTAATACAGCTAGCTAAACAATGGCTGACAGGGGTGGGTGGGTTGTAACACATTTGTGTTACAACATCCCCTTAGGTACAACTAAGAACACTTTATTAAATTTAATACATTTTACAGAATGCCTAGACAGTGGACAAGAAAGACTGACAGAGGTGTGACTGCAAATGTTTTTTTTAAAAAAAGCATCCGTTGAGGTCACAAAGAAGGGCAAGTCAGTCAGATCAGTTGCGATGGCACATGAAATCTGCCATGTAACACTGAGCAGAAGCTGAGAGACCAGGGGTCCATTGATCTTCCCAGTATAGGTTACTGAAGCAGCAACAAAGTTTTCTCTGAGGTGCAGAAGAAGTGATGGCTGACTATTTGACTCAGGCATCAGACCTGTATTATGGACTGACTCCACGTGAGGTAAACATGGGGCAGGTTAGTCACTGGAGACCAGAGAAGAATTGAATACTAGCATAGATGCCGGACAAATGGAAAAAAACTTTTTGTGTTCTTTTAGGTTAGAAATTTTGCATATCAACTGGCAGTAATATATAACATCAACAACCCACAAACATGGGATGAGAAGCAGATGGCTGGGCCTGACTAGTTCACATTTTCTATGACCCCCAGCCTGTTTTTACAGCATGTCGCATGGTGTGGCCTATGTTTTTGTTTCTTTTGTCTAACTGTTACAACTTACCCCAGCATACCGGTATGTTACAGAATACCCCGGTAGTGGGGTAGGTTGCAAGAAAGGAACTCCATGTATTTGACATCAACTCACAAGGTCTGTGATATTCTTGCAGAGGTTTGAATCGGTGCCATTTGTAGTAAACACATTTTTTGTAGTAAACAACACTTTTTTAAAAAGTTTTTTTTTTTTTCAAATGTTTAGGATGTTTTTGGAAACTGACAAAGTCCAGTACTCCACTTCTTTTCTGCCTCACTCTTCTTTTTCTCTCTTCATTAATAAATCCCTATTGAGCGGTTAAATGTTTTAGGCCAATATGTCTTCCAGATTTATGAGGGCCTGCTTGTTATTGACTAGATACAGGCTGCACATTACATACACACAAATTGGTCCGTACACACACCTGCGGGTTGTGCTATGCATTAACTTTGTTGGTTTCTAATCCTCGCTAGCTACTGTCATTCTATAAGCTATTAGGCAGTTAGTCGAGATGCATGCCAAGTCCCCCCTCTCGCCATATGCATCCATCAATCAAGACAGGAGCAGCCACTAACAAACATTAATAAACATCTATACATACGGAACCAAGTGCCACTGATTGTGGTGAAGAAGCTCACACTGTTGTACAGAGGCACAACACTGCAGCACAGGTTCACTTCTACAATAAATCAGACATTTAAAGACATTTTCAAGGACTTGGATGAAAATTTGGAGTGCTGGGCTTTATCAACACTTCCACCAACAAACACTCAAAGGAGGAATTTGAAAAAAATATAACATTTGCACAGTAGTTTTCCTGTTTAAATTTTGATGAATGTGTTCGAATGTCTCCTCTCTCTGAGAGACTAGAAACAGGATTCTTTCATAATGTAAAAAGTAGTGTTATTCTTCAAACTTTCCACATTCTATTTGCCAAGCAATGAACAAAAGTCAAATGCAAACATCATCAAAAACGAAACAAACAAACAAACAAACAAACAAACAAACAAAAAAAAAAAAAAAAACAGGCCATTGCTTCAGTGTGACTCAGCAGAACAACAACACATGTTACTAAGAGCTTTGTAAGTTCAATAGCATGTTCAATGCTGACCCAATTGTTTCTGGGCTAAAGCCATGTACCAATAACCAAGATTATTTCCAGTACAATAAATTATTTTCAAAGACAATATTTTTCGTATCACTGTGGAGCAAGTGGGAATTTCAGTGTTTTAAATACATTTCAGTAGGGGTTTGGATAGCTTTGAATGACATTGAATTACATCTATAAAAGTGTGGCACCACAGAAAATAAATTGTGAACCACTACTGTAAATGTAAAAGAAAAAAAAAACGACCTACAAAGTTCCTAATCTTGTCTTTCTCTGTGAAAGTTTTTTTTTTCTTTTTTCATTTTGATTTGTTTACTCTCTGCTGTCCTAACCTCAGATCAAAATTACCATTTAAAGTTTTTGTGCTCATGTACTGTATTGTGTTCTGGTTTGAGAGAATGCTTCTGACTTTAAAATATCCCCCAAAGTAGAAATAAAAATTTATATACAGTACATGTAAGTGGTAGTCGAGCTATGAGTAATCACTGAGTGCCATCAAGCTGTTAGATTTCAGTGGTTTTCACATTTGGTTGGGTCTGCAGCAGGAAGCTGCTAAGACACCAAAATGCTTTCCCGAGCACACACAGTCACATAGCCCCACACATTCAAAGATAATTTCCCCAAATTCTCTTCACACCAACTTTCTAAAACACCTCTACTCCCTGGGAACAATGGGAGATCTTCACACAACAATGGGAGATCTCCCAATCTACCTTCTCACAGGGAACCTCGAAGCCATCCATTCCTTTTGATCTACATGACCACCTGTGGTTGACTGGACTTTACGGCTCGGTCCACTTCCCTTGTGATAACCCCCCACTGAGCAACAAAAGGTTCTTCCAACACTGCTGAATCATGGAACAAGAGTGCCACATAGTGGCGACTGCAGGCATCACATGATAACAAGAACAATAATATGATTGGCCACAAGAGGCTTAGCCTCTCTCTTCCATTGGCCTACAAGATTTAAACACACACCCGGGATATCGAAAACCACTCCCCCCATACAGGTATATAAGCACAAACAACTAACGATACTTGAGAAGTTATTCTTGAGAAGTCAGAAGTTATTCTTGA